>NW_027069483.1:2410919-2427347 GCF_002906115.3 Quercus suber
TCTTACAAATTCCTGCAAGGCTAATAGGATCCTGCCCAGTTGCATCCACCAGCTGCATCCACCGTTGGGCATTGGGAAGGGTCCTTCGGGCAGGCTTTATTAAGGTCCGTGAAGTCCACGCAAACCCTCAATTTCCCACTTTTCTTCTTGACCACCACAGTGTTGGCTAATCCCTCGGGGTAGAATACCTCTTTAATACGCCCTCACGCTTAAGTTTATTGACCTTTCCTTGACTGCCTCGGCGTGTTCCTTTGATGGGCGTTGGGGCGGCTGCTTCCTGAGGGTCACCAAAGGGTTGACGTTGAGGCGGTGACATATGAAGGATGGGTCAATCCCTAGGGCGTCGCAGGGGTCCCAAGCAAACACGTCCAGGTTACTCTTGAGAAACTCAAGCAACTCCTCCTTCTCTCGGGGAGGCAGTTAGGTTCCAACCTGAAAAAACCTCTCCTGATCATCATTGATGACCACTTTCTCTAGGCCTTCGAGCCTTGCTTCCTCAGCGGCCGTGTCAGCTGGTGCCCCGAGGTGGTTAGCTGCTATAAGTTTTTGGCAATGGTGGCCGAGGGCTCCGTATCTTGCGGACGTGAGGTGGCCGCGACCATGCACCACCTTGCCGTTGACTGGCACCCTCGGATCTCAAGAATCAGTCTCCAGACGGGAATTTCACTTTCTGGTGCAAGGAAGAGGCGACACCTCCTAAGGTGTGGAGCCAAGGCCTTCCCACAATGGCAGTGTAGGGGAGTACATGTTCACCACTATAAAGTCCACCTCCACTACTTCTAGGCCGTCTAGATGGGCAGCCTAATCATGCCCTCTAGGGTGACCAGCTTCCCATCGAAGCTCATCAAGGGGGAGTTGTAGGGCGATTAGTCCTGTGGGCTTTAGCCCCAGCCCTTATAGAGGTCGGGGTACATGACCTCCGCCGGGCCTGCCACCATCCACCATCACCCTTTTGACGTCATAGCCCCAATTCTGAGGGTGATCACCAAAACGTCATCGTAGGGTTCGGTGGTTCCGTCCTTGTCCTCCTCGGAAAAAGTCAGGGTCGGGTGACAGCCTCTTCTGGCCCTCTTTAGCTCTGACTAGGACTCCCCGGTGGCCATCTGGGCTACGGATAGCACCGCGAGGGGCGCATGCCTGTTCTTCCTAGCGCAGCCAAGATCACATTGATCGTTCCAGCGGGCTGCCCCATGGCTGTGTCCCTCCGTGGCTCCTGGTAGGTCTGGCCCTGCTGGCTGCTAGAATGGTGCAGGAGATGCTTCAGCCACCCTTCTCGGACTAACTGGTCCAGATAGTTCCAGAGATTCCTACAGTCCTCCGTAGCGTGCCCGTGGTTTGGTGATACTGGCAGTAGCGGTCCTGATTACACTTCTCGGGGTTCCCCGACATCTTATTCAGCCACTGAAATACGGTTCGTTCTTGATCTTTTCCAGCACCCTGTGCACCGGTTCTCGAAACACAGTGCCGACAGCCTGGGCGTTTGTCGCCCCAGATTACCCTATGAAATCTCTTCTCGGACGGGCATTGTTATATCGGTCCGACCTGGAATCCCTCCTCTCCTGAGGATAGCCTTCTCCTTCCCCTTGCCCTGCAGCAAGTCTTCCTCCACCCGTTTGTATTTGTCGATCTGATCCATTAGCTGCCTCACGCTGGTGGCGGGTTACCAGTTAAGGATTTCCTCAGGCCATGCCCCATTGGGAGCCCATTCTTGAACGTGTTGATGGCGATCATCGTACTTGCCATCCAACTCATTGTAAATCTCCCAATACTTGTCCGAGTAAGCCTTGAGGGTCTCGTCATCGCGCATGGTCAGAGACAGCAACGCACTCATAGGCCGAGGAGGTCTGCTATTTGTGACAAAATAGGAACCAAAGGCTTGGGTCAGTTGTCTGTACGAGTCTACGGAATTCGTCCTCAAGCCGTTGAACCACCTCATTACCATAGGCCCCAAGCTGGATGGGAAGACTTTGCACATCAGCACCTCATTCTTAGAGTGAACGGTCATCCTCTTATTGAACTGGCTCACGTGCTCCACGGGGTCCGTTTGCCATTGTAAATGGTGAAGGTCGGCTGCTGGAACCTCCGAGGGAGCTCTGCCTCGTCTATGCAACGCGTAAAGGGCGACTTAGAGAGCCAGTCCAGCGCCCTGCTTATGGCGTCACTTCCCAGGCCCTTAGGGGTGGGACTGCCACGCCTACGCCTCCGATAGCGCTCATCCTCGTGGGAGAAAACTTCACTCGAGGGTATCGTCGACCTTTGCCTGTAGTCGTCATCACTTTCGTCGTCAGAGGGTAAGTCGAGGCTGGGTTCGGGTCGCTTTCGTTGTGCATGGCGCAACTTTCTCTTGAGATCATCTATCTCTCGCTGCATGGCCGCCTTATCTTCCTGCCTCTAAGAGGCATGACTCTTATCCTCCCGCGGTCTCGTGGCTGGGTCATTATCGCCTCCCTAGGCACACGGCCGCTTCTATGCATATGGCTTTCGCTGGTTTGCGAGGTGTGCACGCTTCCTTCTCGGAATCGTCTGTTCTCCTCGTTCTAGCCGTGCCCCGTGTCGCCATAGTCGTTCGAGCATTGGGGTCTTGCTGGTTCATGTCGATGGGAATTCCCTTGGTGAGGGTCTGACCCTACTATGCCTGGCTGTTGTCCTTACTAACGCACGAGTTCTTCCCACAGACGGCGCCAATTGTAGGGACCGGATTTGGGACACTTCTTCAGGTTGAGAGAGTGGACCCAAGCCCAGCTTGCCCTTCAATGAATTTATAGAGTGTGGGCTCAAGAACTAGGCCCTAGTAAGGGGTACTACTACCCTGCATGGTTGCATGTGGATTTATCAACTTAAACATGGATTGGGATGCACAATGATGCTCCTCGGACTGGTCTTCCGAGGCTTAATGTTCTTATTATGTTCTTATTATTTCTTTCAAGATTGATTACAAAGGTCCAAAGGGCACAGGTCATTACAAAACTTCTTAATGCCGATTTCCCCCTCCCTCTTTCAGGAGAGACTCCCTACGTTATATACCTCTCTAAACTGATCCTAACTCTCCATTTGTCGATCAGTCAAGCCACCACTTGAGAGCCTGTCCCATCAGCCGCATCCCTATTCCTCCAGTGGGTTGCAGCACCCAAGGCAGCACTGTTCAGAAGTCCTGTCCTCATTAATGTGGTCAGGACGTTAGTTAAGGACATTCAATGCAGAGGTGACAGCTCGCCTAAGGCTTGCTCCTTCGCCGTGCTCCCGTCGCCGACGCGTGGCACTAGACCCTCTCCTTCTCAAATATTCAAGAAGTCCCCTTTGGTGGGGTGGTGCTCATGTTCTTCCGAGGACGAGGCCATCCTCGGATATGTTCCTCGGGGTCGGTCCTCGCGCTTTCATCCTCGAACCCCTCATGCATCCTCGACGCGGGCCCTTAGGCCTGGCTTGGAGTAGACCAAAGCTACCTGATTTTCTGGCCCACAATAATTACTCTAAAATTTTTTGTTTAGATTTTATGATAATTTTAGGGTATTAACTTATATATTATACATCGATCATATATGAAGATGCATTACAAAATCTTATAATACAACCATCTTTATGATTTTTTTTTTCCTGGTAATTTGATAGTTACAGCAGGGGAGAGGTGGGAGGGATTAGAACCATGAATGTTATGGACATACCAGTAGATGCATGCCAACCTATTAACCTACAAGCCTGCAACCATCTTTAAGATTTTTTATTTTAAAAAAATTCTTCTGCTGCCGATGGTTTGCCAAGACAATATGTTGATTAAGGAATCAGTATGTTTTATATCCCAGTAAACTACTCCATGCACCATAATTATTACTTAAATTACCTTATCTACCAAATTCCCATCTAAGGCAGGTTAAAAATGTTGAGGAACATCATATGTAAGCTATTATTTATGAAAATCTCAATCTAGCAAAAACAAACAACGTATTAAAAAAGAAGATCAGCCTACAAAATTTCATCTTACTAATCTTTTAGCAATCTTATCATTTCATCTAAAAAGAATAAATGGTAAACTGTAAGAAGATGATATTGGAGGAATGTGAACAACGCTACCAAAAAAAACATATATATATATATATATACAAATTTTAGTCAACAAACAATAATAGAAAGAATGATTCAAATTCTATCTCTATCTACAAATTTCAGTGCCTTAATCTTGATAGATAATGTATAGACTTTAAAGACAGTATTACCTAGCTTTTCTGCAAGTCGTCTTGACAAAAGTTTTGTGAATGTAATGAAACCTCTGCCCAATTTTCTTGGTAAATTTCCACGTCAGTGTTAAGTCCTTCCAAATCAACTCCCAACAACTCCATTAACCATTTACAATCAATGAAAAAAAAAAAAAAAAACTTTTTTTCGTTGGCCAATCCACTTTTACCATCGTATGAAATTCCAAAGGAGCTAGGACCCACCACTTTGGACAATAAATCAATCATGTAACATACCATGGATTAATTGACCCGCAAGACCATCTATTAGGGCAACACAATTTGTAGAAGAACAAAACTACATCAATACATTTTATAAATTCTTCTATAAAAAAATTTTAAAAACCTTTTTTTTTTTTTTTGCTGAATTAAAAAAAAAAAAAAAACATTTTATGAATAATAAGTTGGTACCACCATATCTCCAATATTAATGAGTTGGCAAGCATATTACTACTGATCTACATATAAATTAATATATTTTCATAAATAAATAAATTGGATATTATATTGCAATATTTGAATGGTTAATGTTTGGGGTAATTTTGAGTTTACCCCATAATGTTTGGATTTAAGTCATTTTGTTATTATGTTGTGATGAGCTATCTTTTAAGTGTTAACCAAGTGACATTTGTTCATTCAAAATTACGTCGAGGTTATGGGGTCCAGTACTGTTGGGCTATTGATGGTCAAAATGTCATAGTGTTTGTGAGAACGGTTACAGCTGATTTCTTTTGATTCTGGCTTAGGATAAAAAAAAAATTAAAAAAAAAAAGTCAATAGTTTAGGGATAAAAATAATAATAATAAAAAACCTTTTACTATAGTTTGGAAATTAAAAATGAACTTATAAAACTGAAAATTGACAAGTATAATATTTTTAATAGTTTCTTAGGAGTGACAAATGAACTTTTTAAATTTAGGGATGAAAAATAAAATTCATACAAAATTTAAGGACAAAAATAATATTTTAGTCAAAAAAATTTTAATTGAATAGGAAGTTTTCTTCTTATTAATCTTTGGCTAATCTCATCATTAATTTCATTTTAAAAGAATAAATAGTGATTGTAAGAAGATAATATTAGAAGTAACATATGATATGAGGATTAATCTCCTCTTCCCCTCTTTCTTGGACCAAAACTTACTTACGAGTTATGAGACAATAAAGTAAAGTGAAAAATAATACAATTTTTTGTCATCAGTCATAGACAAAATGAGTCAAATGCTATATCTCTATCTACAATTTTCTGTGTTTTAATAATATTGGCAGACAATATATTTGACTACGTTTATGTAAAGACAAAAGTTTGAGGATGTTGTAACCTTGCTTAATTTTCTTGATAAGTTCCTCCCTTGTCATTCTTCTTCCCCTCTCTTTGTCCTTATCCATATATATATATATATATATATATTCTTGCGTTTGGAGGGACCAATGGATGGGCTTGAATTCGTCATTTTGAAGTGTAGGAGATGGAGATATGAGTCCTGAGACCTTTGATTTGATATATTTCCAAATTCTTGTTAAGAAATAATTATGCCACTGTGTTATAAGATCTTTGACTACGAAAGTAACTACTAGGAATGTCCAAAAAAAATGTTTTTACAAAAAACTTAAACAATCTCATTTTTATTCGTAGTGATATTAGTGGCGACTTTTTGTTTAGGTGACAAACACCATATCAATAAACCCTTTTAGTAATGAATTTGCATATTTAGTAATTAACGGGGTTTTCTGCTGTTAGAGTCGAGATTTTTTGCACTAATGAAGCCTAAAAAATTTTAAGACATACTTTCACACCCAATTATCATTTCACGTAAGTTCTACTTTAGCAATTTTGCTCACTTTGTCAAGATCATAATAGAGAGTAGTTAAACTTTCCACCGATTTTGTTTGATCAGGTTGAATGTAATCGATTAATAAAAGTATATAAAATTTCAAATCCTCAATTTTCCACCCAGCTAAAGACCATATTAACTAGCTTTTCTACAAGTCCTCTTGACAAAAGTTTGTGAATGTACTGTAGCCCCTGCTCAATTTTCTTGATAGATAGTATATGAAACCTATTGCATCTGATTTATGTAATTGTTTTTTATTATTAGGTCATGACACCAATTATGTGTAAGAAAATATTGAATTGTAGATATATTATTCTACAACAACTACAAGAAACTTTATCACTTGAACTAATTAGAACCCAACTCTTTTTAAAAAATTTTAGGTTAAATTACAAAATTGGTTCATATCTTTTACACTATATCTCAATTTAGTCTATAACCTTTTTCAAGTAATGTCAATTAGGTTCTTGCCGTTATCTTTGGATGGAAAAGCTTATATGTCAAACTGAATAATTAAAAAATATATTTTATATACCACATCGTATTAAAAAAAAAAAAAAACAAATTAAAACTCCTAACTTCGTCTCTCTTGTTTAGGAATATTTGTCTAATCCTGAATCTTCATGCTCTTTGAAATGTTGATGTTGCCTCTGTTGCTGTGCTTCTTAGTCACTACTTTCCTCTGTTTCTCTTCTCTTTCTCTGTATTGTTTTTGGTATTTGGAGGAGCAATGTTTCTGGGTTCATTGTCGATTTTGGTTGTGAAATTTCCTAGGTTGGTTGGGTTTTACAGAGGGATTCGGTTGGTTTTTTTTGGGCTTTTTCGGGGTGTTTCATGAGAGTTCTTATGGTTAGTTTTTGGAGTTGTTTTTCTGTTTCAAAAGGTATTGTGAAAATTTTTCTGGGTTGATTTCCTGTGGCGTTTGGATCAGAATTTCGTGTCCTGTGTTATGTTTGCAGTGAGGTTTTAATTGAATTTTTCTGAGTACATGGGGGCTATTTTTGGTGATATCTGCAGTGGGTTTTGCTGGGTTTTTTGTAGTGTTTGGCTGGGTATTTTCAGAGTTGTTTCACTGGTTTTCTATGGATCTTTGTTGATGATAGAAATGGGAACAAAAATAATTACTTTTAAAATCCTTTTATCATTCTTAAGATAGAGGACTAAGACAAATAACAGGGTATGTATTGTTCCAACCAAACTGCAGAATTTCTTTTCCCATAAAGGCACACCATCTGGAGGAGGTACGTGGTTGTATAACTTGTATTCTCTAGGAGGCGACCTTCGAGCTTGTCGTTGATGGAAAATTCTTCGATTTTTCCAATTGCCATTACACCCAAATGCACAAAACCCAAAACCTAACAAAGAAAATAAAGAAAACCCAACATATAATACTGAAGGCCAAAATAGCCGTGTATCACTGTTTGTGAAAGTATGTATGGATTCACTGTTTGTGAAAATATGTATGGATTTACTATTATTTGTGAAATAATTGACAATTTATCACCTTTTTAAAATTCAATTTTGTGAAAATCGAGTTTTCCATGATACTCAAGTTCATGGTCTCAAGTACTATGAAAAAATTTTGAAATTTTTTGATGTAATTCAAGTTCTTGGAACTTGAGTACCATGAAAAACTCGATTTTCACAAAATCGAGTTTCAAAAAAGTGATTGATTGCTAAATATTTCGCAAACAGTGGTAAATTGCAAAATATTTTCAAAAAAAGTGGTATTTGGCTATTTTGACCTAATACTGGAGGTAGACATAGGAATAATTACTTTACAAGTTTTTGTGATAAAAAAAAATACTTTACAAGTTTAATATATCTTTTTTAATTATGCCTTGTACGTGGATTTCACATAACATGTGATGAAAATTTCCAATAGTGAGAGAGTTACTTGTATCTTAGCGAGAACTCAAGCTGAATATATGAATTTAATGGTACAAGACAAATCTTGGATGAATCAGAATTTTCACCAAACTATTTCACTTGTGAACGATTTAAATTTTTTTTTTTTTTTAATTTTGACGTGAAGGTACAATTAGTAGTTGATGTGGCATGAAATTTTTTATTATTATTTCGTTTGACACATCATTTTTTTCCATTCAAAAAATAACGACAGTGACTAAATTGACACAACTTTAAAAATGTTAGGGACCGAATTGATACAAGTTAAAGATTAGAGAGTAAATCAAATATGGTTTAAAAGATAAGAATTGACTTTGTAATTTAACCAAAATTTTAAGTGATTAAGGACACTAACACTCTGCCATTGACTTGCTTTCTAGAAAGTCTGGTAAACAAAAGTTTTTAAGGATATAAATATATATATATATATATAGTAGATCCCCTTTTTGCTCTAAATTAAGATAGTCTTAAATCAAAACCAATGAATACGGTGATCATAGTGACAATTTAGTGTTAAGTTGGTATAAATCAAATGATGAAGGATACTAACATTCTGGGTGTGTTTGGATTGAACTTATTATTGCTGAAACTGAAAACGCTATAGCAAAATAATTTTTAAATGTGTGAATAGTATCGTGAGATCTATTTTTAATATTTTTATTACATGAACAATGTATAAACAGTACATGCACGGTTCATGCACAAATTGTTTGTCTCCCCAAAGTCAAACAATGCGGCCCAAAAAAAAAAATAAAAAAAATAAATAAAAGAAGAAGAAGAAGAAGAAGAAGGAAAACGTGTTTGCTGAAACGCAAACGGGAATCCAAACCCCAGCTCTGTCATTGACTTGCTTTTGTAGAAAGTTTCGTAAACAAAAGTTTTAAGGATATAATATAATAGTATAGGTATAGCCCCTTATTGCTCTGAATTAACAAGTACTCTACTTAAATAAAAACCAAAACCAATGAATACGGTGATAATGATGACATTTTAGTGTTAACTGTTAAGTCAGTCCAAATCAACTCCCAACAACTCCCATTAACCTAATTATAAAAAGAAAAAAAGCAAGTCCCATTAAACAAATTATAATCTATTGGCTAAAAAGCTTTTTTCTCGTTGAACTATCCACTTTCAACTTCTAACTGAAATTTCCAAGTCCAAATCAACTCCCAACAACTCCCATTAACCTAATTGTAAAAAGAAAAAAAGCAAGTCCCATTAAACAAATTATAATCTATTGGCTAAAAAGCCTTTTTCTCGTTGAACTATCCACTTTCAACTTCTAACTGAAATTTCCAAGAGGGGTAGGAGTAGGACTCACTACTTAGGACTGAATAAATATATCAATCGTGTAGAGTCTGCAAAGACTTGCTTGTAATTTAATATTTATAGTGAAATAATTGTCCCGCAAGACCATATCTCAAGGCAACACAACTGTTATTAGTGGGAGAACAAGTCCATATGGTCCATATCAATACATTTTCTGAAAATTGAGTTGGTACCACCATATCTCCACTACTAATAAGTTGGTACAATCCACTATATCCTAATATTTTATTCGGTACATTTTAGAAGAGTATTAGTACCGGTTTAATGTTCTATTTGGTACATACCACCGATTCGGCTAAACAACTACAATATTTACTTCCTTAGTTAATACTATTACATTCTCAATTAGCTCAACTAATAAAGTTTTTATGGTTAAATAAGATATCTGGGGGTTAATTCCCACCTACACCAAAAACCAATTTGTATCTTAATCTGATGATAAAAAACTATCATCAAGAACGGATGTCATAAGTCGAAGAATAATTTTTTTTTTTTTTACTTTTTTATAAGCCATTCCTTGCAACATATTCATGAGCTTTTCTCATCTTAAATTGGTGGATCACACTTGTTCTGTGTTTAGAATCTTTAGATGAGCATATTTTTCAGTAATTTATTCAATTTATAGTTTTCCTTAACAATTATTAAATAATATTTTATTCTCTTTTCAATTAAAGTCAAATCATGTACAAATTATCACACAATCATACTAAATGCGCGTTTGGATATAGCTGATGTGCGTCCAGCGTCTGCATTTTTTTTTCTTTT
Organism: Quercus suber; assembly: GCF_002906115.3. NCBI lineage: Eukaryota > Viridiplantae > Streptophyta > Magnoliopsida > Fagales > Fagaceae > Quercus > Quercus suber. Next base: position 2,420,983 of record NW_027069483.1, read on the forward strand.
TTCCTTTTTTTTCTTTTTTAAAGAAGCGCATAAACGTCACTTTTGAGAGATTCCAATGGGTCTCGTGTACTGTTCACAAAACTCACAAATATCTTTTTTCAATAAAATTTTTATTAAAATGGGTCTCACAACACTATTCATACATTTAAAAATTATTTTGCTTTTTCAGTTTTCAGCAAAATAAACAGTATGCAAACGGACCCTAAATCAGTACCTGCAAATCAATAAACTATTGGCAAGTGTTTTTTTTTTCCCCTATCAAAAAAGTGCATTGTAGCTTATAATTGAATATTTAATAATATTTTTAACAAATAACTTCAATCACTTGTTAAAAATACCCCTCTTTTAAGATTTTTTTTTTTTTAAAAAAAAAAAGGGGGGGGGGTGGTTCAAGCTGAATTTTTCGGTTTGATCTTCATGAAAACATCCATTTGGGGGCTGTCGATTAACTAATTAAATGGTCAGTAGAGTAATAGTGCTAACACCATCTGAATATCAAGTAAATTCAGGAATTGCTCATACATTTTTTTAATATAGTAAATGCTAAGATTTGCAGCTCTCTGATCAAACTTAATTATGTTACTACTAGAGAACCTACTAAGAGGAGTAATGACATGTCAATAAGTGATTTTGGCTTGGCAAAATATATTTTTAATTTTTTTTTGCGTTATGCTTCACTGAAAGGGTTTTTTTTTTTTTTCCACCCATGAATTCCACAAAATAATAATAATAATCAACAAAAAAATGGTTATTGAATCATCTAATGTTCTTTCAATATATATATATATATATATCTCCATCTTCTTCTTTTTTTGATGAACCAATATATATGTCTATCAACACTATCACTATCCCTCCTTGTTCATGAATTTCTTGGCCTTCTTGTACATTTCTTTCAAGTACTCCCTAAACCTGTCCAAATCCAATGTAACATTTTGTTCCTTCAAGTACACATTCATGAGAGACCAATCTGTTCCTCTAAAAGCAACTGGGTCTCTTAATTGCAAGTCATCCTTGCTATACTTATCTATCAAGCTACTCTCCTCAGTTTCGATCCTATACTCCATGTACTCTGACCCCACATTCCTAGCCAATCTCGCATAGCAAACCTCCGCCGCCCATTCAGTCCCAAGCGGCACCACTTGCATGAAAACGGAGCCAGGCCGGAGAAAAATTGTATGTGTAAGGGCTGCACCATGTATACCAATAATTGCATGACTCGAATGTATCAATTCATAAGCTTTGTGCATAGGGGTCATAGGTGTTGGCTTAAAAATAATCACATTAAAACCAATCTTCTCGGCTTCAAATTTTACTTCATTTTGGTTCAAGAGTACACGACCAACACCACCATTACAACTAATCAACACAAGAATTGGCCTAGATTTAGAAGGATTAAATTTAAAGGGATGGTTTTGCTTTTGGTTTTGCTTTTGGCCATAGGCTTTGTCAATTAAGGCATGGAAATGGGTGAAAGTTTTTGAGTTTGGTATTAATTTTGGGTTTATAGTGACCAAATCATATGATATAATACCCACATTGGCAGAAGGGAAACAATAGGTAGTAGTATCATTATCAATGTCTATAATAGGGTATTTAGTGAAAGTACGCAATATTTCAATGTACTTACTAACCCACCAATCGCGAGCCTTCGATATCACAAGGACAACATCTTGATCAGGGAAGATTGAATTGGCAGTGATGAAGAGGGGGATGAAGCCATCATTAAAGTTATGGAAGATGTTTCCAGTGAGTCCACCAGCACTGAATACTATAGCTGGGGCCTTGTGTTGGATTTCACAGTTTGGGATTATGGGCTTGAAATGAGGGTGACCTCTTTGATTCTGGACATTGTGTGAGTCTCCCGTTTTCGTGGATAGGGCCTGACTTTTTCTACCGTGGGCTTTGTTGGGTCAAGGTTTTGGGGTCCATTACAAAGAATGTTGAGCTAGTAGGGTCCAGTACTGTTGGGCCACTGATTGTACAGAAGTCATAATTTTTGTGAGAACGGTCACGGCTGATACCTTTTGCTTCTGGCTTCCTAATTGATTTGGATACTAAACTTTTCATATCTGCAACCATAAAGAATTTGAAAGAAATTTAGCCCCAACAATAAGCTTGAAGCTTCAAGATTATTCCAAATTGAAACAATTTTTTTTTTTTTTTTTTTGGGTATTGGAAATTTTAACAAAATTAATTACATAGAAAAAAATAAGAGTAATATTGATGATTGTTTGCTTTATATAAATTATTTCTACACTAATAAGAATTAGTTTTTTGGATTTTTTGCTACAAGAAAAATAAAAATTAATATTTAGTAGTATAAAGGCAGCTATGGCTTCATAAACATTTTGTTCCTTCTGATTGTGGAATCAAGCTTTAACAATTAAGTTTGTCAGTAATATGCCCTATGCTTAATATACACGGTTAATTTACTTCCTAACAATATAAAGTTTAAGAATTAATGGTTCAATAGATAAATCCAAAATGCTTTCTCTTTTTTTATTTGGGCATTTTTGCGAAGAAGGTAAGTATCTAATGACAATTTAAGAGGAAAAATTATGCATGACAAAGCTGTCTGGACGGAGGTGGCACAAACAGACGTGGCATGTACGGACCGAACGGCCACGTGGTATTCGGCCCATTATTATGTGGTCTCCAAGGAACCTTAAATAGAAAATACTTGCGACACACGATTAGCCCTGGTTTGTAGAGTCCTAACATGAGTAGAATTCTAGAATATACACGCGTTAATGAGTATCTTCCTTATAAGGAAAAGACTTGTTCCGCAAACAAAGGAGTCTGGCCCTACGCTACTATAAAAACCCAAAGACCCTCAAGAAAAAGGTATGCACAATTTCTCTAAAGCTCACACTCTCTAGCATTGCTAGAGCTCTCTTCTGACTTAACCTTCGGAGGGTCTTTGGCCGGTACCACACCGGCACTCTCTGTAAGGTCTTCTTCTTTTTCTATGTTGGGCAGGTCAGGTATCGAGCGAGTTGGAACCGTGTGGCTCACTGGTTGTTTTTTCGGCATCATCAATTGGCGCCGTCTGTGGGAAACGCAGTTGAGATTCGTAAGCCATATTATCGTTTCCCGAACAAAAGGGTTGCATGGTACTCACTCGATCTATGGCAACCATTAACAATGTTCAAGGAGAGGAACCACTCACGAGGCTCTGGAGAGACAAGTCCAAACTCTCACAGCTACCGTGGAGCGCCTAACCAAATAAAACCACGACCTGGAAGAACAGCTACGCTAGAAGAATGCAGCACCAAATGACCAACAAGAAGATCAAGAAGGGATCAGCGCTGAAAGGAGGAACCTAGAAAAACCTGAGGGCAGCAACGCCCCGAGCAGACCGGAAAGGCAACACATGAGCCTCCCATCCCTCACGGGCGCGGCTCCACCCTCTATTGTCACGGAGATGTAGGCGATGAAGGAACAGATGAATGCTCTCAAAGGACGAGTATCTAGCGACCTTGACGACCTAGTCAACAGAACCGACTCACAATTCACTGCCCCTGTCAATGCCTTTCCTCTACCTCATAAATTTCGCATGCCGCACATAGACAATTATGATGGAGTAAAGAATCCACTGGATCACCTAGAGACCTTCAAAACCCTAATGCACCTTCAAGGGGTAGCAGACGAGATCATGTGTAAGGCCTTCCCTACAACGCTTAAAGGCCCCGCACGGGTATGGTTCAGCCGACTGACACCAAACTCCATCAATACTTTCAAGGAGTTAAGCGCTCAGTTTACTACACACTTCATCGGGGGACATAGGTATAAGAAGTCCACAGCGTGCTTGATGAGCATCAAGCAACGAGAGGACAAGACGTTAAGATCCTACATAACGCGCTTCAATAAGGAAGCGCTCTCGATTGATGAAGCCGACGATAAGATACTGGTAGCAGCCTTCACAAACGGGCTGCGAAAGGGTAAGTTCCTTTTCTCTCTATACAAAAATGACCCAAAAACGATGTCGAAGGTCCTCTACAGGGCTACTAAGTACATGAACGCTGAGGACGCACTGTTGGCTCGAGACGAAAAGCCAAGGAAAAGAGAAAGGCAAGAAGATGCCCGACAGGACTGAGATCGAAAGGATGACAAATGCTCTAAAACCCCTGCAGGGAAATTCACGAATTTCACCCCGTTGACTGCCCCAATAGACCAGGTACTAATGCAGATCAAGGACAAAGGATCCCTGACCTTTCCTGAAAAGTTAAAGGGAGATCCCAATAAGCGATCTAAAGACAAGTATTGCCGTTTCCACCGTGATCACGAACATGATACGGCTGACTGCTACGACTTAAAATAGCAAATCGAAGCCCTTATTAGACAAGAAAAATTACAGAAGTTCGTCAGTAAGGAAAGGACAGATCAACAACATCAAAAGCAGCCACCTCAACGAGAAAATGAGCGCCCCAGACCACCTATAGGGGATATAAGAATGATTGTAGGGGGCACGACAACAATGGGGTCGTCCAAGAAGGCCAGAAAGACATACCTCAGGATGGTTCATAACATCCAGCTAACGGGCTCCGTACCAAAGATAGCACAAATAGAGAGTCCGATCGTAAGATTCTCAGAAGAGGATGCCCGACGTCTTCACCACCCTCATGATGACGCGCTTGTCATCACCTTACGAGTGGGGGACTTCAACATGCACCGGGTGCTGATCGACAATGGTAGCTCAGCAGACATCCTATACTACCCAGCGTTCTAGCATATGAGGATTGATAGAGAACGGTTAATACCGACAAATGCTACGCTGGTTGGTTTTGGAGGTACGAGGGTATTCCCATTGGGCGCGATCACGCTTTCGGTAACATTAGGTGATTATCCTCAGCAGATCACTAAGGATGTGACTTTTCTTGTGGTCGACTGCTCATCCACTTATAATGCTATCATCGGACGACCCACTCTTAATTCATAAAAGGCAGTAACGTCAACATACCACCTAATGATCAAGTTTCCTACGGAGTACGGGGTTGGAGAGTTACGAGGAAATCAGGTGGCCGCACGCGAGTGCTACATTGCCATGATGGAGATGGAAGATCATGAGTAGACCATGTGCATAGAAGAGCAACGAACCATGGCTGAGGAAGGGAACCTACCACCTCGAAATGCTGGACGGGCAAAATCTGCAGCACCCATGGAACATGGAGCACCTACAGAAATACTACTAGTAGAGATAATATGAAGAACGACACTCCCTAATTTCCCAGTTTATTTAGTTTTTCTACAATTACTAGTTTTACTTAGTCAATTTTCCATTACAATATGTTTTTAAGCCTAAGGGGGCAAGTACTTTTCTACAAATGCATGATTTTTTAAGAGGAATATTCAGACACAACTATATTTTCCTACCTGCATTCCTACAAAGTCCACAAGATGGACGAATCACTTCAAGAGGGTAAACACTCCCACAAAGTAGATGGATCATCCCAAGAGGATGTAATTATAAGTCCACAAAGTGGACAAATCATCCAAGAAGGATGAAAATTACAAGTCCATAAAAGAGGACAGATATAAATTACAATCCACAAAGTGGACGAATCATCCCAAGAGGATGAAAATTACAATTCCACGACCCCAAGTGGACGACCATCAAGGTGACGATGTAACACTTAGTCACCTCAACAAGTCCACGACCCCAAGTGGACGACCATCAAGGTGACGAGGTAACACTTAGTCACCTTAGCAAGTCCACGACCTTAACAAGTCCACGACCCCAAGTGGATGACCATCAAGGTGACGATGTAACACTTAGTCACCTCAACAAGTCCATGACCCCAAGTGGACGACCAACAAGGTGACGGTGTAACACTTAAGTCACCTCAACAAGTCCACGACCCTAAGTGGACGACCATCAAGGTGACGAGGAATCACTTAGTCACCTCAAGAAGTCCATGACCCCAAGTGGACAACCAACAAAGTGACAATGAAACACTTAGTCACCTCAACAAGTCTACGACCCCAAGTGGACGACCATCAAGGTGACGAGGTAACACTTAGAAACTTAGTCACCTCAACAAGTCCACGACCCCAAGTTGACGACCAACAAGGTGATGAGATAACACTTGGTCACCTCAACAAGTCTACGACCTCAAGTGGACGACCAACAACATGACAAGGTAACACTTAATTACCTCAACAAGTCTACGACCTCAAGTGGACGACCAACAAGGTGACAAGGTCACACTTGGTACCAACAACAAATCCATGACCAAAGTGGACGGACAAAAAAAATGATGAAGTCATGGATGGACAAAAAAAAAAAAAAAAAGTGGACTGATGCATGAAGTGCATGTCCATGAAAAAATGGATGGACACCCAAAAAAAAAAAAAAAAAAAGG
>NW_027069483.1:2435063-2529920 GCF_002906115.3 Quercus suber
CACATGGGTCTATATGGTGTAATAGTTTATGAAATAGATTTAACCTCCATACTCCAATACCTATCTATAGGCTGGGGTTGATGTTTTCATGGATTCGGTTGAAAGGTGGCAGAGTCTCTTCCAATTTAAGGAAGGTGTATTGAGATTTATATATGAAAAGTAGTTAAAAGCTCCAAGTGAAAATTAGAATGTGAATAAGGAAATATCCAGAGGCTAGTAGATTTGTTGGAGAGGAAAGGAAGGGATTTTTTTTTTTTTTGAGAAGCAGGAAAGGAAGGGATTTTGATTGTTTGGTTTGAGTTGCAAATCAATTGGAAGCAAAGTAGAGAAGTTTTTCTTGCTAAAAAGTGACAGAGCCTGAAATTTCTAATTGGATGGCAAGTTTGCATAGAATGGCTAGTTGTGAAATTCTTAAGGAAGGTGTTGAGAGAAGTTGGTAGTAGAGCTGAGTTTTTCAAGGGGTTTTTTGAGAAGCGAGTGTGGTCTCTCGAGTTGGATCTCTTTGAGTTTGATGATATAGAGCATTATATTTTGGGTAGTTTGAAAGACCTATTGAAGAGGAAGAATCGGTGGGCGTTGGAAAGAAGTTGAATCTTTTGAACAAGTTGGGTTCTGATAGGTTGAACATAGCTTTATCTGACAAATTTTTAATAGGTGCCTTCACATAGGTGATGGGGGAATTGTGAGAGCTCTGAGATGCATGAGTAGCTTGGTCAAAGGCCAGCTCGGCTTGTTCATTGTGGTGAATGAGCTAAACTTGAACACATTCTAAGGCTCATTCGTAAATGAAGCAAGCCTAGGCAGAAAGATGCTTGGCTTGTTGGCTCGCTAGCCCAGCTCTTATAGGAGATGTTACAAAGTTTTTGGCCAACTTATAAAGGCTTCTCCTTGTCCATTATTTGAGACATTTAGACTTCATGGATGAAAGACAGAGTGGGCATGTGATACATTTATTAGCAAAAAAATGTAATTGGCATCACTTCTTATGTGGGATTGTTGATATGGGAGAAGGCTGGCTGGGAATTCCACATCGCAAAGTTGGAGGTAAATGAGGCTTTTCCTTTATGAACACCTATGCCCCAAGCGTTTTATGTATCAATGCTTGTCTTTGTGTGGGCTCAAACTTTCTTTAATAACAAAAGATGGGCTTGCAGTTTGAGGTTCCTCATGTTCCTCTTAGATAATAAAACTTGTCAAGTGACGGGCTTGTAATGTGAAGTGGCCTTTGTTCTCCTCAAATAATAAATTTTGGTCCAAGTTTCTAAAGCTTGCAAGCCATTTGTGAGCTCATTTTGCTAATCTGGAGTTAAGAGCTTGAATAGAAGTTTGGAAACTTGTTCTAGCTTGAGCTGATTTTTGAGCCTGGGATTTTTCTTTGAGGTTTCTTGGCATTGTGCATGTACTTGGATTGAATGTCAACCAGTTTGGAGGCTGCCAGGCTGGTAAATGGTTAAACCATTTGGAAAAATTGTTGAAGCACAAGGTGAACTTTTTATTATTGTAGTAATGGTAGCATAATATATAAGAAGTATGTTTCAAAGACAAAAGGTCATCTTTGAATATTTAACAAGGTAAAACTATAAATGAAGAAGCATTGTCCTCAGTTAAATTTGATTTTATTACTCGTATCATGTGCTTTCTAGTCTGTGAAATCCTCAGTTTTTTTACCCCTTCAAGCATGGAAGTGAAAGCAAGCCAACTCACACTAGCTAGGTGTTTGAGTGAGACTTGTGTAGTCAGTTATAAAATCAACCTGTTAAATGGTGCACGTAATGATATGAACCAGCTGAGTGGTTGGGCCTTTTGCTTACTTGTTGGGCAAATGGTCTATATTCAGATGTGATAACTTTGGCATGCATAAATTTTGCTTAGATGATGTCTCGAAACTAGATAAATGGAGAGCTGACTTTATTAATATAATTTTTTTTGTTGGAGGTGTGCACCTTCAGTGAAGCATGTTTACATCTAATACGTGAATTGGTTCAATTTTGGATTCTTTGTATTAGATTGATGCTAGTCCCTAAGGTTTTGTATTTTATATATATATATATATATATATAAAGGATAACCCCAAAGGTGCTTCTTCGTTAGTTTATTGTAAGTAGTAATAAGGTGTAATTGGCATTAGTTGCCTACTTGGAACATAAGTTATCACTCGTAGATCTGTTGCACACATCTGATAATTTTGGGAGAGGATTGCGTTTCCTTCTTATCTCCAGAAGATTGCATTTAGTTGAAGTGATATGTGAGGTTGAAGGATGGGAGAGGACCCTTTTTGGAATGACATGTAGTGTTCTGATTTTCACATATTTATGTGCATGATGGAAGCAGGACCCTTTTTTGGCAGGATTTGTGGGTTCTGATTTACAAATGGAAGATCTATTTCAGATTTATTTTCTATAACAAGAACAAAGAGGTTAAAGTAGCTGATTGCAAGGGTTGGATGGATGGGGTTTTGCGTAAGGATTTGAGTTTTTTCGGGCAGTTCAAGATTGGGAGGATGAATCTGTTGATGCTATTCTTGAAATGCTTTATGCTGCCAAGGTATGTGGAGTGGTAGAAGACACTAAATTGAAAATTGAACAAGAGTGGTAGTTAAGATGGTAGGAGTTTCTATTTTCAACCACGTGGTTTGTTGAAGAATCAGTTCCCATGTAAGAATATTTGGCATTTAGAATTCCCTCCATATTCTTACTTTGTGTGGACTGCAGATAATTTACATAAATGTAATCTAAGAATTATATTCTTAGTTGGTGTTATATGTGCAAGAAGGATGGTGAAACTGTGCATCACTTCATTTTTCATTTGCATGTGAGTTATGGTCTCTGCCTTTTTCACTCTTTGGAGTGCATCATATTATGCTCAGATCAGTTCTTGACTTCTTGAGGGTGTAGCATAAAGAGCTACTCCATCATGCCTTATTTAGTATATTTGGCTGGAAAGAAATAAGAGGGCTTTTGAAGAGAGAATTCCTTGGAGGTAATAAAGTTTAACTTTCTTAAAGTGTTGTTCAGCTGGGTGTTGGTCTATTCTTTGACCTCTTTCTTAGGTTTTCTGTTGACCTTAACTTTAGGCATTGAGATTTTTTTCCCTCTCAATATATTTTTTGAATGATCTCATTTGCATACTACCCGTATCCTTGTTTATCCTCCCACCCTCCTGGGGACAAAATACCTTGTATTGTATGGAGGAATTGCAGTATAGTGAGAAATTGGACAGGCTAGGTCTATACCACTAGATTTTTATATTTGATAGTCAGTTTTGACTCTTCCATTTGTGGTTATAGAGAGTTGGAATGTATTTTCTCCATATTAAATCATGGTTATGCATATTGTTGTCAAAAAGTGAATCTTATCTTGAATCGATATATAAGTTTTTTTGTCATGTATTGTAAAATACATGAACAATAATATTATAGATATAAGATATACATCTATAAAAAGACACGAATTACAAGCTTGAGACATAATCAATATATGACCAATTTTATCATCATTCATACAATAATATTTTAGAAATTCAACCAAAAAATTTAATTAAGATATATTTACAAAATCTTCAAAATGATCATATTTTCAAGTTACAATGCATCAAGTAGATAATTCACACCATATTAAAATACATCACACCAAACGTGACAACACATGGCATGTAATGCAAATAGTTGTCTTTCTCATAATCTTGCCAAAATAGAATAGAGTTATAAATTGCCTTCAAACTAGTATATATAAGGGGGAAAGTCATCCAATTAAATTCTAACAATCACAAACTAAAAAAAAAAATGGTCTATAATCTAAAGTCTCCATCAAACCCCAAATATGAAGAAGAAAAAATAAATCATAATGAAAAGTGAAACAGAAATTATTGTTTAATACAATATACACCTGACTTGAATAGATTTGGAAAATAAACTTACTAATCATACCATTTATGAGCATTTTTATACCCCCAAACAATTTGAAATTCTTTACAAGTGATTTGATATATATTCTCTGACATGATACACACCACCCCCATTTCTAACAAATACGGTCACACAGTGTTAGAGATCCAAGAGTAATGGTTATAAGTCAATGCTTGATATGATATATGGTTAAATGAGTGTGGTTTGAGCCCTTCTTGTGGTGCCAGGGCACTTGCGGTTTGAACCCCACCAGGCCCCCTCCCCCAATACCTAATAAATAAAAAACATGTGAAGACATAATTTGTTTATTCCACGATAGATATTGGTTGTGCTCTTCCGATTGTGGGCATGTTTATATCTATTATGCCGTGAGTTGTGTATGATGTAGCTCCTATACTTAGTATTTCAAGCCTCATTATATCCAAAAAGTCTTTTTTACTTTCCAATGTTTGTTGTTTCAGGATACTCAGTCCATTAATGAGGCTCCTCTTAGTGCTAGTGAAGTACCAAGAGAGAATCAAAATGCTCTGGTCGTCTGCAAGAGTGAGAGAATGGATGACTATCCTTCACCGTGCTTGGCTAATCCAAGACCCAGCCCACTATTAAGGTATAAAAGAAGGCGTCATAATGAATCGAACTCTAACCATTCAAATGGTTTAGAGACTTCAACTAGGACAAGTCAGGATCATTGCTCATCTACAACAACCACCGCAGCAACACCATTGACAACCACCACCACCGCCCCAGCAACAACAAGGAATTTCCTTTCTGCACTCGTGGAATATTCTCTATTAGAATCTATTGAACCCAAAGATAGTCTTTCAGTTTCTCCTCCGTTTGATATTGCTAATCTTGATTCGTCCGTGCCTCCTAGCTGCTTGAAATTCATACAAGATCTGCAAAATGAGATACATAAAATTTCAGTAGAGAGGGAGACATTGAAGTTTGAACTGATGAGTGCCCAAACCATGTTAAACATTCTTCAATCTCGAATTGATCTTCTGAACAAGGAAAATGAGGACTTGAAGAGGAGTGTCCGAGATGTCAAGTGAATGGTAGGCGTATGTTATGTAAGTTTTGCAGCCCTTGGTGGGCTTTTCCCTCTCACATCAGTTGATCTGAGATCATGTATTCTTTTCTAGGGTCAGGAACTTTTTAATGTTGTTTGAACATTTGTTTGTAAGAATGTCAAAATGTAATGTTGTATCAGCTATCGAAGCCTTTGTTCTGAAAAATAGGTAATGTAGACTTCTTGGTTCAAAATTTAAGACTTATACAGTCTTAGTAAAACAATTAGAAATTTTCTTATTTATTAAGAACCCAAGCCTGCAACCAAGGCTCACAGAAAAAAATTGGGTCAATGGCATTGCCCCATGACTCCATGACGAGTTTGACGGTGATGTGCTGCCCTTTTTTTTTTTAAAGGATTTTTATGAATGGTGGATTAGCTGAAACTTAAGGAGATGATACAATTGGACTAGAGAAGACATCACAACTTCTGAATCTTTGTTGATAGTGATGGGTTCATCTCCTACAAACTACATGTACTGTGAAGGTCATGTGATAAACAAGTCTCAATCAAGTTAATTTAGTTGTGTACGTGTATGTATGCAACTCACACAAGTCTTGGCAATGACAACTGCTGCGTGTACTGAAATTTCGAGGTTCTTATCTTGCTTGCGTGCCTTCTTCATTTTACTCACTATCATCAGCTGCAACAACATAGGGTAACACAAATTGTTTATGACACTGCAAACTTAGGAAAACTATAATTTACATACACCAATGACACTCTACTTTTGTTTAAAAGATATGTGGGGTAGTGAGTGTCGTTGGCTGGTGGCCAGTAATAGATGACATCTCGAGTAGGAGATTTGTGGTCTAAACACTGAAGTAAAAGTCCAGACCCACCTAGAGAGAAAGTTGTCTGTTCTGTGCCGGCAAAAATGTGCATAAGTTGCCATGAAAAAAGAAAAAAAAAAAAAAGAAAAGAAAAGAAAAGGAAAGGTCCTAGAAATTGTTTACAACCTCATCTTCCTTTTTCCTTATTTAGTGAGTTCCATAATTGTAGATCCAGATTCCAGACGATCAATCCAATGGTACATTTCTAGCTTTGACTGTGCCAAAAACAATGCAACTCAATGTTCCATTTGAACCAAAATAGTTTTTAGGATCCTAGATTTTATAGCTTAATTTTTCATATATTTGATTCTAAAAAAAAGTAAAATTATTGTTCATATTTATATGCCTCGCACACGGTTTTAACATTAAAAAAAAAGTCATTTGAAGCTAAATAACAGAGTCAATGTATATATATGGGAGGAAGTCAATGCATATTATATTCCTATATGTTTTAGGAAATATCTTTATGATATAAATTTAAACTATTTATTCATTTGAGAAATATAACTTTTAATTAACATTACATTATTAATAACCATCAATTCATTTGTAATAGCATCTCTAGGTAATATAATCTAACAATAAATATATCATATTACTCATTCAATAACTCCTAGAGGGAAAAAAAACAAAAAAAAAAACTTATTCAATAAAAAGTAATTCAGTCCTATAATATCAACAAAAACTTATGTGTAATTTGAATTTGATTAAATTACAAATCAACGAGATTGTTTATATATCAAAAATATTTAAAATTAAACAACTTTATATTCTATTTCAAATAAACAAAATTATTGATAATCACATGAAAATTGATATTAAATCATCATTTCATTATCATAATTTATTCCAAAATATACAGATTTACACGCAAGGGAAAGTGATCTAGTTCCCTAGATTTGTGTGTGTGTGTGTGTTTTTTTTTTTTTTTTGTGCGGATGAAAAAGTTCCCAGATTTCGGAAAGCTCTAAAAAAATTTAATATAACCCAAAAATAAAAAACACTTATTAAAATCCAATAGTAATCTTATTACTTGACGGATGTGATTTTCGACCAAAGGTTGTCATTTTCCCTTACAAATTAAGCCAACTTCGTATTGGATATTTAATACTATTCAATCTAACTTTGACGGATGTGATTACGTCACCCTCCTCCCCCAATGGCACATTCTAGAATAACAACACAACAGTACACCAACGCCCAACAGTTCCGCATCGCAAGTGCTACCTACTCACAAAGACACTACCACGTGGACAAATCCGTACTGAATTGAAATCCAATTTCATCACCGACGCTGTGACTCTAACCAAACCAAACCCAAATTTCTTCCTGAAGAAGCATCCACTATTTATCAATTTGTGTAGGCTCCTTGTCTTTATCATTTTCTCTCTTTAGCTCAATGGCATTGCTCTCATCGTCTTTTTCTTCTCTCTCCAGCTTTCAACCTTTAGACTCTGACTGAATACTCTGAAAATCCAAAACCCTAACCCTAATTATTCTCTCTCTCTCTCTCTCTCTCATCTCTTTCAAATCCTAAATTCTAAAACCCTAATTAGCTCGAATTGATTTGAATTAATGGGCCGTGACGAATCAGCAACCTCACTCGCCCCCGGATTCCGATTCCACCCAACCGACGAAGAACTCGTTCGGTACTACCTGAAGCGCAAGGTGTTAAACAAGCCCTTCAAATTCGACCCAATCTCCGTCGTCGATATCTACAAGTCCGAACCATGGGACCTCCCTAGTAAACCATCTATCTCTCTCTTTTTGATGTATGGGTTAAAGATTGAATCTTTGTTGTTGATTTTTTGGGTAACATTTTTTATAGGCAAGTCGAAACTGAAGAGCAGGGATTTGGAGTGGTATTTCTTCAGTGCTTTGGACAAGAAGTATGGGAATAGTTCGAGGACGAATCGAGCTACTGAAAAGGGGTATTGGAAAACCACTGGGAAGGACCGTCCTGTTCGTCAGAATTCTCGCACTGTCGGGATGAAGAAGACCCTTGTTTACCACAATGGTCGCGCTCCTCGTGGAGCTAGGTCCAATTGGGTTATGCACGAGTACCGCCTCATCGATGAGGATTTGGAAAAATCTGGACTTGTTCTTGTAAGATTCTTGTTTTGATTATCATTTCTGTTTTTAATTTGTTTGTGTTTTTGTTGGAAATGTTTTGTTATGGTGGTATTGGAATTGATTTTGTCTTTTTTTTTACGTGGGTTCCAGTTGGCTCAACTGGGAAAGTCTCTTGTTTGCGAATAAGAGATTTGGGGATTAAACCCTGCCCACAATGAAAACTATATGGTGTCTTGGCCTGATGATAAAGAGCAATCATCATGGAGCGGATGCCCTAGAATGAAATTCTCTATCGAATCTATCAAGAAAATTTGATGTCCTTTTGTGGGTGGGTTTGGGTGAAGGATGCGTTTGTGCTGTGTAGGATTTTCCAGAAGAGTGGGACAGGGCCGAAGAATGGGGAGCAGTATGGCGCTCCGTTTGTTGAGGAGGAATGGGAAGATGATGACGTGGAGGTTTTCATGCCCGGTGAAGCGGCTGCGGCTGTGGCCGCTGCAGCTGAAGAAGTGATGGTTGGTGATGATGCTTTTGTTGAAACGAATGACCTTGACCAGGTTTGTGAAATTTTTGCAATTGAATAACTGAATTGTAATGTAGTGTTATGTGATTGATGGAACTGTTTATTTGTTGCTTTTTTTGAATATGCTGGATGATAAGAATTGACGCTATTTGTTAGGCATGTGAAACGAGATTCTTTGGGGGACCAAAATAAGAAAGCTGAAATTTTTATGGTAATCCCTTATTGTGTTTAGGTCCTTTAGGGAAAGCTGTAAGGACAAATTTGGATGGTGCCCATTATTTGATTTTTATATGATGAGTTCTGTATTAGTAGCAAAAACTAGTGAAATTAGATTAGTTATG
Source organism: Quercus suber (assembly GCF_002906115.3). Taxonomy (NCBI): domain Eukaryota; kingdom Viridiplantae; phylum Streptophyta; class Magnoliopsida; order Fagales; family Fagaceae; genus Quercus; species Quercus suber. Next base: position 2,443,804 of record NW_027069483.1, read on the forward strand.
GTTTAGATGTTTACATAAACTTTCCATTATATTTAAGTTCAAAATATTGGGGAAGCTTTTCAGAAGCTCCTATAGTTACTGTAATTTTTGCTTTATTGAACCCAAACCCTGCAGAAGCAGGAGCCTGGGTATGTTGCTTTTTTTTGGGTGTTGATTTCTGTCCAGAGTCTATGACTTCTCGGACAAAATGCTGATGCATTTACCATAAAGCGAAAGACAAATTTATAGATGGTTCAAAAATCAAGATCTATCTACACTTGGGAAACTGATTGAAATCAAGGTAGAGCAGTTGGATTCATTATTTTGGCCTTATATGTGAATTTGTTGATTATATCAATGTCCCCCTCCCTCCATAAGCTGCAACCTTTGGATTCAAGTTTATGCTTAGTATGACTTCAATATGACAGTGGATATACTTTTAATGATGTGCATCCACCATAAATTTGAAGTCTTTAAACTGTATAGTTGTGGCAGATTGGGTGCTCTCCATTTATCTTATTTAGTATACATGGTCTTGTTTCTTGCACCTCCTTGCTACAAACACCCCCCCCCCCCCCCAGACGATCCCTTGCCAGTGAGTGGGCCAGCCAACGGCACAGAATTGGCAGAATTCATGTCAGCTTGTGGCAGCACAAATGACAAGAAGAGGCTGGCATCATTATTCTTGCCAAGTGACCAGTCCATCCCATTGCCAGTTAAAGTCATGTTTCTTATTCTGATCATACCAGCAGTGACACGAACTGAGCTGGAGGATTGTGCAGCAGAGTGTAACCCAAGAGCTGCATGATCTTTTGCAGGGAACTCTGCAGCAAACGCGGGAGGAGCAGGGATGCTTCCCAACATATGACTGGCCCGCTTGACGAATGGATGCTTATCATCTGCACCATAGATCAGGCACACAAGAATAAGCAAAATCAAAAGAAGAAGGGAAGACAAGACCAGACCCACATACAAGTCTCAAGGGATTATATGGCTGCTTCAAACTTTTACCACTCTTCACATATTTATGGACATAGAAACACCAAAAAGAACGTGACTGGAAGAGCTGAGAGATTTTTTCAAATTAAGATAAATCTTACCTGATTCATATATTGTGGCCTCTGGCTTATGCTTTAAAGATGAGGCATCATTGTTGCGTTGTGCCTCTGGCAGATGTAGAGTCTCGTTGAAGACTTGGTCAGTTCCTCCATTCTCATGCTGTTACAGAGTAATTAAATTAATTAAATGCTGCAATGACAGAATCCCAACATACAGGTATGAGCTAGTGTATTTAAAGAATTAATCCTTTACCTTCTGGGGTGCTTGGTCAAAAACAGAGTTATCAGTCCCCATGATTTCAGAGGGATCAAATGTTAAATGTTGTGAGTTGTCATCATCTGCATCAAAGAATGTTAGGTACTCATCAAGCATGTCAAAACCTTCAGGATCTGCCTCCACAGGATTTGAAAGGTCATTAGCTTCAAGATATAATCCATCACCCATTGGAGCATTATCAGCAGCATCCATGAAGAATTCATTGAGCGAGTAATTGACTTCAGCTGGATTCACATTTTTGCTTGATTCAACATAATATTCATCTTTGACTGGATTTGTACCCATCCCATATTGTTCTGGTATGTTTAAAAATTGGTCATACTGTGGCTCGGAGGTTTCGCCAGTGCCTATGATAGGCTTTTGATCATCTTCAATGAACTCCCCAGAATGCTCAGCATGGTTGCTCGTTTCCCCATAATAAAAGTTCAACGGGGAGGATTTTCGGATGGAATATTTATCTCAAGATTCTGGAAAAGGGAAACATGTTTACAAAATTTGAGAATTCAGAAATGACCGTGGGTGTTTTTTTTTTCTTCTGGTTTTTTTTGGGCGNATATTATTGAACCATCTTCAGAACTCTTATTGGTGCCCTTGGAAAAAATCATATAAATCAAATCACTCACTTCATTTTACACTGCATAGAGTCACAAGAAAGAATACTTAGCTCCGGGGGGGGTGGGGGTTGGGGGTGTGGAAAGAAGAGTCATAACAGAAGGAATAACATTATGACCTAGTCATAACAAAGGTTGTTTGTTTCAGACGTGTAAATCTGATTTTGTTTGTTCTGCCAGCTTGCATCTGGTGAGGTTTTCGGTCCAGATCAACCTATTGCATTGAAACTATTGGGATCTGAAAGGTCGTTCCAAGCTCTTGAAGGTTTGTTTCTCAAGTCAACGTACTCTGATAAGACTATTAGTTGCACCACTCAAAAAGCAGTGTTTTGTTCCACCTAAGCAAACAAAGAAGTTATAACTGAGGGGAAAAAAACTTTACACATATTTCAGACAATTACCTTTATTCTTAGAGCATGTTTTGTTGTGAAACCAATGATGATTGATTGAGGTACCAGACAAGAAAATTCCTTCCATTTAGATTGCAGCACTATGACTGCACTGCCTTTTATTAACATTGAAATTATCTGTTTCAAGTGAATTCTAATAACGTATGCTTTCATGAGGGAAAAACTAAATATCTAGTTCATTCTTGAAACAAAATGAAGGACAATCAATATTGCAAATCAATTATGTTCTGAATTTAAGGCCCGTAAGACTAAAAAAAAAGAACATTGCAGCTGAGTTGTACCAAGTCGGCATTGAAGACTGTCAGCTGCCTTAGCAGGGGTACTCCATCCATTTTGCAGAAAGGAAGTTTGTGATACATCTGCAGCAATGAATGTTTGTCCTTCCAATTTGGCTAGTATTACAGCTAGAAAATCAAGCAAAAAGAAGAAAAAGAACCTGTCATGGAAGTCATTTGCAAATTAGTTTTCAAAAAAAAAAAATGTACGCTTTTCCTTGTTGAGGATTTTAACTTCCAAAAATTCAAGCTTTATTATCTTGTCCAAATACAATTCATTTACCATAAATTCTCCAATGTTAAGAATAAAAAAAAAAAAAAAAAAAAAAAAAAAAAACCTATAACCTTTCTAGTTGTTATATGTTTATTTGTATGACCATATGTCTTCAAATTTACTATCATCTAAGAATAAGTTCTTTAAAATGATGATTGATGTATCTCCATAATGATGAATAAATTCATGCAGGTGTCGCTATGGAATTGGAGGATTCCTTGTTTCCTTTGTTGAGGGAGGTAAGTATAAGTATTGATCCATATGAAGTGTTTCAAGATGTAGAGTGGGCCCTACTAATAGGAGCAAAGCCTCGAGGGCCTGGAATGGAACGAGCTGGTTTACTGGACATAAATGGGCAGATTTTTGCTGAGCAGGTACCACTATTTGGTGTGATTTATGATTTTTTTTAGCAACAATTGGCTATACTGAATTGATTCTTATATTTCCTTTATTATTTTATTATTATAGGGAAAGGCTCTCAATGCTGTTGCATCCCGTAATGTCAAAGTGATAGTTGTGGGCAACCCCTGCAATACTAAGTAAGAGGGGTTCTATTTTAGTGGTTGATGTACAATTGAAGTGTTCCATACTGTGCCTGTAACTGCCTTGTGTTTCTTTTTTATGCAGTGCATTAATTTGTTTGAAAAATGCTCCAAATATACCTGCAAAAAATTTTCATGCTTTGACTCGGTTAGATGAGAATAGGGCAAAATGTCAGGTAAAGTTAGCTAATGACCATTACTGGTGTTGATTAGCAGTTGTCATGACCAAAAGGAATTATTATTCTAAATAATGGCTATGATTTATGCAGTTGGCCCTCAAAGCAGGTGTCTTCTATGATAAAGTGTCAAATATGACCATCTGGGGAAACCACTCTACCACTCAGGTTATTAAGAGGTTCTGTTATAAGATCATGCATGAAAAATTTCCCCACTCCTCTTCTAAAGAAACTTTATATGTAACTTTACCAGGTTCCAGACTTTTTAAATGCTAGAATCAATGGATTTCCTGTGAAAGAGGTTATAAGGGATCAAAAGTGGTTAGAGGAGGAGTTCATGGAAAAGGTCCAGAAGGTAAGATTTTCAGAACGCTAATATATATATATATATATAGAGTCCGGTAAAATCAAATGTGTGGGTTTCATGTTCAGATGCTAAAGGCAAGTTTTGATTTGCAGAGAGGTGGCGTGTTGATTAAAAAATGGGGAAGATCTTCAGCTGCATCAACTTCTGTGTCAATTGTTGATGCAATACGGTCCTTAATTACTCCAACCCCTGAGGGTGATTGGTTTTCATCAGGAGTAAGTCTTTGTTTGTTTAAAATGCATGCATACAGATATATGCTGTCAGTTTATTGAGAACAAATTAGAAATCCCAAGTAACCATAATGTCAGAGATCCACTAACTTCATCCAAACTAATGGTGGGAGTAAATAATTTGGCACAACCCGTATGATGAAAATAACAGAAGTGACTACCGGAAATTATTCAGTTAGTCTCAGGAGTTCTCTATGTTCTAAATTTTCTTCCTATCCTTTACTATTTGTCCAAAACATTAATAGTCTCAGGAGTTCTCTATGTTCTAAATTTTCTTCCTATCCTTTACTATTTGTCCAAAACTATAATATCTTTAGTATCAAAGACATACTGGTTTTTGAAGCAAATCAGCTAATTGAATGCCACTTGCCAGAAGATTCCTATCAGGAGCATAACTTGTCTGTACAATCATACAATTATGAACATAGTACAACCTAGTAAAAAGGATTATAAACATGGTTTTTTGATATTATTTGAGTCACTTCAGTTGCAGACAAGTTAAAATACTGGCTTTAATTCTCCAGTCTCATTATTGCTGCAATGCCATTGTAGGTTTACACCACTGGAAATCCTTATGGAATTGCAGAGGATATTGTTTTCAGTATGCCATGCAGATCAAAAGTAAGTTTAGCTCAGAGTTTTCTAATGATAATATTTAATTGACTTTTCCGTAAAAACGTATTCGCATTCTCCAGGGAGATGGTGATTATGAGCTTGTCAAGGATGTAATATTTGATGACTACCTTCTTGAGCGCATCACCAGGGTGAGTTATCTTCTCATCTACTAAGGGAATGTTAGAACTTATCATGAAAAGAAGAAAATCCCCATTCTTTTTAAAGGAAGTTGATGGAAACTTTAATGATATCATAATTGTGATACCTTTGATAATGTGAATTGGATTGAAGAAGTGTGTGTTATGTATGCCTTTTTTTCTTTTTTTCTAACGTTTTTTTTTTTTTTTTTTTTTTTTTTTTTTTTTTTTTGATATTCTTAACATTGGAGAATTTATGGTAAATGAATTGTATTTGGACAAGATAATAAAGCTTGAATTTTTGGAAGTTAAAATCCTCAACAAGGAAAAGCGTACATTTTTTTTTTTTGAAAACTAATTTGCAAATGACTTCCATGACAGGTTCTTTTTCTTCTTTTTGCTTGATTTTCTAGCTGTAATACTAGCCAAATTGGAAGGACAAACATTCATTGCTGCAGATGTATCACAAACTTCCTTTCTGCAAAATGGATGGAGTACCCCTGCTAAGGCAGCTGACAGTCTTCAATGCCGACTTGGTACAACTCAGCTGCAATGTTCTTTTTTTTTAGTCTTACGGGCCTTAAATTCAGAACATAATTGATTTGCAATATTGATTGTCCTTCATTTTGTTTCAAGAATGAACTAGATATTTAGTTTTTCCCTCATGAAAGCATACGTTATTAGAATTCACTTGAAACAGATAATTTCAATGTTAATAAAAGGCAGTGCAGTCATAGTGCTGCAATCTAAATGGAAGGAATTTTCTTGTCTGGTACCTCAATCAATCATCATTGGTTTCACAACAAAACATGCTCTAAGAATAAAGGTAATTGTCTGAAATATGTGTAAAGTTTTTTTCCCCTCAGTTATAACTTCTTTGTTTGCTTAGGTGGAACAAAACACTGCTTTTTGAGTGGTGCAACTAATAGTCTTATCAGAGTACGTTGACTTGAGAAACAAACCTTCAAGAGCTTGGAACGACCTTTCAGATCCCAATAGTTTCAATGCAATAGGTTGATCTGGACCGAAAACCTCACCAGATGCAAGCTGGCAGAACAAACAAAATCAGATTTACACGTCTGAAACAAACAACCTTTGTTATGACTAGGTCATAATGTTATTCCTTCTGTTATGACTCTTCTTTCCACACCCCCAACCCCCACCCCCCCCGGAGCTAAGTATTCTTTCTTGTGACTCTATGCAGTGTAAAATGAAGTGAGTGATTTGATTTATATGATTTTTTCCAAGGGCACCAATAAGAGTTCTGAAGATGGTTCAATAATATATTAATACGTTGGACAGTCAGTCAAAGGCAACTGAACTCAATTCACTGCCTCCTAATGAGTGAGGCAATACCTTGATGTAATACATATGCATATAATAACCTTTTTTTTTCCTTCTTCAATTTTATGCTACATGCCTGCAACACTGGATTGCTAAAATTTTACAGCTAAATAAGTCAACAGGCTGGGGCAAATTTTACCATAGACTGGTGTCTGTCAGTTTCAAAAGATAATAGGGTTCCTACTTTTATGGGAACATGCTAATGTTGATATGATTATTGGGTCAAACTGTAAGCTAGACTTCTATGTATCCTGTGAACAATTAGGGTGACATACAGGTCAATATCAACTTAAATGCAATAGAGAGTCCAGGAAAATTTAAATTAAAAAAAAAAAAAAAAAAAAAAAATCACCCAAAAACAGCATACTCCGACTTTTGGATCTAAGAAATCCTTACTTTGAAAAGTAGATGATTTGAAATCATCCCAGCAGCACCTGAGACAGCAATATTAATTAATTTCTTCCAGGTTTTTGTCTCTTCTTCCTGGGGCCACATATTAAAAAGATTTGTTAGCTGTGGTCAATGTGGATTAAACAATGGAAGAAAAGATCTCCTGATGAGCTATTACTGCACCAAAACAGCTAAAAAGATGTCAAGGATAGGAATTTGCATCTTCTAACACCCCCATCCACCCACACAAACAAGCAAGACATTACTAGATGTGAAAATGGTGTACCCCATGTCCATACAGGACCTTACTTAATCTGTATCTCATTATTTCTCATTGTCAGATCAAGTGCCACCATCAAAGGGATTCAGTACTCAATATAAAATTTAATAATTTGTATATACAAAATCAAGATAATGCTCTCCGCACTTGCCTTGAGTAACATTTCATATGCATTGTGTTAAAAAATCCAAGCCAGTAACATTCGTTTCTTCTTTCACCATTCATCAGTAATTATATTAGCATTATTGATTACCAAGATTTAAATGTTACATAAATAACAATAGCAACTTGATTTATTTTTTTTTGAGTTAAATAGTAAACTTGATTTTGCAAGCATGTTTCACACCTCTCGCTTAAAATAAAAGATATTTATAGTTCTGGAATAAAAATCTATTACTGCATGTGCACTAATAGTTATAGACCATGGAGAATTGGGCATATTGAGTTGCTAAAATGTAACTAACCATAAAAACATCGATAAAACCCAACTAAATTCAGCAACCACCAAAGTAGGAAACAATCTAGTCATGAGGAATGCATTTGCAGAATAAAAATTGCCCCATTGGACTCTTTTTATGTTTCTTGTTAGTTATTACTATGAGCAAAAGGCAAGTGCTTGTGTACCATTTATTACAAATGAGGTGGAAAATGATGACAAGGCGAAAATGAAAAATAAAAAACAGAATCAAACGAATCTTTCTCAACCATTCAGCCCTCATATAAAAAACTAATGACTACACATATTGACAAACAATATCAATGTACTTATATTAGACACTGGAGCTCAACATGAAAAAAAGAAAAAAAAAACTAATTCAAAACACAAATAACTACAAAATTTAGATAGAATTTCACCATGACTCATCGAATTAACATAAAAAGACACAAAATTTGTAAGAACTTACAGCCTTGAGATCATAAGTGAGACAGAACACACCAAAGCACTCGGTCTTGGTCTTGGGTTCCTCATTTTGCACTGCTACTGGAGCTTGAACTTGACTGAGAATTACAAAAAGAACAAACAATTTTTTATTTTTTTTTTAAAGTCCCATAAGACTATAAAGAAACTACAAATATCAGAGAAAGAACAGATAGGGTTGAAAAGAAGCTTACTTTGGTGCAACAGAGCAAGAGATAGTGAGGGAGTTTCGAGCTCGAGGGAGTGGTCTAAAAGCACAGCGACGAAAATTGCCGAGACGGGTGGATAAGGAAGAGAGCTGGGATAAGCGAAGATGGGTTTTTGTGTAAGAAGATGATAGCTCTGCCACTGCCATGGCAGCAGAGTCGGAGAGTTATCAAAGAAAGTGAGAGAGTGAAAGTTTCAGAGAGGAAACTAAACAAAAAAAAGAAAGAAAGAGAGAGACTCAAAGGGACAGATAAACAAGCTCTGTTTAAGAAAAGAAAGGGATTTTGTTATAGTGAGAGACTCTCTGGTTGAAGATATTGAATGGAATGGTGGGGAGAGAAGAAGAGTAAAAGAGAGGGAGAGGAAGTAAGAAGTGATTACACACCTTTAGAAATATTAGGATAAGGCACTGCAATTGACACTTGTCAACAAAATGTGAGTCAGGAAATCTCTTTGCACTCGGCTACTTACGGTGGGCTTGAATTACAGTTAGAGACTTAACAGTACAAGGCACTTTTTTTTTTTGGAAAGCAACAGTACAAGGCACTTAGTTTAGGTGGCTTCTGAATTTTGGCATGTGTGATAGAGGAAATATGTGTCCTATTTTAGTTAATCAAAATGTCATTTATAAATTTTTTTAAAAAAAAATTCATTTTTCCATTTTTATTTTGGTTAAATTTTCATTGTACTTTTTTTTTAATCTCTATTTTATTTAAATATTAGTTTTTATTCTTTATTCCTTTACTCATATTCTTCTTATAACTCTATCTCTTTAAGGAAAAAAAATGATAAAATAAATATTTGGAAAACTGCAATTACTTTTCAAATGTGTTGAGCTTTGAGAGTTACTGTAGCAGTTTATCCAAAATGACTAACCTTATTGGTTGGAGATGCCACAGTAAAGAAAATGCTAGTCAAAATGGTTAGAAAAGGAAAAGGATTCAGCTAAAAAAAAAAAAAAAAGAGGTTAGAAAAGGAGATGCCTAATCTATTAGAGATGCTTCAAAGATCAATTTTGCAATATGGAGCTGATGATCTTATGTGTGTTTGATTTTGGTCATCTATTCAAAGGTTGGAAAAAATTACCAATAGGGGGTTCACAGAATCTTATTAAAATCAAATTACAATATATTAGTTTGTAAGATTTATATATGGGGAAACATTAAATTAATTGTAAAATTTGGACACTTCTCTTCATCTACCAAATCAAGTTTTATTTATTTATTTTAAGCATGCACCATTTTAAATGGGTGGAAGAATTCATTAATTTGTAGGTTTGAATCATTTTTAACCTTGTGAAGATGGAAGTCAGTAATAGTACAATGTACATGACAGGTTAACAATGTGGGAGACCAAGATTATCCATAAGTTTTATTTTAAGCATGCACCATTTTAACGGTTGGAAGAATTCATTAATTTGTGGGCTTTAATCATTTTTAACCTTGTGAAGATGGGAGTCAGTGATAGTACAATATACATGACAGGTTAACAATGTGGGAGACCAAGATTATTCATAAGTAAAGTAAAATTCTTAAGTACTCCTCGAACATAATGGAATGATATTCTATCTACTCATATTCGTAATAGACCCCACTATAAATTTAATAAATAAACCCTACTATAAATACGAGAGAAATAAGTAATATCCTCCGTAGTATAAAATACCTAAAAAAAAAATACTCAAACTTCTAACCCACAATGTCCTTGACTTTCTCCAATAATTGGTCGCTGCAATCCCTATGCGCTGGAGTCTGCCATATAAAAATTTAACAACCAAAGGTTCAAGAAACACACTGATAGTCTCCTTTACTTTCTTCAACTTGGTAAGAAGTTTTGGTACTCAGCTGTACTTCAAGTCGCCTATCAGTGGCTGTTGAGAATTTCCATTGGGGTTCAATCCTCCTAGTATAATACTACATTGGACCCTCATGTGTCATGTGCGTTGTTTTATCTATATCATATTCCATTGTATTATTATCAATTGGTTGATCCAACTTACAATATCATTCATTTTCTTGATCTCTATCCAATAATAATAATAATAATTTTCTTGAGATTGCTACCAAACTTTAGTATAGTGATACTGTTCTATTCTCTAAGGTAAAGATCTTGAATTTGAGTCATGGGGGCTGTTATTGAGTAGTTGAGGCTTAGGACTATATAATAATTTTCCCATTATATATGGATGAATGGCTTATGAAAATATGAAAGTTCTTCAAGTATGTTCTCAATCTTAAAATGCTAATGACCATTGAAAACTATAAAGTCGGTTGTAAGGCTTCCTCCATTTAGGCTCCAAATAGAAAGTAGTACTTGAGAGATATTTGTCCATATACTAATAAGAGATGTATGGATTCTTGAGATGAGAGGAGTGGAGAGCCATTGTGGTCACTTTGGATTGCTTGAATCCACAATTGAGTAAAAAGTTAGATTTAGAAAAAAGGAATAGGTATAAAGGAGGAGAAAAAGAAAGCAAAACAAAGAGGGGAAAGAAGAGAAAAAAAAATTGCAAGAGATATGAAGAAAATGAAAAAAAATGTATACAGCGATGGAACTAGGATTTGAAGTCGAGAAAGGCAAATATAATTTTTCTTGGGTTATTTTCTAAAATCTTAAATATATACCTACTATTTAATATTTAAAAAAAAAATTTGGGGGGGGGGGGGGGGGGGCACAGCCCCCTCAGCTTGTACATGGTTCTGTCTTTGAATGTATATATTATTTAAAAATTCTCCATTAATTAATTTATTCAAATTTAAGTTTGCAGATTGTCAAACACTTCAAACATATAAAGTTCTCTGTAACTTAAACTTTTTTCCCAGAAACTCTACAACTAAAACTCTATAATTTAAAGTTCTAATTTTTTTTTTCAATAATGCTAAACGGCCGGTTACAAACAATATAATATTTAGGGACTCAAAAGTATGGATCAAAATTATTGGAATTGTTTTGTTCAACTAGTTGATTAATATATTTTGTCCAAGAGTGTGTAATATAGCTATCCTACTTTCAGCTTAAATTATTAATTTGCAGCCAGGCAGAAGCAAACACAAATCATGGCTCTGATCATTTTTGACCTTCCATTCATCAAATAATTTTTTGCCCCTTTGATTTATTGGTTGTAATCCAGCCTTTAAAATTCTAGTTCAAGACTTAAAAAAAAAAAAAAATCCTTAGAGTTACAGATATGATTCATATGAACCTTCCATTCAAAGCCAATAAAAAAAAAAGCATAACATTTTGCAAAGGTGTTCCCATCAGCCAAAATCCAAAACTTAGACATCCTGCTGATGCAATGGTGTTGAAACTTTGGAAGATTTAGCGTACAATAGATGTCGACAATTGAGTGGCCAAGAATGTTTGGTTGTGGCGGTGATTGATTCTGCTCCCTTGATATAAAATACAAGTACGTAGCTTTAAAGAGGTCCATATCTCATTTAGTCACATGCCCATTTCGATGTATAGCAAGAGGTAGAGTCCAAACTTAAAAGAGTCGTTGTAAAATTTCAAAATACAGTGCTTAAATACCTTAATCCATATAAATAAATAAATATATATATATATATAAAAGTTGAAGCATAACATTTATTGTTGTTACGCTTTAGTTGAGCCACATCAACAGTCATGTCATTTTTTTTTTTTTTTTTTAACAATATTAATATAAAAAAAATTGCAACTTAACATATTCTAACTTATTAAATCCAACTCACCGTTAATTCAAACCTCTTCCAATTCTCAACTCTTCCTTTTCCCCTTTAAAACCGATTGGCTCTTTTGAAATTCAAACCCTTCAATTACCACTCCTACAATTAACTACAAGGTTTTCAGACCCGAACCGTTCATTGAACCGCAAAAGGGAGAAATTCATGATTTTTGAGGTCGAACCAAGGTCGAACCGATATCGAACCGTGATGACGTCTATTGATGGTCATTTTGGAAGTCAAAAAGAAAGGAGCCCAACAACACCGGCAGAAAGGAGTTGGTAAATAGATAGAAAAACCATTAAGTTCAAGCGGTAGGAATAATGAATCACAGGCCCATGAAATAAACAAATGGGCCTTGAGGAGGCAAATGGGCTTAAGAGAGTCCAGAAAGAGAGAAATAGCAAACCCATGGGCAATATATGATGTGGAAAAGTGAGAATGGGCTATAGCAGGCCCGAAGTAATGAAAACAAAGAAAGTAAAGGATTGATGGCAAGCCCATGAACCCCAAGGATGAGGATAAGGTAATTGGGCTGGAGAAGCCCAATGAAATTAGTAAAAACCTATGGGAATACATAGTTAGAAAAAGGGTCAAGTAAGCCCAAGAAAAACAAATAGACCAAGGATGTCCAAGAGAAAACAAATGAGACACAGGAGCCTGCAAGTAATGTAATAAAAAATCAATAGTCATACTAAGCCACTAGGGAAAGAATAAGCGGCGGGCCCAAAGAGGTCCAACAAGATTAGGTCAAATAAATATCACAGTAGGAATGACAGAATGATATGGTAGGAAATGATAGCAGTCAAGGAGTAGATTGAAAGAAGGCAAAACCCAACATCAAATAAAGCCCAGCCCCTAAGGGGAGCGGAAAATCAGAAAGCAGCTCACATAAAAGGTCAAGGACGAATGGCAGATTGTGCAGGCAAGCCTCCAGACCACGGTTAACGCATGAGCAGCAGGCAAATTCTGGACACACATGGAAGGGAGGCACGCGTAAGGCCCAGACATTACCAACCTGTACCCAGCCAATATAGGACATGGTGAGGTCATGAGTTAAAGGTAAGAGGGCATGGTTTGGCGATGGGGAGAGGGGAAAAACCTATTCTGAGGTTCCTGCTCAAGATTTTTTGGGAAAGTGTCCTGCTGGGATGACATACCGCCCAAAAGAAGCAAGACTGAGTTGGAACCACTAGGTGCATGCCATGAAGGATAGGGAGAGAGAGCACCCACACCGTAGCAGGAAAGGGTGCCATGACAGACTAACAAATAAAATAGCTTTCTTTGTCTGGTGATAGGGAGTGACACACAGACGGACCAGTGGTGGTCGGCAAGTACACCCATACCAAACAAAGGTGGTTAAGGGATAAAATAGTAAAACCCGGTCATGGCAGACACTATAAAAGAAGGCCCTTGCCATGCATAGGAAAGGACACCACAATCACGGTAACAAGAACCTCTAAGGAAAACCACGAAATAGAAAACAAGTGTGGAGAAAAGAAATGAAAGATAAGAGGAAAATTAAAAAAAGAAGAAAGGAAAAAACAGAGAGTTAGATCGGTAGGCATGCACCAATAGATTGATTCCCTCTCTCCCTCTCAAAGTCTTGCTCTTTGCCAAAAGCAAAAGGGTTCTTTTAGGCACCAACCATTCAGGTCCGTTTCCCTCAAAGTGATTAATTTCCACGATAGGATTTTCCCAGGAGATTATTCGCATTGAGAAGAAACGTTCTTCTCTCTCTGGTTTTGGTCCTGCGGATCAGATTTGATCTAATTTCTTTCTTTTTAATTAACCCATATACTACCCACTTATTCTTGCTTTCTTTATAAAAGTTATTATTGTTATTATGATTATCTCTCTTAATGAAGGGTTATTCACTTTAATTACGAAGCCGAAGGACCTTCTTTTGTTTTATTGTTATTACGTCTACTTGCCACGACCCATCTAAAATAGCCCTGCTTGCCGTAAGCATGCTCTTGGCAAATGAGGCAAAGTTTGCACACAAGCCGAACCAAATTGAGTTGCAATTGAACCGGTCTCAACTTCCTTACTCAGAATATTTGGGCCCAATATCGCAGGAGGCAGCCCAACTCAATATAACAAAAAGGCTCACTACAACATCATAATTAATTTAATAATTAATTAAAGTCTAAATATAGATATTAAATTTATAAAACTAGAAAAATTGACAATATATCTATATATGTGAGGAAAATTTAATGATTTTTAAGCATATATTTAATAATTAAATAAGAAAGTTAATAAAATAAAATAATAACCATGAAAACATTAATATTTATGATTAATTTTTGAAGTAAAGTTGCATATCTTTGAAGGATTTTAATTATGATTTTTTTTATTCCTTGTAAGAGATGGATAATTTAATTAAGTAGAATAAAATTGCGTTAAGTTTTTTTTTTTTTTTTTTTTTTTTTTAATTTTAAATTGCTAAGGGGTTAGACTGCACAGTTCTTGCCATCGGTTCGTGCGGTCCAACCCCAGTTTTAGGGGTTCACGGAATTAACAAAAAATCTGGTTCTTTATGCTTAAAAACCCGGTTTTCACAGTCCGACCTCTCGGTCCGGTCCGGGTCTGAAAACCTTGATTAACTATGTTATTTTTAACACTATAAATTTCCAATTGCTCTCTACCTCCGCAAAAGCTACCAAAGTTGCATCTAATTTGAAAAGTCCCTTCGAGGTGTGTCATTTCCCTTCTTATTTTTCATTTTTCCCCAACTTTGGTTTTTCCTTTGGAATTTTAAAGTTTGTGGCTGATTTGCTTTTTTTTGCATTGTCGACAATATGCTATGGGTGGCTCGGATTTCGTTTGTCGATCATGAGAAGGGTTTTCAAGGATTAGAAATCTCTACAACAACTTCTTACTTCATATTCATGTTGTACAATTCAATTTTTTTTTTCTCTAAAATTTTAAAGAAAACCAAGTTTTCTTAAATTTGACATTTGTTTAGTTCTATGTCAGCAAAAGAAGAAAAAAACCAAAGTTTGATGTATTTAATTTTGATATTTTTGAAACAATAATGGAGTATACGTTACAGTTTTACTCCAACTATTGCTTTCATATTTTTCAACTCAATGGCTCTTTTTTTATGTGGGATCTTTCTCAATTTCTATTTGGCTCTGAAAGTCATCAATACTATGTTCAGCACACTGTTTCTTATTATGCCACAAAGAAATAGAAAGTTTCTTATTGCAGTCCAATAGACAATAGTAAATCTGCCTCAAAAGTTTGATGGGTTTGTGTGTCACAAGGAAATAGAAAATCTTAAAATATGATTGGGGGTTTAATTTTTATCTAATTCTGGTAATGTTAAATGTGGAATTTGGTTCTTGCAGGATTTAGGAACATTGACCCAAATACATGAGAGTTTGACAATGAAGATTTTTTAAGTGACCAAAGACATTTCTAAAGTACTTTAAGAGAAGAGAGAAATTTTTTTCATCCTTTTTCATCATAACCTTGGATGTTTTATTCCAATTAACCTTTTGTATTGGGCACATAAGGACTCCAAGCACTAGCCGACCTTGATATATCTATTTACTGTATTGCAACAAACCCACACATAATACCTTAGCTGACTTATGTTAGTAATATAAATACACAAGTTCAATGGCAATTGTTTTGGAGTATTAGTGCCACATTATAAGAATAAGTTTTTTTTCCCCCTATTCTTTGTTATTCTTTAGAGTCTAAGTCATGTCTTTGTTCTAGAGATTTTCAATTGATCATTTGAGGAGTCCAAATTGTGACTTTGTTCTAGAGATTTTCAATTGATCATTTGAGGCATGATATGTTGGTTCTAATGATGATATTAGGAAAGCTTAGAGGGCAGTAGTAAATTACGAAGCATACCTTTAATAAATGAAACAAAGGCTAAAAAAAAAAAAAACACTAACAACAACAACAACAACAACAACAAATGATGTCCTTAGCAAGAGCAATGCAAAACCCATCAAATGAGTCTAATACATTATTGTTTGTGTTTTTTGAAACAAGAAGATAAACAAACTAAGCTTACCATCATTATTTTGATATTGGTTCATTTACAAGATATTCAAATATTTGACTCACACTTATTCTTCTTCAATAGTTAAGAAAAAACTTCATTAGCTCAAAACAAATGTCACAACCTGAGATGCTATTCCCAAAATAAGGCAAATAGCAATCATCAGTTCAAACAACCCAACTTTATGCAGAGCAGATTGAAAATATAAATGCTATCTAACTTTTTTTTTCAATATAGTTATAACGGGAAGGAAGGATTTGAACCGTGGATGTCATGGACACACCAAGAGATGCCAACCATTTGAGATGCAATACTCTTGGCTAAATTCTATCTAACTAGATAACATTAGATTGATACAACTTAATTCTAATTAAAACACTTTTGACTCTTAATTGCTGCATCAATAACAGAACCTCAACCCACAACCATTTAGACTATGCAGATTGAAACCTGCCAAATTACCACTTCACAATCTCCCATTAGTTCAATTAGATTTTAGAACTAGGTTTGAGCATTCTCCAATTGATAAACATCACTTCATTGAGGATGGTGCTCTTTAAGTTGCTCCTTGCTTCCATTTTAGCTATGACATCGCTCTTAGTGATTCTAACAATCTATTCCTTTGTCTTGACTATTCTACCATAAAGCCTACTCTTTCTTTGAATTCGCAAGTGGCAAATTGTTGCCCACAATGCCACTTTGCAAAGAGAAGTTCTGAACCGCGTTTTAGGCTTGTACAAAGGGTTTCTTGCATAGTAGGTTTCTTTCACTTTGCATGCCTATATACCTTTCTTTTTTAGAAAAAAAATTAAATAAAAAAATGAGAAGCTTATACTCCTATTTGTTTGATTTTTAAGAAAATGAAGTAAATTTTAAATAAATAAAACAAGCCTCAAGTCCTTTGTTAGCAGCTTTATTGTTTTTCAGTAATTGCCTCTTTGATACGATGATTTTATGTTATAATATACTTTGGTTCCAATATGTTCATTTACTAATTTTAATCAAGGTGAAACTTCCAATTTTTGTTTATTTGTGAAGAAAAAATTGATTACTCTCTCCCCCTCCCCCCCCCCCCCCCCCTTGTGATTGATGATTTTTTGTGTTTGTTGTATTCTACTTCCGGTTGATATATTTTGGTTGTGTGCTTTTTGAGTTTCCCATCACATGCACTCTTTTTCCCTTTTATAGTTTTAGTTTGAGTTAATTCATATATATATATATATATTTTTTGAAAGTGAGAATTTGAATTTATATCAAAATATAATCTACATGGTTATATATTTGAATGTTCCTGTCAATTATTTGAGTACTATCAAAAAATTTATTGTGATAATCTCCTTAATAGAGAGAAATTTGAATAATTAATTTGAAATTTAAAAAGTTTTATTGTACCCAAAGAAAAGGAAAACATAACACACTATAACAAAAGTTTGAAAAATTTAACCACTTCAAAAAAAAAAAAAAAAAAAAAAAAATCAATCAAACACCCCCAAGTTTCTATTAAAAAAAAAAAACTCAAAATATTATATATTCACATGCATCCCGTGGATCTACGACCAGTTAAATTAAAAACTGACTCAAACGCTTTTACCAAACATTGAAAACCGTTGTTTCCAATTTGCTACCAATCTAAACCACTCACTTGTAGATGGATTGATACAATTCGAACCCCGGTAAAGGACGACAAGTGCCATAATTCAAGGAAAGATTCCCTGCAAATGCCATGTGAAGGATTCCTCAGGAAAATTATTTGCAAGCTTCTTTTGGATTATACAGCTGTACTGTCGGGAAACTGGTCACGACTATAAGGCTTTTAGCGCAGAATTCAAATCTTCTGAAGACTCCTCTCTCTTGCTCTCCATCTCTCTCTAACTCTTACATTTTCACTTGTAAACCTTTCCAAATTCTAAACTGTAATCTTTTCTCATCTCTATTGTAATCCTTTGGCTTCTTCAATCAACTGCATTTCTCTTGTACCTCACCATTTCTCAAGTTTTTTATATTCAAGTGTTTGCCTTCAAGTAAGTTGATTATCCATCATTCCGTAGTTTTATTATCTCTTTTCTTTATTTTCTTCGATCAATATTATATTATTAGATTTTGCTAAAGTATGATTTAGTTCCATGCATTTTTTTTTTTGTTGGCTAAATATAATTTTGTTTCATATTGTGAATTGAAACTACAATGCCAAAATACGCTTTATCCTTACTCCTCGAGTGGCTTTTAGTCAAGTAATTATATAACATTAATTAGGGTTGGAACCAAAATTTCAGCTTTGGAAAGGACAATGTATGGATAAAAAATTTCTTGGAATTTATGAATAAAAAAGTATATTAGGATTTAAAACTAGATTAATACATAAAAATAAAACTAACATCCATTCAATGTTAACAAAATATAAATAAAACAAAAGGCTCAAGTTTATTGCTACTCAATACATTTCTAATTAATCATTTATCAAAATAGAAGTCAACATTCTTTTAAATCTTGGAAATCATATATAATTGATTTTGTACTAAATTTTCAAAGTTATATTATCTTTAGGATGTTATATTATCTTTTGTTGTGAAGCTTAGTTTTGTCAATATTATCTTTTATTGGTCCAAGACTGCTTTAGAAAGTTATATTATCTTTCGTTGTGAAGCTTAGTTTTTTCAGTATTTATGTATGGCTAAAAATACTTGTTTTATAGTTACGGTTAAAACAACAAAAAAGGTATTTACAAGTACAAGTATTTTATATATATATATAAAAAAAAGTTTGTGCGGATTTCTTTCCTTAAAAAAAAAAAAAAAATTCTTGGGGAAGAATTCTTTATTGTTACTTTTTTAGTAACTATAAAGTAACTATAAAGAATTACATCAATATGAATTCCTTAAAATAACTATAAAGTAATATTGATGTAATTCTTTATGAACTATAATTAAGTAACTATAAAGAATTCTTTATGAACTAAAAAAGTAACCATAAAGAATTACATCTTTATGCCAATATTGATGTAATTCCTTAAGAGTATTCTTTAATAAAGTTTGTGCGGATTTCTTTCCCCTAAAATAAAAAAATAAAAAAATTCTTGGGGCGAGCTAGATATATTTTTGGGAATAATTATAAATATTTTATTATAAAAGATCAAAGTAGCCTCTTGTCCTTACATTGTCCGACTCTGACGGTAATATTGTAAGTTGTGAGATGCACAGGGACATGTCACATATCAGAGAATCCACCTTGGTGGGAGTTAAATAGTTATATTGTTATTTGTAGCACTGTAAATTATCAAAATATACCCTATAATGATGGAGTTCAAACTATATATTTTTTTTGGCTCTATAACTATAGTGTAGAGCTACTTTTGACGGTACGTTATAGCTGAAAGGTAAAAAGAAAATTTTTTTTTTTTTTAATTCGTGTATTCACACTACTTTCAATTATTTTACTATTTTTATTCTTTCTTTTATCCTTATTCCTCTTCGTTCAGATGAAAGGTCAAAAGAAACAATTATTTATTTGTACGTTCACATTTCCTTCTCTTTTTTTTTTTTTTTCTTTTGTTTCGTTTTTTTATATAGCGTTTACATTGCAATATATTGTTGGTACGTTCACATTATTATTCTTATTTTATTCTTTTTTTTCTTTTTTTATATATTATTTTTTATTTGTTTATTCATACTTTTATTGTAGTAGATATATTATTTTATTATGATGTTTATATTATTTTATTATATTGAAAACTAAAATAGATTTAGTTATACTGAATGTTTTGTAAAGTGAATGAATGTTTTGTAAAGTGAATAAATAAAATAAATAAAGTAATTTTTTGTAGTATCAAATAGCTAAAAACATATCTCCACCAACGTAGATGATCTCAATATATACGTTAATTCCCATCCTTTTCAGCTCATCTAATCACCACTTTATTTGCTCTCCTTTTCAGCTCATCTAAGCACCACTTTATTTGTTCTTGCTTTCAATTTAGCGGCAGCATTACAATACAGAAAAGACATGTGATTGTCATTTTGAACCATTAAACACAACATAAAAGACGGATCCCTATGATTAACTAAGGTATCAAATTCGAATTATCTACTTACAAGACACCATGACTTGGTCCAAATCGTCCTATTCTTGTTCTAATCAATGCCAATGTTGGAGCTTGGCAAACACAAAAGCCAATAGCAAACCATATTTAACCCACATCAATAACACTCACACTCACACAAACCCAAGGTTTTATCTAAAGCACATTTCCTTCATCTTATTAGCAAATTCATCAGGAAATGTCAGCAGCAGAAGCATGGAACACCACCACCAAAGAAGACTCCGGCAACCCTGGACCACCACACTATCCGAAAAGTGGGTTTGACCCACAAACCGGAATCTACCATTCGATTAATAAACTTAGTGACCAACATAAAATCCCCACTAGGCCAGACCTTGACATTGCTACGTATGTGCTATCTCATTTCCCACCTCCCCACCAAGCAGAGTCAAAAATTGCACTCATAGACTCAGCCACAAATCAGCAGTTCACCTATGCATGGCTCCAAAGATCAATTCGTTCACTTGCTAAAGGCTTGTACCGTACTCTTGGGGTCGGTAAAGGTGATGTGGTATTTGTATTGTCACCAAACTCGCTCTTGTACCCAACCATATGCCTTGCAGTGTTTTCAATTGGTGCAATATTAACCACAGCCAACCCACTTAACACAAAGTCAGAAATAGCCAAGCAAGTAAGTGACTCAGGCGCCAAGCTAGCAATTTCAGCACCTGAAGAGCTTCACAAATTGGTCCCAACTGGGGTGCCTACAATTCTAACATCAAGAAAACCAAACAAAGATTCGTCGTCCTTGTCCATTGAAGAATTAATTGAAAGCTCTGATCATTCATATCAGTTGCCACAAGTCAAGCTAGTTCAGTCAGACACAGCAGCTATACTATACTCTTCTGGGACTACTGGGACAAGCAAAGGTAGTGAGTCTTGTTAGTACAATCACATGTTCTATTATGACTTACTATTTGTTTCTAGCATAAATATTAAAACAAAGACTTAATATACATGTCATTTTTTTTAATAATTCATTAGTTACAATGAGAGAGTTAAAAGTTTTTGTTAGAAACATCAAACAATTTCAATTGAGTTATAAAACTCTTGATATGCCTTAAATTAAGACATATCAATTATCCTTAATTCAAGCATAATAATAACTCATTGAGTTAATTATTGTGTATATATACCCTCTATTGGAATTTGACAACACACAATTCAAATACTAAAAATATGGTCGGTAAGCATATTTTAGTGTAGGCTCAAGCTTGTGTACCAGGGCCATCTTTATTGCACACAATGTGTGCAAATATGCACTACCCAAGTACAAACGCTTTTATGTTTTCAGTGTATTTTGTGTAAAACACAGTGTGTGCACTAGTTTTTGTGTGTAGTTTAGTTTTTTTCCCTATGGACCAAACCACATGATAGTCATTTATTCTCTTTTATTTAATCAGGTGTAGTTCTAACACATGCACATTTCATCGCCGATGTGGCATTTCTGAGATGGACTGTGGACGTAAGCTCAGCTCAAAACGATGTGTTTTTGTGTTTCCTTCCTATATTTCATATCTACGGCCTTTCTTTTTTCGCGCTAGGATTGTTTTGTGTGGGAACTACTACGGTGGTTATGAAAAAGTATGAGTTCCATGCTATGCTTCAAGCAATTAAAACACACAAAGTTAATAACATACCAGCTGTGCCACCAGTGATACTTGGGCTAGTAAAGTACACGAGCAAAGCAGGGTTTGAGTCTGAGTTATCGTCGTTGAGAAGGGTGACCTCTGGGGCTGCACCATTGAGCAAAGTAGTAGGTGATGGGTTCAGAAAAAAGTTTCCATGGGTAGAGCTAAGGCAAGTATATGGACTAACAGAAATCTGTGGAGCAGCAACGTTTTCGCCTACTCACAAAGAGGCTAAAGCTCGTTCGGGGTCATCAGGAATGTTGATTCCAAGCTTTTGTGCTAAGGTGGTTGATACTGTAACAGGAAAGCCCTTGCCACCTTATAGGGAAGGAGAAGTGTGGCTGAAGAGCCCTTCTATTATGAAAGGTTATTTGGGAAATGTGGAAGCTACTGCAGCAACAATTGACTCAGATGGGTGGTTGAAAACCGGTGATATTTGTTATTTTGATGAGGATGGGTTTCTTTTCATTGTGGATAGGGTTAAGGAGCTCATCAAACATAATGGATATCAGGTACCTTAAAATTTTAGCACTAATTCAGTTTTTAACATTTGTGATACTAGGATATAATAAATTTTGCTACATAAGTCTCACAGATTGACTTGTTATCAATTATAAAAAAAAGAAATTTAGACATTCATTTATTATGTTATTGAAATGGCAACGTACTATTCAATGTTATGTAAGTTTGTAAACTTTTTAGAGAAGATTTACTAGTAGCTTTAGTATATTTTTTTAAAACTTAATAGTCCAAACTAAGGGATTAATGGTTCAATTACTCCTACTTTGGAAAGCAAAATTTGACTTGGTTGGTGCTAAATGAAACAACTAGAAAGGATACCAAATAGTATTCTGATTACTCGACTGGTGCTCAATGTGTATGCATGCAGGTGGCTCCAGCAGAACTGGAAGCAATACTTTTGAGTCATCCTTCAATTCTCGATGCAGCCGTAATACCGTGTGTTATTTTAACAACCTTGTGTTATTTTAACACATCTCTTTCACTCTAGCTCTCTCTATGTTTCTCTAACAAATATATTAAATTTTGCAGGGTGGAAAATGACGAAGCAGGTCAGATACCTATGGCATACGTGGTAAAAGAAATTGGTTCTGAGCTCAGTGAAGACCAAGTGATTAAATTTGTGGCTGACCAGGTTTGTCATGGCTCTTCTGTCTTCTTTCCTCAGTAACCATCACTAAACTCTTTTGTAATTTATGTGTATATGGAACTTTCAGGTGGCCCCATACAAGAAACTTAGAAGAGTCAGTTTCACTAGTGCAATTCCAAGGTCAATTTCAGGCAAGATATTGAGAAAGAACCTGGTTTCACAAAGCAAACAGCAATTTATCTCCAAATTGTAACAGTTTGCTCTCTTCTTTTTTATTTTCTTTGCTGCTCAAACCTAAATAAGATTTTCAAGAAATAAATTGATCAGCCATGATATTTTCAGCAGTCTAGAAGATGGGCCTTCAGAGGTCAAACTGTATAATGGTTTGTATTAATAAAGCTCAAACAACTTTCGCTTGCCTGCCTAATTTGTGGTTCCTAAATGTGACAAATAATTCTAATTTATAACAGTTCAGGATAAACTGCAATTATTAAGAGATTACATTGGTTAATTGATGGATTGAGAGTATTAACTCGGTTGTATAAAGAATATGTGATACATCATTATAAGCATGTTGAAAAAGTATGTGACCACAACTTTTGCCATAATTATGATGTGATCAATTATAAATAATAGAGAAAAAGTAATAGATTCATAGAAAAATAGTAGACAGTCACTCATAATTCATAATATATGAAGTGACAATTAGAATGAGGAATTGAGGATAACCATTTTCTTCCATTTGGCATAGAATTTACATCATGTCTCATTTTACAGTAACCATTATAGTAAGGAAGAAAATACACGCATTTTATATTAAAATGCAATTAAGAACTAGTGTCTGACCTATAGAATTTTTTTTAATGAGAAATAAAGCACAACATGCAAAGGACCATGATGTATCAAAGATCTTTCAAATTATATACGTGGATACCATGCGAGTTATTAATACGATTGTTATACCTTTAAGAGCCCATATCAGGTCAATGAACAGAGATTCAACTAATATGAGTAATGAAATTTCGAAATATGTAAGAACCAATCGGTAATGCACATGATTGTTTAATATAGTGTCTGTTTGGCCCATGATTTGGGAACCAAATGTGTGATTCTAGCCAAAACGTAATATTTTAAAATGTATGCCCATGCGATATTAGTGAGATTGTGATTTTTTAAAACTGCAGATTTTCACATTTTAGAATAAGCAACGTTACTGAAAATTTCTTTCTTAAGAAAATCTCAAAAAGCCCTAACTTTATACTTAAGGACCAAAATACTAGCCTATTCTTCCCAATAGATATATATCTCCTTTGTTTTCTTAGCTCATTCGTTCTGTACTCCTTCACAACATTGCCATCTCTCTGCTCTTGTTCTGTTTATCCTCACCATTCTTTGTTGAATTTGCATCCAAGTCTCGGGTAACCATTCTTTATTACCCTTCTCCTGAATTTATTTGATAGATTTGAGCTTTTTGCATGGTGATTGACTGTTTGTTGTTTTTGCGGCAACCATTATAGTAGGGAAGAAAAGACATGCATTTTATATGAAAATACAAATTAAGAACCAGTGCCTAACCTATAAAATTTTTAATAAAATAAAATTAAATTAAATTAAAGCATAACATGCAGAGGACCAAGATGTATCAGAGATCTTCCAAATTAAATACGTAGACACCACAACTTATTAATATGAATTGTTATTCCTTCAGTGAAACTTGTTCGGCCTACATTAGGTCAATCAACGAAATTCTACCAAGATATTAGTAATGAAATCCTAGAATATGTATGAATTAGTTTTTTTTTTTTTTTTCTTTAGAAGATGTAAGAATTAGTTAGTACTGTTACATACACAAGGAACAAATATGGAAAAAAAAAAAAAAAACAAAACAAAAAAAAAAAACAAAAACAACGAACAGATTGTAGATTCCAAGGATTTATTAATAGACTATGTTCTTGTATCATGATTCTGTCATCTCCATTAGAAGATCTTAACAATGGTCAAAGGTTGGCAAGCAATTCCAAGATAATGCTCGTTGACCATGACCGAATATCACCATAGGTTCCTCACATAGCAACTGTTGTAATCTGCCTGAGCTTAAGATCATATTATTTGCTTGAAAGATAGCTATGGCCTGACAAATTGAATTGCTTCCTGATTAAGTTTCTAGGCACCAAGCTTCAACCTTTATGCGCTGCCATTTCTCTCAGCGAAAAGTTTTAACTTTATACAATAATGCCAAATGGGTTCATAAATAAGTACTTAAAAAAATGCGGATCAAAGTTGTTAAAAGCTTTATAGCTCAATGGCATGACCTGCACCCCTTTATTAGGAGAATTAAGGTTTAAATTCATCCTCCTCCATTATTATAAAATAGCTTATATCTTTAGCACTTTTCTTATTATAATTTATAACTACCAAATTATATAAAATAATAGTAATAAAAAGGTTTAGCAAAATAACAATAATAATAACAGTAATAAAAAGTGTACGAGTGGAATATAGCTATCCTGCTTTCAGCTAAGGTAGTATTGTTTTGCAGCCAGGCAGAAGGAAACATAAATCATGGTTCTGATCATTTGACCTTCCATTCATCAAATAATTTTTTGCCCGTTTTGATTTTTGGTCATAATCCAGCTTTCCAAATTCAATTAAATATAATATGGTATTTTGCAAATTCAGTCTATAATTCACATTCCTCTTTTTATATACCCACGGATGCTTTTCCAAATAGTTAAATCCTTTTTCAGCTAGCATATCGAAAAAACGACAATGATAGTAACCTCATTTGGCTCAACATCACTCAATAACATCGGATTAAACAATTCCAAAGCCTTCTCCGCAGAACCATGCACCATATATCCATCCATCATCGAGGTCTAAGTAACATCTCTCTCAAAACTTCATTTTTTTGGTGAAATAGAAGCATAACATTAATTAAGAGACACAAGTCTATTACAAGCTACTCCCTTCTTATCAAGGGTTACTAGTTGCTCCACCACGGATGGTGGAGATTGGAATAAACCATAAACAACATCACTACTGTTCCCAAGCTTAGACATTGCATCAGCACAACGGTTGGCTTCCCGAAAAGTATGCTCAATTCGCATATTGGAAAAAGTCTTCAAAAGGTTCCTGCAATCAGTGAGCAAAGGCTCAAGTGAATGATTAACAGTGGAGTTGTGCATAAGATGAACAACAGCTAAAGCATCAATTTCCACTATCAAGTTTTCAATTTCCTGGTCTTTAGCTAGAAGTAAACCATCTCTAAGGGCCCATAGCTCAGCCATTATACTGTTTAGATTCCCATAATTTCTAGCAAAGCCTATGATCCATCTTCCCTCAGCACCTCTCAGAAGACCCACTCCACCATGGATTCCCAATAGAAGATCCATCCGTATTAAGTTTTACCCAACCAGGAGGTGGTTTTTGCCAAGCAACCGCTACCCATTCTTTTGTAGAAGCCTCAACACCCTCAGATGAGGTTGTTACCTGAACATCAGTAACTCGAATTTTCCCTCCTAGTTGAACCTTTGGACTAAGCTTTCGGGGTTTCTTACACCGCATGGCAACCATCCACTGCCGTAAGGTTCATACTCCTTTTGATCACCCTGTTGATCCACTGATGGCACTGCCACTGAGTCAACCTGAGAGGGTGTATTTTCTGGGTAGGAGGCGAAGGAGGTGCCCTGATTAGATAGGGAACACACGTCCTTTTTATGCCCGACTCTGCCACAGGAGAAGCATAGAGCATTAAGCCTTCATACATAACTGATTGAGCAAACTTTCCTATCATAATCGTTTTGATCAACGGTTGCTCCAGATTCACTTGGACGCATAACCTGGCAAATCTCCTCCGAGGTCCATTAACAGTACGAGCGTCAATACATAAAACATGACCTATGGCCCCTCCAATCTCTTTCAAAGCCTCAGGCTCGTAATACTAATACTCAATTGGCAATTCAGGGAGACGAATCCAAACTGCGACACTTGAGAAAGTGGCAGCTGAAGCCTTAAAATAAGGCTCCCATTGACGAATAGATAGGAAGTGCTGACTCACAAACCATGGAACCCCTTTTAGCACCTTATCAACATCTTCTTGAAGCTCAAATTTAATGAGAAAAAAAATCATGACCCAAATCTATGCAGTCTAGCCTACCTGAAGGATTCCACATTACTCTAATCTTTGAAGACAGGAACATGAACCCCACACTTCTGCCCAAGGTTTTGATTATCAAAGATGAGGCCCAAGGGGCTCTAATCCTTGCTAAATCTTATCTGGATAGAGTTATAGAAGCAAACCCATTAACAATGGAATCCTCTTCAATATCAGACTCAGCTTCGTCAAGGGTGGCTTGTCCAAGATCAAAATGACGCTCTCTGTCTCTCTCAAAAGGGACGTTCATTGTTTTTTGAGTTTCTTACTGTTATTACACCGCCGAAACTTTCCCCAGAAAATGATGGCCTACCTAACCTGCAACTACCCTCTCTCAAAACTTTGATCAAACACTTCAAGTGCAAAATTCAACTCAATTCGTCCTAACAAATCCTTATCAAAAAATCCATCCTCAAAAGTCCGAACCCAACAATGAACTGATTCCCCCTCTAAAAACTACACAAAAAATGTTCGCACGCCTTGAGCGCAAAGACGAGGCTCCATTTCGATGCGTTTTCTCGAATCATTTGACGAAAATAGAAAAACCCCACGGTGAGAATATTTGGCTTTAGAGTAGCCTATGATCATACTTTTCCACATATAAGTAATGGGTTTTTTTTTTTCAATCTGAGAAAAAAGCACATGGGCATGTTGAATATCACTGGCGTAAGCTCAGCTAGAGCACAAAACGCTAAGAACGGACTCACGGGTAATGTTTGAGTGACGAAGCCAGTGTGGGAGCCTCCGGCGCGTGCATGATGACTCCATGATTTGCAGAGTTGGGTTGGTGATGATTACGGTAATGGTGGTGGTTGAGTTCCATTTTTGGTTTATTGGGTCTAAGTTGAATTTTGACGCTGCAACTGTACATGGAGAAAAGCTAATTTGGGTACTTGAGGAGAGAGAGCAGTCCTGTTTGCAAGCTCATGGGATCATCAGACTATAAAATGGGTAGACGTTTTAAAGTCCATCGGAGAATCCCATTGATACTCTCGCTCCTCCATGGACCATCAACCTAATCATTTGAGTACAAATCTTCTGTCTCACTTTTCCTGCTCCACTCAATACTCCACTAATAAATATTTACCACGTGTTCACCTAATTAATTAAATATTATCATTATTGACTTATTAATCCTACAGTTATTAATTAATAGTATCACATGGTAAATATTTATTGGTGGAGTATAGAGTGGAGCAGGAAAAGTGGGACAGAAGATTTGGACTCATCATTTGAAGGCATAGCGGCACATAGCGTTTTTAAACAATTTTGAGAAATTGGTGCTTTGAGAAATTGTAGCAGCCCATAACCTGATGCATTGGTCTTTTCTCTTGTAACAGGTCAGACTCACACCCATCTTGAGCTTCCCGCTAGGTTTGTCAAGTGAAGAGTATATAACTGTTTAGGGCCCTCTTCTGGTCTGGCCTTCATTAATTTTCTTATAAATATTTATCATCAAAAAAGCCAAAACAATACTACTCTTTTTTTTTTTTTTTTTTGAGAATGAAAATGACCCAAAATATACTGCTTGTTCCTAAACACTTTGTGTTTGGAGAGATAACAATTAAGCTACAAGTGTGCTTGGAGACTAGAGAATTATCAATTAAACTATAAGGCTTTTGTTAATAATGTAACAACTAATATTTTATTAAAAAATTACAAATTTACAATCCCAAAAGAGGCATAAAAATATCAAAGTAATAAGTCTTAGGTAATAAGCATACTATTAAAAGAATATATATATATATATATAGAGAGAGAGAGAGAGAGAGGTTAGGTTTAAGTTACACTTTGGTATAATTCTAAGTAATGTTATACCACTCAACAATTTGTTATAAAATTCATATTTTGAAAATTTTACTGTTGAATTCCATGATCTACATGTTTTTAATATTCATGCCAGTCTAACGGTGGATTTGTTAAAATTCACATCCAATTAAAAAATATTGAGTGATGTTAAATTGCTTAAAGTTACACCTAGTGTAACTCTAAGCAATATTACACCACCTAATAACTTATTATAAAATTCATATTTTGAAAATCCTACCATTGAATTCCATGATCTATATGTTTTTAACATTCATGCTAATTTTCATGTCAATTGGATATTATTTACCATTTTATCTATAAACTCATCTTTTATACATTATTTTAAACTACAAAAAATTGAATTTAAATAATTGATTGATGACATAACTATTAATCTTTGATCACCTCAAAAGTTTGTAAGTAGAGAATATATAAGGATAATGTAATCTAACGGTAGATTTGTCAAAAATCGCATCTAATTAAAAAAAATATTGAGTAGTGTAACATTACTTAAAGTTACACCATGTGTAACTTAAACCCAACCTTATATGGGTTTGGTTCAAGTTACACCTAATGTAATTCTAAGCAATATTACACCACCCAATAACTTGTTATAGAATTCATATTTTGAAAATCCCACCATTGAATTCTATAATCTATATGTTTTTAACATTCATGCCAATTTCCATGTCAATTGGATGTTATTTACCATTCGATTTATAAATTCATCTTTTACCCATTATTTTAAACTACAAAAACTTGAATTTAAAAAATTAATTAATGACATGGTTATTAATCTTTGATTACCTCATTATTTTGTAAGTATGGAGAATGTATGAAGATAATGTATTCTAACGGTGGATTTATCAAAATCCGCATCTAATTAAAAAATATTGAGTGGTGTAACATTTACCATTTGATCTGTAGGGTTAGGATTTGTGGCCCAAGTCCAAAACAATAAATTTGTAGAGTATGGGTGAAAGAGCTAGGTTAAGTATTGGATTGACAACAACGAATCACAACTTTCAAACACAAGCCAACATGAATTTACACGTAAAGCTTGAAAATTCGAAGAGCTATATTATTATTTATCTGATGAACAAAGGTCTTAGGGTTACAGTCAAGTTCTCTCTTTCTTTTTTGTTCTTTTTTTTCTCTCCCCCATCTCGTTAGGAGCCTCCTTCCTTTCTATAGCCACCCTTCTCTTCATCTCCATCGTCCACTTGTTCCTCATCCATGAGTTTGCTTAAGTACATGTCACGTCAAGCATCTTCTTTTAACTCTGTGTGAGTGGCGGTAGGTTAGGATGCACTGTTCAGGGGTCTTCTCCACATAAATGCGGCCAGAAAAGTTGCTGCAGAGTATTAAATACGGTGGTAGCAGCTTTCCATTTAGATATTTCTCCATCCTTATCGTTTCCCAGTACACTCAGAGTTTATCTTGATCAGGTGGAGTCCTCGGAATGTCATTTTGGCCTTTTACACTCTCAATTGATTTATAATATTTGCGTCAGAGGATTACAACCTCTTCGGACAGGAGATATCCTCTTCGGATTGTAATAATTCTTCCTTCTAAGGGTCCCACTTCCAGATGGGCCCTGCCCTTTCCATCTCCTTCTTCTCGGTCGCAAAATAGCTCTTCTATGGGCTTTCTGCCCATTATGTTGGGCTGGGCCCTTTTCCCCCCACATGATCTATAAACTCATCTTTTATACATTATTTTAAATTACAAAAACTTGAATTTAAATAATTGATTGATGACATGACTATTAATCCTTGATCACCTCAAAATTTTGCAAATATGGAGAATATATGGAGATAAGATAATATATGGTGGATGTAGTAACCCAAAATGGGAGTCTTACATTTCATGGAATCTCACATTGCCTAGGGAAGCATATGAGGATGTGCTTATAAGGAGTGACCTCCCTTTAATGTGTAGAAACCTTTTCCCCCCACTATTGTGTGCTTTGGGGAAGAACAAAACCATGAAAGGTATAGGCCTTAAAGCGGATAATATCTACACAATTGGAGCGAGGTCATTATAGATGGTATCAGAGCCACACCTTAGCTGGAAGTGTAGGCCCTGCACACGAGGACACGTGTATTCATAAAAGGGGTGGATTGTAGTGACCTAAAAGAAAGGTCTTACATTTCATGGAATCCCACATCGCCTAGGGAAGCACACGATGATGCGCTTATAAAGGCCTTAGTGACCTCCCTTTAATGTGTAGAGACATTTTACCCCACTACTGTGTATTTTAATTACATTATTATGTCACACTCACACAAACCCAAAGTTTCATCTAAAGCACATTTCCTGTATCTTAGGAAATTCACTCAAGAAATGTCAGTAGCAGAAGCATGGAACACCACCACCAAAGAAGACTCCGGCAACCTTGGACCGCCACACTATCCAAAAAGTGGGTTTGACCCACAAGCCGGAATCTACCATTCCATTCATAAACTTGGTGAACAACAAAAATCCCCACTAGGCCAGACCTTGACATTGCTACATACAATGGCGGCGCCACGTTCAAGCCAGGGTGGTCCCAGGACCACCCTGAATTGAAAATAAAATAAAATTATATATAATAATTTAAATTTTTTTTATTTATTTTACCCTTCAAAAAAAATTAGGAACACCTTCAGTTTTTTTTTTTTTTTTTTATGCCAATAAAATAAAATTTTGGTGGATTATTTGTTCTACTTTCAAGCAAAAAAAAAAAAAAAAATGCCCAAAAAAGATTTTGAACTAAAATCTGAAGAAAAAAAAATTGTAACAAAGCAAGCCCACCCAGGGAAAAAAGTCAAACATCAATCCTAAACAACAAATGGTAAAGCAAACCCAACCTAAAGAAAAAAACACAAAAACTGAAATCAGAACCTAACCTAAAGAAAAATGAAAAAAAAAAAAAAAAAAAAAAAAACCNAGGGAAGCACACGATGATGCGCTTATAAAGGCCTTAGTGACCTCCCTTTAATGTGTAGAGACATTTTACCCCACTACTGTGTATTTTAAAGGAAAACAAAACCATAAGGGGTATGGGCCTTAAAGCGGACAATATCTACACAATGAGGGGTCATTACATTGGATTTGTCAAAATTCGCATCCAATTAAAAAATATTGAGTGGTGTAACATTACTTAAAGTTTTACTAAGTGTAACTTGAACCCAACCCTATATGAGTTATGCTCAAATTATACTTGGTATAACTCTAAACAATATTACACCACCTAATAACTTGTTATAGAATTCATATTTTGAAAATCCCACCGTTGAATTCCATGATCTATATGTTTTTAACATTCATGCCAATTTTCATGTCAATTGGATATTATTTATCATTCAATCTATAAAATCATCTTTTATACATTATTTTAAACTATAAAAACTTGAATTTAAACAATTGATTGATGACATAATTATTAATCTTTGATCATCTCAAAATTTTGCAAGTATGGATCATATATGAAGAAAATGCACTTTAACAGTGGATTGGTCAAAATTCACATCCAATTAAAAAATATTGAGTGATGTAATATTGCTTAAAATTACACCTAGTATAACTCTAAGCAATGTTATACCACTTAATAACTTATTATAAAATTCATATTTTAAAAATCTCATCGTTGAATTCCATAATCTATATGTTTTTAACATTCATGCTAATTTTCATGTCAATTAGATGTTATTTACTATTTGATTTATAAACTTATCTTTTATACATTATTTTAAACTACAAAAATTTAAATTTAAACAATTGATTGATGACATAATTATTAATCTTTGATCACTTCAAAAATTTTCAAGTATGGAGAATATATGAAGATAATGTAATCTAACGGTGGTTTTGTCAAAATTCAAATTTCTAGATAATGTAATCTAACGTGAAAGAGATGTGTTAATATACTATTAGTTGGAGTAAAATTCAAATTTCTAAAAAAAAAAAAAAAAAAAAAAAAAAAAAACCTCATCAACGACAATGACCAACGGACCTAGCACATCAGCGCAACGACACCGCCGCCTCAAACTCGAGCAACAGAGCACATCGGTCATCGCATTGGGGCCTTAAACTCAAGCTCCACAGCACGTCAGGCATCGAAGATCAAAGATCGGTCCGATCGAATAGGAGATCGATCATGCTTGGCCTCGAGTCCTTCCTCCCCTTGACGTGCTGCCACGGCGCCACCCCTCAAGCCTCCCTCAAGGTATTTCAGTTCTTTACAATTTACTTCTCTCTCTTTTTCGCTCTTACATCTTTGGGTTAATGGGTTTGCTGTAAGATTGAAATGAGGCTCTCTCTTTCTCTCGTTATCTAATTCTCTCTCTTTATCTTTGAACTGCAATTGGCTTTACACTTTATAGTTTTACTTTATAACTTTATTTGCACCTGTTTTGACCTTATCTATTGGTGAGTTACTTAGTTTGTCTTTTAGTGTATTGTGAATTTATCTGATTGGCTCTTGTGACTGTGGGCCATGGGGCTTGTCTGTTGAGTGAGGGGTGGATGGTGGCCATGGGGCCGTGGTGGGATATTTGAATTGGGGAAGTAAGACATGCAGAGGCAGTTAGCCTAACTGACCAATAGAAGACAAAATTAAATTATGTTAGGACTTAGGCACTAGCAGAGTAAAAAATTGCACTCATAGACTCACCCACGTGGTGGGATATTTGAATTGGGGAAGTAAAGACATGCAGAGGCAGTTAGCCTAACTGACCAATAGAAGACAAAATTAAATTATGTTAGGACTTAGGCACTAGCAGAGTAAAAAATTGCACTCATAGACTCACCCACAAATCAGTAAGTCACCAATGCATGGATCCAAAGATCAATTCATTCGCTTGCTAAAGGCTTGACCATACTCTCATGGGGTCCGAAAAGGTGATGTGGTATTTGTATTGTCACCAAACTCGCTCTCGTATCCAACCATATGCCTAGCAGTGTTCTCAATTGGTGCAATATTAACCACAGCCAACCCACTTAACACCAAGTCAGAAATAACCATGCGAGTAAGTGACCCAAGCGCCAAGCTAGCAATTTCGGCACCTGAAGAGCTTCACAAATTGGTCCCAACTGGGGTGCCTACAATTCTTACATCAAGAAAACCGAACAAGGATTCGTCGTCCTTGTCCATTGAAGAATTGATTGAAAGCTCTGATCATTTATATCAGTTGCCACAAGTCAAGCTGGCTCAGTCAGACACAGCAGCTATACTGTACTCTTCTGGGACTACTGGACAAGCAAAGGTGCGTCTTGTTAGTACAATCACATGTTTTATTATGACTTACTATTTATTTTTAGCATAAATATTAAAACAAAGACTTAATATATATTTCATTTTTTTAATAATTCATTAGTTACAATGAGAGAGTTAGAAGTTTTTGTTGAAAACATCAAACAATTTCAATTGAGTTATAAGACTCTTGACTATTATGTCTTGAATTAAGACATATCAATTATCCTTAATTCAAGCATAATAATAACCCATTGTGTTAATTATTGTCTACATATACCCTCTATTGTATTTTGACAATAAACAATTCAAATACTAAAAATATAGTCACTAGGCATATTTTAGTGTAGGCTCAAGCTTTTGGGCCAGGTCCATCTTTATTGCACACAATGTGTGCAAATATGCACTACCCAAATACAAACGTTTTTATGTTTTCAGTGTATTTTGTATAATCATTTATTCTCTTTCATTTTATCAGGTGTAGTTCTAACACATGCACATTTCATTGCCGATGTGGCATTTCTGAGATGGACTGTGGACGTAAGCTCAGCTCAAAACGATGTGTTTTTGTGTTTCCTTCCTATATTTCACATCTACGCCCTCTCTTTTTTCGCGCTAGGATTGTTTTGTGTGGGAACTACTTCGGTGGTGATGAAAAAGTATGAGTTCCATGCTATGCTTCAAGCAACTAAAACACACGAAGTCAATAACATACCAGCCGTGCCACCAGTGATACTTGGGCTAGTAAAGTACACGAGCAAAGCAGGGTTTGAGTCTGAGTTATCGTCGTTGAGAAGGGTGACCACAGGGGCTGCACCATTGAGCAAAGAAGTAGGTGATGGGTTCAAAAAATGATTTTCTCATAACCGTCAAAGATGGCAGTAGCAACAAGTAGTATATTAAACTGAAAGTTAAAAATACTTGTTATTGAAAGTAGAGTAAAACACTTACAACCAGTGGCGGAGCCAGGATTTCAGTTGAAGGGGGCAAGACTAAAAAAAAAAAAAATAAAAACCTAAAATTATTAATCGAAATTAATAATAAAATTATAAACAACAATAATTGTCATACAAAATCTATTAAAATTTAAATAATTGTAAAATAACTAAACAATTGTAAAACATTCCTGACGATCAATCATCAAAGTAAGAGATTAATCTATATAAATCAAGTTTAGACATTTAATTTGATTCCTCAAAATAAATTGAGAAAATAAATTTCAACTTTTCTTTCTCTATTCTTCTAATTATTTAAAATTTATATTTATGATAAAAAATCAAATTTGGAAACTATGAAAATGCAAGAAATGAAGGAGAAATAAATAATGGATACTTTATTGCTTCAGTGCCATACAAGATATAATTATTATTATTATTATTATTATTATTATTTTGTGTAAAGTTTGAGTTTCACCTGGTTAAACTGAATTGAAAGGAAAGAAATTTGAATAAGTAAAAAGAAAAAAGGATTGAAATTGCCAAATTGGTTAAAAGTCTAAACATGTTTGGTGGCAGTGGGAGGAGTTGTTTGAGTAATACCACAAAATCTCATAATATTTTGACAATAAATTAAAATATCAGTATATCATTGGTCAAAATAAAAATAAAATATATCTATTTTGAGATGCATCTCAACTAAAAATAAGAGTTTTGTAAAAATATTGTGAAAATTTGTTGCATTTTAAAACTTTCTCAAATAAAAATGTGTATTTTATTTATTTATTTATTCCATATTAGGGGTATGGTTTGCTTTATAGAAAAATATGAGGACTTTTTTGGGAGGAGTCAGGAGGGGGCAAGTGCCCCCCCTCGGCCCCCTCTAGCTCTACCCCTGCTTACAGCAGGTAGTAGTAATTACAAGATCTTTATAGAACAAGTTAATAGTTACAAAGTTTGTAGGGAAATAGTGGTAGTAGGAACTCTCTTACTCAAAGGAAGGCTTCTAAAAGAAGGAAGGTTTTTTCCGGAAGAGAATTATGTCCTAAACTTAAGGGACAACTCCTCTTAAATAGGCAAAAATTCTGAGTAAACAGTGTCATGAACAGTAAAAAGTGAACAGTGTCATGAACAATAATCCGTGAACAGTAATATGTGAACAGTAAAAGTAATGGTGTTTTTCCAAGTCTTTGCCGAAAGAGAGTTTGAGAATACCAAAAGTCTGAAAGTAAACTCATTTTTCTTTTTTCCAAGAACATAATTATGAGCTAGCCTAAGGAATCTCTATATTCCAAAGTACTTGTTAGAAGAGAATGGGACTTCACAGCGGAGCATAGGCAATCATCGTAGCATTTATATATATATATATATAACTACAGTTGTTTTTGTTAACCCAGAAAATGTAGAAGAATATATAATTCTAAGATTTTTAATAATAAAAAAGGGGTAAGAGGGATCATAGTAATATTCTACCGGCCAGATTTAGTGAAGTATAGCTAATATATAAGAGTAATTATGTGAGCTATACGAAGATATATAATTATATAACAATAATGATATAACATGTACAAGGACAAGTCAATTAATACGTTATTTACAATGGGTTTTAATTCATGGGGTCATCGAATCATCTGTTTATTTACACTTTCTTACAATTTAGCGGCCAAATTACAGTATTATAATGTGTTTTAACTTCAACAAAAGCTGTATAAGATTGTCTTTTTATCTCTTATTTGCACCTGATATGTTTTTTTTATATGTTGTTTTGTGATTTGTTTGTTCGGTTGCTTATTGGATGATAAAAAAGATAATTAAGGTATCAGGTACGAATCATCTAATTACAAGACACCATGCCTTGATCGCCTAGTCATCACATACACTAATTGACGTACTAATCAATGTCAATGCTAGATCTTGTCTAACACAAAAGACAGCAGCAAAGCATTCAGCCCAAAAAAAAAAAAAAAAAAAAAAAAAAAGACAGTAGCAAAGCAAAAGACAATAGCAAAGCATATAGAAGAATAGGTATAGGACTACAAATTATTTCACAATTTTTTACCATAATTCTGATATGGCAGATTGTGAGTGATTACTTATCACTTATACATGAAACTACTATTTTAAATTATTTTTTTTTCCCACCAGTCACACACTCTTCCACATTATAGTTTTAGTGAAGTGTAATTTTTTTGGTAGTACTATATTTTTTCCATATATAACCCACAACAATTAAGTTAATTAACATTAGTTTGTCACCCCAAGGTTTTGTCTAAGCACATTTCCTACAGCTTAGCAAATTCATCAAGAAATGTCAGCAGAAGAGGCATGGAACACCACCACCAAAGAAGTCTCTGGCAACCCTCAACCGCCACATGTTCCGAAAAGTGGGTTCGACCCACAATCCCGAATCTACCATTCCCTTGATAAACTTGATGAACGCCGAAAAATCCCCACTAGGCCAGACCTTGACACTGCCACATATGTGTTATCACAATTACCACATCCCCACCAAGCAGAGTCACAAATTGCACTCATAGACTCTTCCACTAATCAACAAGTCACCTATGCACAACTCCAAAGATCAATTCGTTCACTTGCTTCAGGTTTGTACCATGCTCTTGGGGTCCGAAAAGGTGACGTGGTGTTCGTCTTGTCAACAAACTCGCTCTTGTATCCAACCATATGTCTTGCTGTGTTCTCAATTGGTGCAATACTAACCACAGCCAATCCACTTAACACCGAGTCAGAAATAGTCAAGCAAGTACGTGACTCGAGATCCAAGCTAGCTATTCCAGCACCTGAA
Source organism: Quercus suber (assembly GCF_002906115.3). Taxonomy (NCBI): domain Eukaryota; kingdom Viridiplantae; phylum Streptophyta; class Magnoliopsida; order Fagales; family Fagaceae; genus Quercus; species Quercus suber. The sequence goes on from NW_027069483.1 coordinate 2,481,394, forward strand.
GAGCTTCACAAATTAGTCCCAACTGGGGTGCCTATTATTTTAACATCAAGAAAACCCAACAACGATTCTTTGTCCATTGAAGAGTTGATTGAACGCTGTGATCAGTCAGAGTTTCCACAAGCAAAGGTATACTATACTCTTCTGGGACCACTGGGACAAGCAAAGTTATTGTTAGTATGACTTAATATATTTGTCCTTTATATGTTACTGTATATGTATCTGTTAGAATGGCTTGAATTGTCAAATAAAATGGCTTGAATTGTCAAATAGAATGGCTTGATAATTAAATATCATACTATTTGGAAGTTGCAAGAAATTGCATGATTGTTGTACGTAAAGAAATGCAAAGAAGTTTCAAGAAACATTGCATGGACTCATGGCCGAAATTATTGACTTCTTTGATAGAAGTCTTGTATGTTCTACAAACTTCACCTTTTGGCCGAAATATTTGACTTCTTGCATTCATGAATCGTCAAGAAACGGCAAGAACAAAACCAACATGAACTACATTCATGCATAGCTGAAATCTAAGAATGCTAGCCACTATTGTTGACTTCCCTAAACAATAGAAGTCTCTAGTGTGCTCTAAAGGTGGAGGTTTCGGCTAAACCTAGGCTATAAATACAATATGTGTGGAGCAAATGAAAGCATGCAAGGGTGAGCTAGGGAGAGAGCAAATAACTTCTTCTGTGTGTGTGCACCAGAGCTAGGAAGTTGGGTCTTGCAATTTTGCCTAAATACAAAAGGGTGTTCTCTATTTGTTTGTGAGAGAACCAAGGGTGTATTTGGGGTTTGGGTTTGTGTGAGAGTGCTTACAAGTCATTGTTGTAATCTCCAAACTATAGTGAAAATTATTCTATCGCCTCCCGTGGACGTTGGCATATTGCCGAACCACGTAAATTCTTTGTGTCATGTTATCTTCTCTCTCTCTTCTTTAACCTTGTGTAAACAGATTTATTTCACCCAATACGCACAACAGTATCTTAGTCATGTATCTTTATTATGTCCAGAATCAAGGAATGAACGCATGTCAATTTCCTTGCTTAATCAATGGCTAATATGCCTTATTTATTATGTATATAATTATATATGCGTTATATTGGGTTTTGCTAATACACAATTTAGAACAGTAAAAATGTAATCACAAAACGTTTTTGGTTATGTACGTGCAAATCATGTAAATCCTTTTTTTTTTCCTCTAAATCTTTTATCTTCTTTTATTTTAACTAGTGTAATTCTAACTCGTGCAAATTTCTTTCTGCTCTCTAATTTTTTTTTTCTTTTATTTTAACAGGTGTAATTCTAACGCATGCAAATTTCATTGCCGTTATGACATTACTGAGATGGTCTGTGGACGTAACCTCAGCTCAAAACGACGTGTTTTTGTGTTTCATTCCTTTGTTTCACATCTACGGGCTTGCGTTTTCTGCACTAGGATTGTTTTGTTCGGGAATCACTACGGTTTTGATGCAAAAGTTTGAGTTCCAAGCTATGCTTCACGCAATTAAAGCACACAAAGTTAATAACATACCTGCTGTGCCACCAGTGATACTTGGGCTGGTAAAGTACACAAGTAAAGCAGGGTTTGAGTCTGATTTATCTTCGTTGAGAAGGGTGGGCTCAGGGGCTGCACCTTTGAGCAAAGAACTGGGTGATGGGTTCAGAGAGAGGTTTCCATGGGTGGAGCTAAGGCAAGGATATGGACTAACAGAAAGCTGTGGAGCAGCGACATTTTTTGTGTCAGACAATGATGCTAAAGCTCGTTCGGGGTTAGCAGGAAGGTTGGTTCCAAGCTTCTGTGCTAAGGTGGTGATATTGAAACTGGAAAGGCTTCGCCACCATATAGGGAAGGAGAGCTGTGGCTAAAGAGCCCTACTATTATGAAAGGTTATTTGGGAAATGTGGAAGCTACTTCGGCAACAATTGATTCTGATGGGTGGTTGAAAACAGGTGATCTTTGTTATATTGATGGGGATGGATTTATTTTCATTGTGGATAGGATTAAGGAGCTCATCAAACATAATGGGTATAGGTAACTTGACATTTTAGCGCAAATTTAGTGTTTTTAAGTTTTAACTAATCCAAACGTTGAAAATGTATTTCATGCATCTGATATATAGATCATCTCTCTTACTTTGTGTATCATGTGGGATTCACATGTTGTGAGAAAAATGATGCATATATTATCAGATCAACTAATAATAATTCTTTATCTCATTGTTAGTGTCCAATTTTTTTTTTAATTTCAATTATTTTATAACAATAATAATAACATAGCCTTAGCCTCAAAATTTGGGGTCAATTATGTATCATCAATAGACTAAAATGGGCCGGTCATATTAATTCTAGAAAGAGCCCCAATGTTTATCTATATTGGATCCATATAATAAGAGAATGACTAAATTTTAGTCTGAATTGTCAACCTATTACAACCCTCCTCCTTTACCCACGCTTGAGACCGGCTGTGAACTAAATATGTCGCACTAAGCACAAAAACAAACAGGGTTAATTTTAATTATTTTATAATAGAAAAAATATAATAATAAAAAGAGTGCAACACGCCCTGAATGATTGAATATAAAGTGGAATACTCAGAGTGAGACAAAAGACTTTTATTCTCAAAGCCATAAGATAATTATTGGACAACACGATATAGTAAACTAATTACTTGATCGGTGCTCAATGTGTATGCAGGTGGCTCCAGCAGAATTGGAAGCAATACTTTTTGAGTCATCCCACTATTATGGATGCAGCAGTTATACCGTGTGTTACCTTTAACACTTCTCTCTCACTCTAGCTCTCTCTCTCTCTCTCTCTCTCTCTCTCTCTCTCTAACCAAGAAAAAATGCAGGGTTGAAGATGATGAAGCAGGGCAGATACCAATGGCATACGTGGTAAAAGCAGTTGGTTCTGAACTCACAGAAGACCAAGTAATTCAATTCGAAGCCAGCCAGGTTTGTCATGGCTCTAACTCTGTCCTCTTTACTCAGTAGCCATTGCTGAACTCTTTTTTTTCCCCCTAATTTGTGTATATGGAAATTTCAGGTGGCTCCATACAAGAAAGTAAGAAGAGTTAGTTTCACTAGTGCTATTCCAAGATCAGCTGCAGGCAAGATCTTAAGAAAGGATCTGGTTTCACAAAGCAAACAACAACTTATCTCCAAGTTGTAAAAAAAAAAACTCTCCACTTTTTGATTCCTTTGCTGTTGGAACCTAAATAAGAGAGCTTCAAGAGATGAAGTGATCAACCATTATATCCTCAGCAGTCTTGAAGATATGTAGGCTTTCAAAGGTCATTTTGTGTAATGGACTGTGTTATACAGTTCAAACAACTTCCATTTGCCCCTAATGTTCCCAAATGTGAGATGGTTCGAATTTAGAACAGTATAGGACCAGTTATTAGTAACAGATTATTATAGTTTTTGATGGGTTGAGAATATTAACTCTGTCGTTTGAATAATATGTCATTGTCAGCATGATGTTCAATCTTAATATTCTGCATTACATGAGGCATACCATTATAATAAGAGGTAACATTTTCTTCCATTAGGCATAGAATTGTCATAGATACATGTCTCATTTTGCACAAACCATCATGGTGAGGCTATTGCTTAATTGGTAAGACATGACTCTTATAACAAAACTAGTTCTAAGCTAGAAAATGTAGTATATAATTATTTTACAAGAATAAAATGTAAAATTTGTAGGTTAAATAGTGCATGTGTTATTTAAACATATTTTCTATTTTTATAACTTATATGTAATGGAACATATAATATATTTTGCATTCAACAACAATACATAGTGAAATATATGAAAATCGTAATTTAATAAATAAAAATTTAAATTACATAATTATAATATTGTTTTATATAAATGGAGAAGATGTTATTAAAGGGATTTTTAAAAAAAAATATACCATAATCGATTGGTTAATTTGAACTATTAGAAATTTAAATAAAAACATTCATAAGCTGCATTATTTAAAAGATCTTATTGTTTTATTAATATTAGTTCAAAAAATGTTCAAATAACTTCATGTAATAATAGATTTCAACAACATAATTATATTAACTCATTTAATTATTTGCAAGTATATTTCACAGTTGATATGGACCATAGTGAACCGAATTAACACGAATCAACCGAAGTTGACCAAATACTACAATAATGTGTCTCAACAGGCACTAAAAAATAATTAGGAATTTGTTATGTTGTTGATGTGAAACTAACCAATAATGATATTATTTTTATCTTTTCTTTTACCATTAATAATTTAAATAAGAACATTCACAAGATGCATTATTTAAAAGACCTTATTGTTTGATTAATATATATTTTAAAAAAAAAAGCTTAAATGACTTCATGTGCTAATAGATTTAGACAAAATAATTAAATTAAATCATCTAATTATTTATTAATAGATTTACAATTGATGAGGCTTATCGGGAGTGTAGAAACAATAAATACTACACTTTGGCTTTTAAATATTATATATATGCAATTAAAAGAACCAGTGCCTAGCCTATTGGAATTTTTTTTTTTTTTTTTAAAGAGGAAAAAATAAAGGATAGCATGCAAAAGGACCGTGATGTAGGAGATCTTCTTCCAAATTACATACATAGATACCACAACTAGTTAATATGAATTGTTATACCTTCAGGTGAAACTTATTCAGCATGATCAATAAACAAATTCTACCAAGATGAGTAATGAAATTCCAGAATATGTAAGAATTCATTGCCAAGCCAGAAGAATCTTGTAACTGATACAAATCAATTGTACTAACTTACTAAGTACAAAAACTAATGAAAGGGTAAAATGAGTGACTGTCACCATCACATACACAAGGAACAAATATGAAGAAATTAGAAAAGACAGAAAAAAAAATGAACAGATTGTGGATTCCAAAAATTTTAAAAGAAAAAAGAGCATATACTATATTCTTGTATCAAGTTTAGTCTCATCTCCATTAGAAGATCTTAACAATGGTCAAACGTTGCAAGCATTTCCAAGATTATGCTTGTTGACCATGATTGAATTTCACCATTAGCTCTCGAAATTGCAACTGCTATAATCTGCCTAAGCTTAAGATCATATATTTGCTTGAAAAAAGCTATGGCTAATGATAAATTGAATTGCTCCCAGATTTAATTTTTAGGCACCAACCTTCAACCTTTATGCATTGCCATTTCCCCCTGCTATCCATCGCCAAACACCACCTGAACCTTGCTTCTGGACTGCTGAAGCTAGCTCTATATTCCGTTCAAATGCAGACTTTTGCGTCCGAAGCTCTTGTACCTCATTCTCTATGGGCTGCATTGATTCCAGCATCTTATGCAGTTCTGAGATTTGTGCCTGGACATCACCAATACCAAATAAATTTAGTCAGTGACCCAGTTAGTCAACAAAGGAACAACAGATTAAAAAATGGCAAAAGGAATGAGAGAAAGGGAGACCTCCAGCTTAAAGCATCTTGATCTCTCAGCTCCAAGTTGACCTTGGACAGAAAGTAGTTCCTGAATGAATATGGTTGAAACCATGAGTTTTAAATAGCTGACCAATGGAAAATCACCTTAATTGGCACTAAATCATAAAAAGCATACCTTGGACAACTCAGAAAGAGTACCATTTTTCTCGTCAATCTGTCCCTTGATCCTAGTATTTTCTGCTCTGACTTCTGCAAGTGACAGTTCCAACACATTTTTCTCTTCTCTAATGGCCTTAACACCATTTGTGACATCTTTTTCAGAAATACTGTTTTCAGCTCCCTTGGAGTTCAGATCTTCTGCTTTGGTGAAATCTAACTTTTCTGCTTTGGTTAAAGCATATGCAGCAGTAACAGAAGCTGCTGCTGCAGCCGCTGCTGGTGACTGTAAAATCTTGGGACGTGATGAGTCCCTAGGTTTGGGTTTCATAATAAAAACCTAGGAAATAAAGGGGCAGGCACAGAAAGCATAGAACAGACTTAGATTGCAACAACTGATATGAATCCATAACTTTTGACAAGAATTCACACTGGAAACTTTGAATAAATATTAGCAGACAAAGAGGCTTTAGGATTTAGTGCCTACTGCTAGACTAATCTAGAGGAAAATAACTGAAACCCAGTTAGAAACAAAAATCAGCAGAATTTGCAGTTCAAGAGTCAGTACCTAAAAATCAAAGCATTTGCAGTGAATCGGACTTACAAGCAACAAAATGCATCTTAGAAAAAAAACCAAAAAAAAAAAAAAAAGAAGAAGAAGAAGAGGCAATTAGGTTGAGCCATTGAGGTGCCACTTCCCAAAGCAGAGTGATATGACCTTCCCACCCTTTCTAGATTGAGGTGAAACAGAAACATTGTGTAGCGTCTATCCTCATCTCACTAGTCATGATAGTCTAGAACACTACATATTGCTAAAATAGTATCAAATGAATATCAACAATTTTACAATGACGCTTCATGAGGTGCACACGCCACTAACCCTTAAGAGGACAAATTTGATCAGTTATGTACTGTACTCAAGTTATAGTAAGAACAGAGATAGAGATCTCTCAAACAGCCTTGAGGACATGAGTTAAGGGAAGTGAGTGTATACATATAGGGTTGGGTTCAAATTCCACAATGTAACTTTTGGCTTGTTACACCACTTAATACTTTTTTATTGGATGCGAGAATTTTGAAAAAAAAAATCCACCATTATATTGCATTAACCCTTCATGATTGCAAAATTTCAAGATGATCAAAAATCAATAGATATCTCATCTATAAAATGTTTAAATTTCAAGTTTTTGTATTTTAAAACCATGCAAAGAACATGAGCTAATGTATCAAATAGTAAATACCATTCTTATTAGCATGAAATTTGGCAAAATTGTTAAGAATGAGAAAATATAATCCAACGGTCGAATTTTAAAATATAACAAAGAGTTGCACCAAATATAACTTCATCTTACTTATCCAAAAAATATATAATTTGATCTTGACCCATATGTGTGTGTATGTGTGTGTGTGTGTGTGTTAAAACTTAAGTTACACCTAGTGCATCTTTTGTTAAAGTTAAACAACATAATAACTTTAAGTTCAATTAATGTGAATCCCACCATTAGATCACACATTCTCTCCTTGCTAAACATGCACACCAAATTTAATACCAGATGTCATTCCTTATGCGATCCATAAATCTATGCATTTTGCATATTTTAAAAACATAAGCATCTAAATTTTTGAACAATTTATAAATGAGAGGATTCTCTCTTATTTGACAAGTCTGCCAGGAATGGGGAAATCTTATTATCCAATGATAGGTTTGACAATATACTTAGCCAATAAAAGATATTGGGTAATGCAACATTAGCCAATAGTTATACTAGGTGCGATGTGAATTTTTGTTTCTAAGTGTAAATGAGGGGATTTGAATCTTGGAACTAAACCCCACAAAAGGGGGTGGGATGCGATAGGCACAAATAGTATTCAAAATTGACATTACCAACACTATGTTTCAATACATGCTGATACGCTCAAAACAAATTTAATCTTCAGAGAGAACTTGTACTCATTCAAACTAAACTTTCAATACATACCTCATTGCTGTATTTCCCATTGTAGCCACCAAAGGCAACCAAATACATCTCTCCATCAATAATAGCCGAGCAAACACTGAGTCCCTGCTTTCACATTTATGATCACTGATTAAGTAAAAAATCAACATATTCATGTGCTATGTATTCAAGTACATGGCTTTTTCCAAAATCAAATTCAATAACGTCTAAGGTGAAACCCTTAATGAAATAAAATGAAGCACAAGGGGCATGACATTACCGACTCTCCACCCTAACATAGATATAAGTTTTTTAAACAACTCATCGTCACACTTCAAGCATAACCATTGATTCCTTAACTAAGCCTGAGTAGTGTTGTCCATAATAAATAAAAAATTTATAGGTTCATGCCAGGAAACAATGGTAAACGCCAAAACTAATGCCAGAAATTTTTTTTCTTTCTTTTTTTTTTTTTAATCATTATTAAAGGTAAGAATAATTTTATTAAAATGAGACTAGTTCATGCATAATTGACACAAATTAGCCTAAAGAATTACAAAAATTACAAAAAGAACAAAGACTCTTAAGAAAAAAGAAAAGGAATCTCTATCCATAAAACCCCGTGCACAAGACCAATCAAATAGATAGAATGCAAAGGTGGCTATTAGCTGATTCCCGTACCCTCTAGTCTCCACATCCACAACCGTACGTCTATTTCATTCCTGACATAAGGTCCACATCAAACATAGCGGAGACAAATTCCAAATATCTGAAGAATGTTTGCCCATCCAATTCCTCTAGCCAAACATAAGATCAATCACTCTCCGTAAAACCCAGTAGATCCCAAAAGATCAAAAATCAAAACTCCACAGCCGATAGGCCTCCTTGCAGTGAATCAAAAGGTGACCCACTGCCTCCCCACTACTTTGACACATGAGCACCAGTCTACCATAATCATATACCAATTTTGCTCATTAGGTGTTTTTATCAAACAAACAATCTCACTCTGCTAGAGAAAATGCAATTTTACATCAGAAGACATTACAATGGGAGAGAAAAGTTAGAAAAGGAATAAAGTGGTGACCTCACTAGCAAGCGGATCCCTTTGCTTCACACTTGTCAATTCTGACCAGACTAGCTTAGACATATTTAACACTAGAGTCTCAGGGCAACCTGCAAACATATATAGCCATACATCCATGAATGCACAAAAGGGTTCATATGCATGCAGAATAATATTTGAAGCACATAATTCTACATACCACTTTTGTTATCTCCACCACCAACTATGTACCAGTTTTCATCAATGGTTATACCAGCATGACCTGCCCTGGCAGTCACTAAATCACCCTGAACAAGTGGTTGAGACCATTCCATCTGCAAACACATGACAGCTTATCACACTAACATAGTCGGAATAAACAATAAGAGAAGGGAAAGAAAAAAGACTAAAAGATCTAGCAACACTATAGGTAAGCACAAATTATAGTATGATTTCAGTAAATGATTCAACTATACTTGAAAAAAGTTTTTTTTCCCTTCTTTTTCTTTCATTTTTTTTAATAAGTAATGAATGTTTAATTAGAACCAAGTAAAACCTTATGTTCACAATGATGAACACAGAGAATAGAAGTACAAAAGACTCAAAAGGAAAATCTAAGGTAAACTTAAAATACTAAAACAGAAGAACATTGTGTAAAACCCCAAACCCTGGACCAATCAAAGAGAGTACGAGCAAACAGAGCTTTCAATTGATCCAACGAGCTTTCCATGTCTTCAAAAGTATGACTATTCCTCTCCCTCCAAACAAGCCACATCAAACAAGCCAGCACCAAGTTCCAAATATCAAATGTGGATCGAATACTCCACCAAAAACTGCACCGATGAGTACCCCTACCTATCTTCGTACACCAACCTCCCTTATCTTCCCCATATTTGGAGATGATCACTCGTAACCACAAATGGGAAGCTTCAAGTCCATAGCACCATAGCCGCTTACCATGCAATGCTTGATTGAAATGCACCAACCTCCTAATCCCCTAACCCCCAGTATCAACTGGTGAACAAACTGTGTCCCAAGCAACCAAAGAATATTTAAATTCCTCCTCCAAAGCTCCACATAAGAACTTCCTCTAAATCTTCTCCACTCTATCAGCCACAGCCTTCGGAATGGTGAATAAAGACAAGAATTAAGTGGGAAGACTAGAGAAAGTGGACTTTGACAGAGTAAGGCTACCTCCCTTAGATTGATATAGTCTCTTCCAGCCCGACATTGTCCTTCCACCTTCTCCAAAATGGGTTTCCAAACAAAGGCTGTCCAATAGGATGCCCCTAAAGGCATACCCAAATAGGTTATTGGTAGACTTCCAATTTTACAGCAAAGATATTAGCTAAAGCAGCCAAATTACCCACTTCCCCAACAGCCACCATCCCACTTTTACCCACATTAACTTTCAACCCAGTAAGAGCTTCAAAGCAGATTAAAACCAACCTACTATATAACAAATGTAGGTGAATGAAATTTTATCCTTGTCTCTTTGTATTAACAGAAAATATGAAATTTTAATCTTCCTCAGAAGAATAAGTAATGAAATTGCTAAGCACTAACTTCAAGGAACAGAAATAAGCATGGCCCCCTTGATTATGTTGATGACTAAATCTCATGGTGATTGATAATTCTTTCTACAGGTCTTACATACATTAGCAACATCAACTGCTTGACATAGAAATACCACATAATGATATCAACAATAATTCTAGAACCCCACAGAAAGCCAAGCAAAAGATAGAAGGCAGGCATACAGTGACCAAAGCAATCACAAGCACAAATTGATGGAATATTTTAATCTTCTTCAAAGTCTAAGTGTCTCAGTGTCGAAAGTCCATCTAATGAAGTTATCTTAAATGGATGGAGGTCTCTATTTGATGGCAAAGTTAGTTTTATAAATGTGAAACCATTACTGGCAATATAATAATTAGATCCTTTATAAGCATAAATCTTTGACATTAACATAGAATTCATGAAATTGAATACATGTGCTAATAGACATCATTGCTACACTTCCTAAGTGTCAAATAAGACAACTTTCCAAAATTTGGGCACATCTGCATGTTTGTTGTGTTGGTGTGTGATAGTGTTTGTCCAATCCAATGGCCATGGAAAATCCAGAAAGGGAGGTTTCCTTCAATAATCTAGTTCAAAAGATCGGTCGTGATTCAAAAAATATAGGACATGCCCCTCTATATCAAAATAAAAAATCTGTGGATTGAGAGACTCAATGAATTCCTAGCATAACCTCACGACAAGCCATAATTTTATGATACATAGGATAATTCAGGAAAACAGATAAATTAAGGACAAAAGGCATACAAGTAATATGTTTTTGCAACTCAACGCTTTCTAGCACACTTGTATTCATAAGCGTTGCAATATTAACCATCAAGAAACTACATTTTTATTCTAAAAATGAACTGCAGTATACATTTTACCCTAGTGAGACAGTTCTTAAGATAGAATGGAAGCAAAGTAGCATTTCTTTTATCCAAAAAGTAAAATAAAAAGATACTCAGTTTACTGCCTATATATCAAAGCGGCCAATGAGCTCTAACTCAAATGGCACCTCCTTCTCTTGTGGTGGGAAGGTAAGGAGTTCAAGGTGGAAGAGTCTATATATCAATTTGGACCCAAAAAATAAGTGTAAAAAATCCTGCCAAAAAAACTTACAGTCTGCAAGTCCAGTACATGCAGATTGTTGAAGAAAATAGAATGAGAACAACCGCCAAAAATTAGAAGGTAGCGTTCTGCATGCACTGCTGCTGTGTGATCGAATCGGGGAGCTGGAGGTGTCTGCCTATCAAAACACAAGAAATTGATGAAGAATCTTCTGAAAGCACACAAGTAGCTGTCCATAAATGTGGAGTAGACACTTACGTTCCCTCCACCATGTCCCAAGTCATTGTCTCCAGATCAAGAACGAAGACATCATTCAACAACCTCCTGCTCTTGTCTTCTCCACCAAAAACTATCACTCTAGAACCAACAAGTGTAGCAGAATGTCCCCCACGAGCTACCTGGAACATTCTCCATCAGCATGCCAATCAAATTCACAGAACATCAAATCAACTCCAGCAGAAACAAAAGACTCAATTATTCTCCTTGCTAAATAAATAGATAACAAAAGAAAGTTTAGATGGCAAATTGACAAAGCATAAGCACAAGGGAAGAAGTAAACTTAGCAGCCAATAGAATCAGTTAATTACCGGAACTTTTCCTGAGGTCTCCACAACACCACAGAGATGTGTTTCAAGATCGATGAATAGCACTAAAACAAGTAAATTTACACAAATAAGGGGCTAAACAATACACAATATCGCAGAGCAGCATCAAAAGATTCAAAATCAGATAACCCTTACCAATGCTAATATGGCTCTTAAATATACAAACCTGTTATTTTGTCAGCTACTTTCTTTGAATGCCCACCAATAAGAAATAGTTTATTTCCCCAGTTAACCTATCAAAACAATGTATACTTAAAATAAGTAATTACTTAAAAATAAGTTGAATCAGTAGACTAAAAGATTGAAGTCAGACAAAAGGGAAATACACACACGCACGTGGACAATGTGCATCTAACTTCTTACCACATTGTGACTAGAAATGGCTGGAAGAATATCCAGTGAGCCTGTCTCTTCAAATTTATCAGCATTTGGTTTCAGTTTTAGATTAGACCACACCAAACTTTTAAGGTCAAATACCTGCAGAATTATCCCTTTACCAAATGACCCGCAAGAAGGGACTTGAAGTTTAATATGAAAAACTGGATGGGCAATTGGGCAAATCCAATACCTGAACATCAGATAGGTACCGGCCATTACGACTCCCACCAACAACATATAGTTTCTCATCAACTACCACTGCAGCATGCTATAGTTAAAAGATAAGACAGTATGATAAGTATATGGTCCATAATGAAGAGTAAAACGCTTCATAAAAATATGCCACTGATCATGGACTTATAATAGTCAAATGAAAATGGGCTTAACCTTAGTGGTTCAAAAAGTACTAAAACCAACATTTTTTTTATTGGTAGGTTACAAATGAACAAAATAGGTTTAAACCCACAACCTCACCACCTCTTCTTAAGCTAGAACCAACAATATAATTCAGTTCATTCACCTTGTAGCGGGCCGGTGGCCGTGAACCAGATACAGGGACTGCTGTCCACTGGTCATAGGCCAACCTTGATTGCCACTCTGTTTCCATAAAAGCTGGCTGCATGTCACTCAAGTCCATCAATTTAAATTGTTTTAACAATAATCTCAATGCAGAAATTGCAATAATTTGGAGAAAATTTATTACAAAATATGGGGAAAAATCACAAGGAATATAAAATTTCCAATGGGAAAGGCTAGCATATAACTATAAACAGCAAAAAAATACTTAAATCGAAGAAAAAAGATACAACCACTACTAGGATAAGAAGCCAATGATCTTGTGATTGTGAAGGAATAGGGATAACACTAATGGAGAACAAGATGATAGAAGATATTTAGACTGACTTGATCATCAAATGCAATAGTCAATAACAGTCTTTTGTAAGAAGGGGTGCCGCAAAACAAGTCAAAAGACATTACAAATACAAAAAGAAGGCCCAAAAGAATTGGTCAAGCCATTGATAAAAGAAATTATGGCCTACGCCTGAGCTGATTGGTCTTAAAGAACTTCTGTCAAGCCAGCCTTAAGTCTTTATTAAGCTTAGTTTTCCTTCGCCAAGAGCTTTATAGCTTAACTAGCACCTCTTGTTGTTTCCAACGAAAACATCCAGACTTCAAGCTCCCCCCCACACCCATTATAACTATTGAATTATATATATATATATCTATTTAAAGCTAAGTTTTCTTTCAATTTTTTCCTCTTTTGAGGGAAAATTCAAACTAGTAACCTTCACTTCAATAATCATGGCCCATTGAGATGATCTCAATTAATTTTGATCATCAATGTAGTAAAAAAAAATTATATAAAATAAAATTTTAAAAAAAAAAAAACAAAATTAACAAACTAAAATATAACCAAAAGAAAATCAAAAGGGAAAGCCACATATCATAACATAAACATATTATGAAATGGTTCCAAAACCTAATCTAATTCAGCAAAAAAAATGATGCTACTATTATATAAATGAACAAACTCAAGTACTTCTCCACAAAAAAAAAAAAAAAAAAAAAAAAAAAAAAAAAAAAAGCTCAATAAATATTTTTTTATCACAAACAAATTGGCGTAACTCAAACCATTTAACCAAAGATTCAATTTTAACTATGTAAAATTCTCTGTGTATTTACATTAAAAAGTGTCTTCTTCAGCACTTGTAAAGTAGCATCACCTGTTAAGATTCAGTGATCTTAACAACTCACTCACTCAGTAGTTCTTCGAGGGAACTAGGCCTCCAATGATCCTTTCAAGGGAATCAACCTCCAAAACAATTACATTCTTATTCCTTGAATCAATTTTACATTCTCAGCAGAGTCTTATACTTTATTACATGACCCAACTAACTAACTGATCCACAAGAGTACAACTCATTACAGCCCAACAGACTAACTAACAAAGTACAATACTCTAATGCTTATCCTAACTAACTAACAACTAACTGAGTATGAGTGCCTATTACAAAAATTCAATACAGCAGTGTTGTGTTGTACTAAGGACCTAACACATCAACATGTTAGTTAGTAGTTACTCATCACAGAACACATTCACTCAGAGGAGATATCATCATTATATCAGAGAGAGGCAAGTACAGGCTTTCATAAAAATTATAAAAGCGCAGTGACAACATGCACACACAAAGGATAGATATTAGAGAAGAGAGATCAGAAATTCATGAGAATCATGAGTGACGAGTCCATATCGGAGAGATGGAGACACGTACACAATGATTCCAACCCATGCCTATGGGACTTGTTGGTGTGCGGCAGTGAGGATCGATTAACGGAGGTGACTGGTGGAGTGGAGGAAGAATGAGAGGTAAGAGGGGCATACTGAGCTAGAAAAAACCAAATGGGTAAAAATTGGGGATTTGTGATTGTATTGTGTGTACATTTTTGTTTAGACTGGACTTTTGATTTGTCTAAAAGCTATTCTTCTTATTTTTGGGGCAATTGGGTTTGTTTAGACCAGATTTTTTTTTTTTATTTTGTTGTTAATTTTGGTTTGTCTAGTGGTTGTTCTTGGTACAGCTGGAGAAAAGGTATGGAGCCATGGAGGATTTTTTTTTTTTTTTTTGGTGGGATTTCATGGGTTAATTTGTAAATTTTTTGGGAGGAGGGGGGGCAATAATATATATTTTGGGAAAATTACAAACTTTCTTTGTACATATATATACTACGCTTTTATTATAAAAAAAATTAAAAAATGGGGGGATGGAGGGGCCCCCTTACCTAGGTTCATCCTGGTCATACTTGACCAGTATTGGTGCTTGCCAATTACTTCTTGCAAAGGTTTACAGGCTTTCCTACAGGTGGAAAAATATTCCTCTTAAAATGTTAGCTCCAAAGGTAGCACTCAAGGTTCTTGGATTTTGCATCCTTGCTGCCAATCGAACCTCATCCTTTAACCCACTCATGAAGCAGCTAAGCTTATGAGATTCAGTTAAATTCCTAATTCTATTACTCAATATTTCAATTGGCTTTTGTAGGCTGCCACAGTTGTGGTAAGCCTCAATTTGGTCAAGGCTTCCATAGGATTATCATATGAAGAAGGGTCAAAATCTAACTTGAACAGCCTAAACAAAAGTCTCCCAAGAATCCAAAGATCTCTCACAATCTTCGAACCAAATAAGTGCTTCATCATCTAAATGATAATAAGCATTCAAGAGTCAAGACTTGTTCTTCTTCAAGTACGTTATAATAACTAAACAATTACACAGCCCTAAAAATCCAATCTTGGCAATTCCAGCTTAATGGGTTTGGGTATCAATACACCTACCTCATGCTGTACTGGTTGCTCCACAATTTCTGCCCCAAGAAGGGGCACTTCTTGCTGTGGTCCCGATCGTTGTATTGCTGGTAGGGGTAGCCTTTCCTCGATTGCAGTCTGCATAACCTTGACACTAGTACCCAGTTCCTCTATTCTTCGGGTATTTGTTTCCATTGCTGTATCTTGATCGTCCAACCTTTGTTGAACAACCACGACAGACTCACTCAGACGAGAAAACTGCGTGTTTCTGTGAGTGATCTTAACACTTCACTCACTCACTCACTCGGTTGGTTGTTCTTTGAGGGAACTAGGCCTCCAAAACAAATTGGAATTCTAATTCCTTGAATCAGTTTTTACAATCTCAGCACAGTCTTTTATACTTGACTACATGACCCAGCTAAACTAACTGAACCAGAAGAGTACAACTCCTCACAGCCCAACAGACTTAACCAACAATGTACAATACTCTAATGCTTATCCTAACTAACTATCAATTAACTGAGTACAAGTGCTAATTTCACAAAATTCAATACAGCAGTGTTGTGTTGTACTATTTTGGTTCAATTATACAAATCACCAATTCAAATTTTCAATTTCATTTTTTCGTTTTCTTTCCTTCTTTTTTTTTTTTTCTCGGGAACCAAACAGACCACAGATTTCGAGCTGAAAACATTGAATTAACTGGTAATTCAAAATTGAAGCACAATATTTATAGAAAACGAGAAGGAAAAAAAAAAAAGACGTACCTTAGATCGGACCGAGAATGGAGATAGAGGTTGAAATGGAAGGACAATGAGGAGAGATCGGACGGTGCGGAATGCGAATTCTCCGAATTGATGCGAAGAACCGAACGGCACCGTAGAGATCTAGCTCGCTCTCTCTTTCTCTCTCTCTCTCCCGTACAATCTCTGTGTGTTTGTGTGTGTTTCCGTACAGACGAAAAGCACGGTATCGTCGTTTCAGTTGAAATAGATCTCTCTCTCTCTCTCTCTCTCACTCTGTGTCCGTCAATGTGATAGATCAGCTGCATGTCGCTTATTTTTCTACGACATGTCGTTAATTTAATGAATTTTTTGGGCCTTCTTTTCCGGGTTTTTTTGGGGTCCGAATGTAGGCTATTATAGGTGTACCGATGGGCTAATTCATAATAGGCCCAAAACTTATTCTCAGTTTTCTCACCCTAAAAAAATATATGCCCAATAATTTCTCAAAGCGAAAAGGCTTAACAGAAGCTAAAATATTCGTATTGTGCATGAAAGAATGGACCATTTTCTAGGTCTTTAGGAGGCTTTACTCGGTAATTCTGAAATGGGTCATCATGGCTTGACCTTTTTTGGGCTCAAAGCCTACCAATCTGCAGACATGGCTATTACAAAGACCGGACTTTTTTTCTTTTTCTTTTTTCTTTTTTTTATAGTAAATTCAACATTTTTCTTTTTTTGAGAAGCATAATAAATTCAACATGTATTAGGCTAATGAAGCCTTATATGGATCACACAATGGTATTTTAGGATTTGGTATTGGTATGATTAAATTTGAAAGAAAAGGGGGATTATCGTTGTCTATAAGTGTCAATGGAGAACAAGGAAGTGCTACTTAAGCCAAAGAGTCAACAGTTATTTGGTGTAGTTGAAGCTAATGACTTTTTTGGTAATTATTATTAGTAATAAGAATAATATGATATAATCAATATGGATTCACATGCATCTTTTTTTCAATTCAATTCCAATAAAATTTCACACCAAGAATAAAAAAGGGGAGAGAGGGAGCTTCAATGAAGATTCGTGATACATTATATCCTAAGTAGGTAAAAAAAAGAGTTGAGGTGATAGAAAAAACAAGCAGGGAAGCAGAAGCAAAAGCAAGAGGTCTTTAACGAAAACTGCATAAATCTTATTTCAATCATTCAATTTGTTTGTTCTATATCACAAAGATTTTGATAAAGATTATCAGATTTCCTTCTTCTTCTTTTCCTTTTTCTTTTCTTTTTTTGGTTGAATGGTGTTAGGGGCCCTTTTTTGTTGTGCAGCCACATGTTGTATGTTGGATGGGTGACCTTGCTAGACTCGGATTTATTTTGGAGAGTTGCGTCCGGAACTCGACATTGGGCCACATAGTCCAATGGCTTCCGGCATATTTTTAAACCTACAAAATGAGTAAAGCCCAAAGTCTAAGAATCATGATAGTGATTGAATAAATAAATAATATGTGTTTGATATAATTGCTTTGATTGAGTGATGAGTTAAAGATCATAATGATGTATATTGGGTGATGTCCAATATTAGGGAATAATCAATTAAGTGTCATATGTCCAGCAATGGGATGGGTCTAACGTAGTCCATGTCTAGCTATGGTATGGTTCATGTAATAAGATATGTCTAGCAGAGGTTTATGTTCAAATAATAAGGTATGTCCAACTGAGGTTTATGTTCAAATAATATATGTACAGAAAAAATTTATGTTCAAATGATACATGTCCAATAGAAGTTTATGTCCAAATAATATATGTCCAGTAGTGACAGGTCAATTTATTAGCTAGCGTATGTGTTTACTAGATAGTAATGTAATAGTAAAGTAATTTGTTTTTAAAGGTGAAGTAATCATGTATTCAATAATGTAAATTTAGAGATATGGAAACGTAGTGACTTATCTTTGCGTGGTTTGTAACTCCAGCTGTATAATATCAGAAACCTGATAATATTCTAGCAATATGACTCCAGCAGTAGAGAGATAGTATGCCACGATATGTCCTTCCATGATGACTTCAAGATTGAAGGGGAAGAAATGGGTGCAATTAGAGGGAGAGAAAGTATGTCCAGCTATGTGTAGAGGCTAGTTAAGTTTGTCCCCTATATCATACACTTAAATGAATTTCCTCTTGATAATGCTCTTTTAGTTATTGTGAAGTTATGGATAGTATTGCCCTCCATAAGAAGAGTTTTTGTAAGATAGGTTTGTGCCTTCCATGAGAAAGGCTTTAGTATGAGCTCTTTGTGCCTTCTAAGAGAAGGACTTTAGTATAAGGTCTTTGTGCCTTCTAGGAGAAGGGCTTTATGTATTAGAAGTCCATACCTTCCATGAGAAAAGCTTTTGTAAGAAGTATTTGTGCATTCTAAAAGAATAATTTTAGTATTCGAAGTTTATACCTTCCATGAGTAAGGCTTTTAGTATGAGTGTTTGATAATGCTCTTTTAGTTATTGTGAAGTTATGGATAGTATTGCCCTCCATAAGAAGAGTTTTTGTAAGATAGGTTTGTGCCTTCTATGAGAAGGGCTTTAATATGAGCTCTTTGTGCCTTCTAAGAGAAGGACTTTAGTATAAGGTCTTTGTACCTTCTAGGATAAGGGCTTTATGTATTAGAAGTCTATATCTTCCATGAGAAAGGCTTTTGTAAGAAGTATTTGTGTCTTCTAGTAAAAGGATTTTAATGTTAGAACTTTATGCCTTCCATGAGTAAGGCTTTTAGTATGAGTATTTGATATCTCTTAAGAAGCATGGAGATGGTAAAAGATATAGATGTTTTATGGGATGTAGTATTTGTAATTTGTATGGGTAATAAGTATGGGTACTTGATGAGAGATGGGTTTGTAATATATATGAGAAATATATATGGATAATTTGTGAGAGATGTAATTTGGAAAGATGTATGAGAGATATGTATAGGCATTTTGTAAGATATGTACTTTGTAAGATGTATGAGAGATATGTAAGATGGTAAAGGAATTATGTTAGAGCTGTTGGAAAGATTATAGTGATGGTTTGTGTTGCTTTCCAAGATATGGAATTTATAAGAGAAGTTGAGAAGAGTATTGAGATATGTTTATGCGCAGCAAAACAGTAGAATTTCAGAATAAGAGAGTGTGGGAGTAGAGTTTTAGAAGAGTTGTGGTGTGTTGTGATGGTGTCTTGTAATGTTGTAATGGTTTAGTAAGTATATGGAATGGTATAGTAAGTGTGGGGCCAGAAAGTCAGGCAGCCTCGGCCCACTTCAAACCAGGCCCAGAGGCCTATGCCGAGGATGCATGTGGGGTCCGAGGATAAAAGTACGATGTCCAGTCCCCAAGGAACAGATCCGAGGACGACCTTGTCCTCGGACATTCGAGACCTCAGAAATACACGAGCACCCCACCACTAAAAAGGGGTCTTCTTAAATATCCGAGGAGGAAAGGGCAAGCGCCACGTGTCGACAACGGGAGCACGGTAAAGGAGCAGGTCTAAGGCGAGCTGTCACCTCCATATTAAATGCCCTCAACTAACGTCTTGGCCGCATTAATGATGAGGGGATTACAGAACAGTGTTGTCTTGGTTGCCGCAACCCATAGGAAGAACGGGAAGGTGGCTGATGGGACAGGTACTCAAGTGGTGGCCTGGTTGCTCAACAAATGTAGGGTTGTGATCAATGGGAAAAAGAGTATATAATGTAAGGGATCCCTCTTAAGGAAGGGGCTTTTTTTTTTGAAAATGAGAAAAAGGGAGGAAGTCATAAGAACAGCAAGCTCGCCGAAGAAAGGTCAAAGAGCATCATTGTTCACGTTCACCTAAGAACTACCACGCGTGGTCATTGCACCCTTTACTAGGGCCTAGTTCTTGACCCCGCTCTCTACAAATTAATTGCAGGGCTAGCTGGGCTTGGATCCATTCCCGTAATACACAGGGACGCTCGAACCTGGTCCCTACAGTAAGTGTGTATGAGATTATGTAAAAGAAATGGAGAAAGAGATGTTTAAAGATATAGGCGGCAAGATAGATATATTTTCTGAATGTGGAGAGTGAGAGAATGAACATAAGATGAGTAAAGGTGTGTAGGAAGAGTTGTATGGAATGGTGTTGTGTTGTTGTAGGCTTTAGCTTGGTCCTCTTTATATAGAGCCAAGTCTAAAACTAAATCAGTTCAGCTAGAGGAAAGACCAGCAAAAAGTGAAAGGATTTTAGCAAAAAAAAAAATATAGTTTCTTTAATTGGTTTTGGTTTTTAGTCAAATAAGAAAATTCTGTAATGTTACAGCTGCTGGGTTAGTTGTCACATCTGTTCTGAAACAGCTATCACAGTTGTCTGAAAAAGCTGTCACAACTGTTATAAGACAGTTGTTGCTTGGGGCTGAAGTAGATGAGGTCAACTAATGATCTCAAGCTGCTGGAGAGAATATTCAGATTTTATTTCTTGGATTTAGCTGAAAATGGTAAGATCTCTTTTAAGGATATTTTGCTGTTTTGGGTATAGCAGCTGGTTGCTGGATTGAGCATTAAATGGTGAGTGATATCACTTTCAACCAAGTTTCAAGTGTTGAACACACTGCTAGTGTTCTGTTGGAAAGGTTTCCTCTTTTGGGTATTTATATTTTTGGTCTAAGGTTTCATTATAATACATTTTTAGTAAGTAATGGAATGATTAATTGATTGTTAATGAAACTTTAGAGATCTAGTCAAGGGGTCTCATTGTGTTGTGACTTAATCTTGGTGGGCAATAAGAGCATTTAATGCTCTACTCAAACAGCTGGCAGGGGGATATTTAGGCTCATTATGGCAGATTGCAACTGGATATTAAAGATATTATGAATATTTTACATTTGAGGATTAAAGATAACCAATCAAATTTAGCCATGTGTTTGAGTTGGATTTTAGCTGAAAATAGTAATGTAGTTTATGTGAGATAATATGATTAGGTTTCCAAATTCGTATAACAACAGCTGGAGATAAAATGAATAGTTATTTGAATAGCATTTAGATGGCTGGTGTTTTTGCGTATTTGTCATATGATGAATATTAAGTTTTAGTTAAAAAGTAATGGAGAGTTTTATCATTTTAAGTGTTCAAGTGATAAAAGGGACTTACTAGATGTTTTCTGCTACTCGTCAGAGTTTAGGAAGTTGGAGAAGACATGCCAAGCAACATTTTTTTTTTTAACTTTAAGCTGCTGGAGTTTTACTGAACATGCCTCTTATTCCTCCAAACCATAACTCCCAAAGTTTCCCAAAGAGACTCATGAGCTTGGATCATGAGCCGAAGATGAGATGACATACATTAGGCTTTGCTGTCATTTTGTGTAAATATGGGCTTTTGTTGGAGAAGCCGCCTTCCATGAGCATGAGAGAGATAACATGGACCATAAGTTTTGATTCATTGCTTGAACCTAATCCATATATTGATGTTGATGATGTCGTAGATTATGATCCCATTTGATGAAAAGGAAATATAGACCATGAATCCGTCTCTTGAAGTAAGGATTTTGTGGGCCATGTGAGCTCAATCCATGTAGTTGAATAAGATATAAATTTATTTTGGGTTTTAAAGAGATTTACCCAAAAAATATGTTGATGTGATGTGGGTTGCTAATAAAGTAATGCCATGTGGCGCGCAAAAAGAGTCATCAACAAATGGAAATTATCAAATCATGTTGTTTATAAAATACTGTTGACATTCCATTAGCTTCTTTTTTATTTTTTATTTTTGTTGCTGAATGTGGGTTACTTCAATCTTATCATTCATTCCATCATATGTTTGATGTGAGTTTGAATATTCCCACAAATACTTCCCTGTTTCGTTTTTAAAACATAAATTTGACTATTTTTAGTCTTAACTGAGTCGACACTTGAATGATGGTTCTCGAAGCCTACTTAGTGCTTAGAGGAGTTTTTGAATTCTATATTTTTTTTATATATACAAGATAAAAATTCTATTTTAATCTAATCTAAGTGCATATATGTGTGAAGCTCCCTCCTGAAAACTTGAACCCCGACTCTTACCCCCCACACCCCACAACATGTGGTTTGGAGAAGACATGGCAAGTAACATGTTTTTTTTTTTTATTAACTTTAAACTGCTGGAGTTTTACTGAACATACCTCTTGGTCTTCCAAACCACAAATCCCAAAATTTCCCAAAGAGACTCATGAGCTTGGATCATGAGCTGAAAATGAGATGACATATATTGGGCTTTGCTATCATTTTGTGTAAATATGGGCTTTTGTTGGAGAAGCCATCTTCCATGAGTATGAGAGAGATAATATGGATCATGAGTTTTGATTCATTGCTTGAACCAGATCCATATATTGATGTTGATGGTGTCGTGGGTTATGATCTCAATTGATGAAAAGGAAATGTGGACCACAAATCTGTCTCTTGAAGTAAGGATTTTGTGAGCCATGTGAGATCAATCCATATAGTTAAATAAGATATAAGCTTATTTTGGGTTTTAAAGAGATTTACCCAAAAAAGATGTTGATGTGACGTGGGTTGCTAATAAAGTAATGCCATGTGGCGTGCAAAAAGAGTCCTCAACAAATGGGAATTATCAAATCATGTTGTTTATAAAATATTGTTGACATTCCATCGGCTTCTTTTTTATTTTTTATTTTTGTTGCTGAATGTGGGTTACTTCTTCAATCTTATCATTCATTCCATCATATGTTTGATGTGAGTTTGAATATTCCTACAAATACTTCCCTATTTCGTTTTTAAAACATAAATTTGACTATTTTTAGTCTTAACTGAGTCGACACTTGAATGATGGTTCTCGAAACCTACTAAGGGCTTAGAGGAGTTTCTGATTTTTTTTTTTTTTTGATACAATATAGAAATTCTATTTTAACCTAATCTAAGTGTATATGTGTGTGAAGCTCCCTTATGGAGACTTGAATCCCGGCTCTTGTCCCCCACAACATGCGGTTTGAAGAAGACACGCCAAACATCATTTTTTTTTTAAACTTTAAACTGCTAGAGTTTTACTGAACATACCTCTTGATCCTCCAAACCATAACTCCCAAAGTTTCCCAAATAGACTTATGAGCTTGGATCATGAGCCAAAGATGAGATGACATACATTGGACTTTGCTGTCATTTTGTGTAAATATGGGCTTTTGTCGGAGAAGCCACCTTCCATGAGTATGAGAGAGATAATATGGACCATGAGTTTTGATTCATTGCTTGAACCTGATCCATATATTGATATTGATGATGTCGTGGGTTATGATCCCAATTGATGAATAGGAAATGTGGACCATGAATCCGTCTCTTGAAGTAAGGATTTTGTGAGCTATGTGAGCTTAATCCATGTAGTTGAATAAGATATAAGCTTATTTTGGGTTTTAAAGAGATTTACCTAAAAAATATGTTGATGTGACGTGGGTTGCTAATAAAATAATGCCATGTGGCGCGCAAAAAGAGTCCTCAACAAATGGGAATTATCAAATCATGTTGCTTATAAAATATTGTTGACATTCCATCGGCTTCTTTTTTATTTTTTATTTTTGTTGCTGAATGTGGATTACTTCTTCAATCTTATCATTCATTCCATCATATGTTTGATGTGAGTTTGAATATTCCCACAAATACTTCCTTGTTTCATTTTTAAAACATAAATTTGACTATTTTTAGTCTTAACTGAGTTGACTCTTGAATGATGGTTCTCCAAGCTTACTTAGTGTTTAGAGGAGTTTCTGAATTCTTTTTTTTTTTTTTAAATACAGGATAGAAATTCTACTTTAGCCTAATCTAAGTGTATATGTGTGTGAAGTTCCTTCTTGGAGAATTGAACCCCAACTCTTACCCCCCACACCCCACAAGCACTTATACTTGTAAAGTGATCATCACACCAAGAATGTGCAGTGGTAGGAGTTTCTGAATTCTGATCCACGTTAATTTGTTCAAATTTGGAAGGGTTTTGGTAAGGACTAATTTTCTAGAAACCTAAGTGCAATTTACAAAGTAAAACGCTATGGAGAAATTAATAGGTTGATTTTCTAACTCATAACTCATAACATCTTGGAGGAGTAATTTGTAATCACAGACATTTATTGCATGATCATCATTATATGTACCACCATCCACCAAGGCATAGTACCCTTTTTTTTTTTTTTTTTTTGCATTCTTACTAAATAATCTATATATATATATATAATTTTTTTTTTTTTTTTTTTGCATTCTTACTAAATCTATCTATATATATATATATATATAAAATAATAGGTGAAACTAAGAGAAACTCAAATTATAATTCTAAATTAGAGTTATAATTTTGCGCCATGTGTCCTAAATTATTTATTCTCAAAGTATTTTATTTCTTAATTTTAGAATTAAATGTGGGATCATATCATAAATGTTCATCTAAGTAAATTATTAAGTACAAAAACCAAAGAGTTTAGAATAAATAAATCGTAAAAATTATTTAAAAAAATTAAAAAAAAAAACTTCACAATAAAAAAAAATGGACAATTTACATTTTATATCTAATAATATCTTTACAAAAAATTTTAAAGAGTTAACAAAATATAAAAATAACTATCAACAGTATTTCAATTATATATATATAAATTATATTATGCATCTTATTGTATATATTTTAAGTGTATCCATATATATGCATAAGATTACAAGTTAGTTTACTAATTAAGGAACTCTATCTTATCTTATCTTTAATCATTACTTTTAATTCGTGTCCCCCAACCCAATTCTCGATTGGATATGAATCATGTAACGGTGTAACCTATGAAATCACTTTGAAAACTTTGTTAACAAATTCTATCAAGCATAATAACAATCAGCTAATCAGATCATCCCACTTAGCTAAAAGAAGAAAATAAATAATCACGCATTATAAATTTTGCTAACGAAATTCGGTTCATATATACGTTCATAGCAAAGTCAAAATTGTCGATAGCTAGCCCATGTTCTTTGGCTAAGATCGTACATAATGGCTATATTGCTATGATTGAAGGCAAAGTGCAATCAAGCTAGCTTTGCAAATATATATGACCACACAAGAAAAAGAATATAGTAAAGTATGAATGCCATTGCCAAATGTCATTCAAAGCTTAAATTTGAAGAAAAGAAAAAGGGTACGTAGCACTCACCCCACTAAGGTATGGGAGATCTGGTCCATCTGGACAGCAAGACTTCGAAGATGGTGAGTTTTAGTGGGAATTTTTTTGTGGCCTGAGATTTTGAGGTTTTCTAGGAGTACGTATAATGTCATAATGGGTAGCACCATTGGACTGGACACGCGTAGGACTAGTAGGTACAACACATTTCTTGCTTTATATACTTTATATTATAAATGGGTGTCTGTATTTTTATGATTAATAATTTTTTTTTGGAACAATGCTGAGGAATGTATAGTGTGAAATGTAATATACACTCATCGAATTCAGATAATGTGGAAGTGGTTCAAATGGTCAATCGAAAAAGAAAGAAAATGTTGGTTCGACATCATGACGCGCATGGCTGCATATTCACTCGTCAAATACCAAGTCAGGATTGTGATAAAGTCACTTGTACTCTTTTTTTAGTTCGTTAATTAGTACGTAGTAGTCCTTTAGGGTTTGCCTCAGTGCACTGCTAATAGATGTTTTCACGAATACAAGGAATTGCCATGACTGTAACCCCACAAGGCATCTATGATCTGATCTCAGTCTCATTCCGTTGCCATTTTTATAAGGACATGATATTAGTGCAAAACAAAAACACCCTAAAACAGCATTTGTAGTTTGATACGGCCGATTGTGACTTGGTATTTGTGAGAGAATAAATGAGTATATCCTATAACCTATTAGCTTGTGCAATTGCTCTAGAAGATGACATGCATGGCTGAATTCACTTGTTAAGTACCAAGTTAGAATTGTGATTAGCCACTTCTACTCTTGTTTAGTCATTAATTAGTCCGTAGTACTCCTTAGAATTTGTTTTAGTAGGGGTGTGAGGGGCAAGGGCCGAGGTTTAAGTCTCCAGAAGAGAGATTCATACATATATACACTTAGATTAAACTAGAGTAAAATTTTTATCTTGTATATAAAAACAAAATTTTTTTAAAAAAAAATTGTTTTAGTGCACTACTTGTTAATGCAAGCAAGAACGATACGAAAATTAATTCTTTATTCCTAGAAAATACAAGCAATTTCCCTATCCATAGGCATTTATGATATGATCTCATACAATCTTGTTGTCATCTAATTTAGAAGGAGATGGTAATAGTGTAATACAAAAACATCGTAAAATAGCATTTGTAGTTTGATTCAACCTATTGTAACTTGGTAATAGAATTAATGAGTATATCCTATTAGCTTGTACAATTCCTCTAGAAGACGACTAATGACCTTTAGGTCAATAAGCACTTTTGATATTTTTAATTGAGACATTCAGAATATAAATCCCGTCCCTATTTATGATGTATCAAAAAATTCCTCTTGCATGTGATTTGTATTTACGGCTCAATCACTCTATGTTAGACTTTTATACATACATACATATATATATATATATATATGCTCAAGAAGATAATTGTTTATATATTATTACTTAATTTGTCACCCTAACAATCCAAGTGGATGAAAAAAATAGGTAACCACTTCCCTCTTTCCTTTTTTTTTTAACAAAGAAAAATCTTAAATCTATTATTAATTTTACTACAAAAAAAATTATAAATTACATGATAATTTATGTGATTGTTATCACATCAACAAAATAATAAGTAAATTTTTATATTACTCAAGTGGTTTGTAAGATGCTAAAGGTAGTACAATTTCCACTACAAGTACTTATAAACTAACATGACAAGGACAAGTAATGATGTGACTATTAACAATTTAGCTACATGAATTTTATAAATTAATATATTAACTACTAAACACAAAACAATAAATAAATAAGAAAAACGCTTATCATATTGTTAATGTGGTATTAATCACATTTATTATCACATTAATTTATAAATCTTTTGTTGTAAAATTAGTAATATTTTTAATATTTTTTAAAGTTGACATGTTAATTTATAAAACTAATATAATAAAATTTATAGTACCCCGTAAGTCCTAACATCACTTTTGTGGTTTTGTATTTAAAATGTGGCTGGTCAATTTTAATAAAAAATTTTACTCCCCAAATTCCCTAATTATTCACAATTTACTCATTAAAAAATTGTAGTCCCTCATCAGTACGTCATTGATGAATTATGCACTCATTTCCAAGTTTGAACTGACCAACAAAGTGCTATTACATCACATTGTCCCAACAACAAATCATACTTCTAGCTAGGATACATCCAAATCCAATTCAAAAGTGGGAGAAGACTTTAATCTTTAGGCAGAATTGCATGAAGACAGACAAGTAGAAGACAGTTCACCACATTATCATGCACAATGTATAGCACCACCGCTACCATCACCACCAACACCACTAATCAAATCCCACAGACACGTTCCTAATTATCATTATCTAATGTACCAAGTGAAAAAAAAAAAAAGAAAAAAAAAAAGAAAAAAAAAAAGAAAAAAAGATACTAGAATGTCAAACAAGCATGGAATTTCTCTCTTTCATTCAAGACGTATATTTGAGAGTATCATTTTTAACATTGAGGACAATGTTTGTTTAGGTTTGGGGCGATGTACATAGATTTCTATCTTTCTTTTTGTTTGTTTAGTTGTCCTAAAAAGAAAAAAAAAAAAAAAAATCTTTTGCCTAGCTTGAGGTTTATGTTTTGAGTTCGTTATACTACTCTTGCTTAAAGAATTTCAATGCTTTCATGCTCAATTCATTGCACATGTACGTAGCCACTCAAACATAACTTGTTGTTGAAGGATAAAAGTGATTAGAAAATCTTGAAGATAACAATGTGGAGACTGTAACCCTTGTGAGTTTTGAGCCAATCATTATTTTTGGAGGGTTATTTATTTTTTCTAATCTTAAAGTTCATTTGGAAGTGTGTAACATATTTCCATTGTTGTAATCTCATTGTTCTTTCTTTTGGCCAAGAAAAAAAAATCTGATTTATGCCACACTTGAATCTTTTGAAATCATTGATGTTTAATGAACTATACTAGTTTTTGAGAGATGAGACTAAGCCATTTTGTCTACTTTGAGTCATATATGTGTTTTTCTTTCTGGATAAATTATCGCTAGTCACCCCCATTGAGCCTTTTAATTAGCATTTCTTTCTTAAAGCCCTTATCCATAGTGTTTCAAGATGGAATTTGATCAGTTTGTTTTAATGTGGTGGTTTGTGTGAGAATTCAAAGAAGAAGAAGCAAAAAAAAGAAAAAAAAAAAAGGGAAAAGTGTCAAAAATAAAAAAATAAAAAGGGTTCTCATTAAATTTTGAGAAGTGAAATGTAAGGAAGGAATACTGCTTTGAAGAAGAAGAAGAGGTGAAAAAAAATGTTGAACAAAAATTCCAAAAAGAATTGACATTCCGACAAATCTTGAAACACTTCTTATTATTTTACCTTTACCCCTTTTTATTTCATTCCCTTTACTTTTACCCTACATTATGTCCTAATAAAATCTTTATTTGATTTTGAAGATTGTGTAGTTCAGATATTGATATGACTAAATAAAAAGTGTGGTATAAATTCTTTTTGGCATCCTTTCATGAGACTACTTGTTCTTTCTTGGTTAAGCGTTTTTAATGTAATTTATGAGTGAGGTATTTGACTTTGTTTATATTATTCTGCTCACATATATTGTTGAGTGTTACACCTCATTTCAGAGTAATTTCATTTGTTGAGTAATAACATTAGAAAGATTTGAGTTAAAACATACTTTCAAATAGAGTTTCGAATCAAGTTTTTTTTTAAACTAAGAGTATGGCACCGCCAATGTTGAGCACTAATTGGGATTTGTGGTGTTAAAAATATCTATTTAGCTTTGTGGTGCTAATTCCTAAGCTTCTCTCTCTCTCTCTCTCTCTCTCTCTCTCTCTCATACCTCTAGTATGTCAAGAGAGTGATTTAACTTTAATATTTGTAGGCCGTCCTGCTGTTGTGCATGCATGATAGCACTACAATTCATCAATTGCTTTAAAAAAAAAAAATCTGAAATTAAATCATCATACTCAAGTTAACAACAACAACAAAGTAACTTTTATTTATATATATATGAGTAATAACACAACAAAGTAACTTCTATTTTATATATATGAGTAATAATAATGTAGTGAGGCTACTAGTAACAACGCTTAATAATATAGTGCGAATTCGCAGACATGCACCTACGTATGCAACTTCCACCAACACAGATTCATGGATAAGGTAATATGGTGATGAGGCTGCTGCAAATTTTATTTTTAAAATTACAAAAGCCAAAAGCCAAACCATCAAATGCTACTAAAACAAATAAGCTTTTTATGTTCATGGGAAATCATAACCACCCCCCTCCCATATCCTTCTCCATAGCCTGAGCCGTAGCCAGAGCCAGAGCCAGCGCCGGAACCACCGCCGCCACCTCCACCTCCACCACTACCTCCGCCACCACCTCCACCCCTACCACCTCCACTTCCATATCCCCCACCACTTCCATATCCCGAGCCATAACCAGAGCCACTTCCACCTCCTTTCCCTCCACCTCCACCACCACCGCTACCGCCACCTCCTCCACCACCTGCTCCACCTCCGTTCCCTCCACCAGACCCATATCCGGACCCATAACCAGAGCCACCTCCAGACCCATATCCAGACCCAGAAGCACCTCCACCACCTCCTCCTCCTCCTCCCTTACCACCACCTCCTCCTCCTCCTGTTGCACCATATCCAGAACCACCACCAGACCCGAACCCCGAACCATACCCGGAACCATACCCAAGGCCTGAACCACCACCTCCACCACCACCACTGCCACCACCTCCTCCTCCTCCACCACCTTTACCTGATAATGATCTAGCTGCAAAGGCCAGGTCCACAAAGAGTAAAACCAAGAATGCAGCACCAATCAGCAGCCTAGAGCTGGCCATTTCTTATCTTGCAATACTCAACGTGGGTTGATTGAGACTCAGTTATATAATTTTTTTTTCTTTCGAAAAGGGTGATTGAGATAGTGAACTGTGCGTGTATAAGCACTCACTTACTATATGAGAAATGAGAAGGCAATGCTTTGTGGGTGAAAAAGGCTAAGGCAGGTTCCTATATATAGTCATTCTAAAGGGTCACATATTCCATGCTTGTTTGACATTCTAGTANATGGATTTGTTGGATTTGCTGGGATATGAGAAGCCTTTATTTATTTACTATTTATTTATTTTATTAAAAAAAACGGATGAGATAATAATGGATAAAATAAGATTTGAACTATGTTTGACTATTTCATAAAATACTAATTCTAAAATATTGTAGAATATTGGAATTTTATCGTTGTAAATAGAAAAACATATTATTGTGGTCAAATTATTAATTGAAATAAATAGCTAACCCAATGTAAAAATGGAATGAAACATAAAAGAGTAAAATGAAAATTTTAAAATATAAAATGGTCAAAATGAAAACGACCACTAAATTTGAGACCCAAAGGAGTATTTTATGGCCTGTTTGGTGGAGGGGGGAGGAGGAGGAGTGGAGGGGAGTAGAGTAGAGTTGGCTAAAAATAAGTTAATTTTGTGCTAAATGTACTCTACTCTACTCTCCCTCTCTCTCCCTTAATCCAAACGGATCATTAGAGTTTAATTTTGTCCCAATGCAATGTTGTGAACCGGAAGAACTGGCTAGCCACAAGCCCACAATTATGGCATGCACTGTGTGGGGAGCCAAACTCTTTGGTTCCTATGCTCAGACAACCTTTTAATGAACCTATCATCATTCGTATAGTCTTATAGACTTGTAGTTTGGTGTTTTCTTGCACGAATGAGGGTTGAGATAGGAGTCCCGAGTTCGAGTGTGAAAGCATTGCATGAACTATACAACTTATGCATCATAAGTGTTTTAGAGCATCCACGTTGGTGGAGGTAAAAATTTGGCTATTTAGCACATAGAAAAGTCATTTTATTTACTTTATCTATTCACTTTATAATACACCAAATATCAATAGATCTATATTTTTAGTTATTTGATTAAAATAATACAAAGAACTTATTAGAATAATAATAAAAACATCCACCACAAACTTCAGGAACCAACCACAACCACCACCACTATCACTATGGCAACCATAGCCACGACAGCTCGGCCTATCCGCAAAACCACCACCACCACCACCACCACCATTGTGGCATAGCCCACAATAGAAAAAAAGAAAAAGAAAAAGAATCAACCAAGCAGCCCGTTCTACCCACACAACCACAACCACCACCACTACGGTAACCACAGCCTATAGAAAGAAAAAAAAAAATCAACAAAGCAGCTCGATCTACCCACACCCACCTGATCCTAGCCACCACGACGAAACCCACCCGACCCACCACCACGAAACACCCACACCCATTCGATCCTAGCCACCACCATAAACACACCCACAGCCACCCCCACGAACCAACGACAACGAACCCACCCACACTGACACAGACACCAAACCCAGTGATCCACCCATGAACCTACATTGACCCATGATGTATATTGATAATAGCTTAATTTGCATATTTATATAATTATTAGAAAGCATTATTATACTTATTTTGAGTTTTTTTTTTTTTTTTTTTTTTTTGAGAATCTACTTATTTTGAGTTAATTCATGCATTTTATATTTGATTTTGGAATAATGCTAAATAATCAATTTTGTGCTTAATTGAATCTTATTGCGTGAATTTTTCTTTTGTAGGAGAATAAAATTAAATAAGTGAATTTGTGCAAAGAAAAAAACTAATGGACTTTACTTTTACAAGGGCCATGATGAAGTTAAAGAAGGCAAACCCAATTAAATTTAAGTCCAATTGGAGTAAGGAATTAAGGATATTTGCACCAAATCCAAGTCCAATTCGGATTAGGATTCCAGCTTGCATATTAGTTAGTATTTTTAGCATAACTTTTGGCTCAGATATCCAATCGATATGATTTAAATTGGGCTGGAAAGTTAACTTAAAGGGCTACAACTTTGTAGTTTACCAAAAGTCCTAATTCTGAAGTTAAATGGGCCAAAATTGTTGGTTAAATGAAGCCTAAAAATTTGGGATTTTCTCCAAATGGGAATTCAACTTATAATAGGATTCCTTGACCTATTTAAAGGCACTTTAGGGCAAAATTCAGGGAGGCTAGTGTTAGGGCTGAGGGCTAAATGTATAGAGAGTTATGGCTACCTCTTTGGTTTTCTTCCATGACAGTTAGTTTTATTTTATTTGTTTAGTTTAATATTTAGTATTTTATTTTTGTGTAGCTAAATTTATAATTAGGGCTGAGGATGAAACCTTGTTAAGGATTATCAATATTCTTTATGTGATTTGATTTTTCCCACAATAGTTGTTCTTTAATGATTTAAATTGTTATTGCTTCATATTGATTGACTAAGATGTGATTCTAGATATGAGTTCAATCATGTTTTTCTCATGATTTAGGATTTATTTTAATTAATTGAATGCTTGGTTTATTAGTTCTTGATTATAAAATTGGATATCGCTTGTGATTTGTTTGTCAATGGATACAATTTATGATTTGATTTTTAGAATTGGATATATCTTGTGATTTGTTTAGCTACGGATACAATTGATGATTTGATTTTATACTTAAGAAGCGAAGAAGAACATGCTTTAGATAATTAAATAGAAATTTTAATGATAATATTTTCCATGGTAGCAAGATTGATTTTTAGATTATCATGTAGTGGTTGAGAAAAATTAATGATTATAAATATATGCTGATATGAATTAACAAGGTGGATTCCAAAATCTTAATTCAGTTTTCTTGATTGTTTACATCTTTTTTTGCTTTATCTCTTTTGCTTAATTTAACTATTTGCTTAATTTTATTATTTGCTTAGTTTATTTAATATTAGAAAAACCAATTTTTATTAAACTAGATTAGGATTAATTTGGTTAAGGTTTAATTAATTTTCCTACATTCATTCAAGTTCTTGTGGATTTGACCTAGTTCTTGTTAAACTATATTTTAGTACGGTTCGTACACTTACGAGTACTTTAAAATTTCACAAGAAGTTTTTGGTGCCGTTACCGGGGACTTGGTTAGGAAAATAAATTAGGTCTTAATTGAATTTTTCCTTCTACTAGTTGTAGTTAAAATTTATTTTTTTTAAATAAAAAATATTTATTTCTTTGTGCATGGTGTATTAGAATTTGGATACGTGATGAAGAAATTGTCTTGTTAGTTTTGATTATTCATCCACAATGGGAGAAACAGGAGATAATTCAAAAACTCTTAGGGAGTTGTTCTCACCCATAACCACCAACCCTCCATCTTACATAGTATTACTTGCAACCACTGCTACACATTTTGAGTTGAAGCCACAGATAATCCACCTCTTCCTATTTTTCATGGATTGGATAGAGAAGACACTTACATGCAAGTAAAGGATTTTCTTGAGATTTGTGCTACTTGTAAGTTCCAGAATTTCACTGATGACTCTGTTCGCTTGTGTTTATTCCCTTTTTCCTTGAAGGATAAGGCAAAAGTATGGCTTAATTCTTTGTCACCTGAATCTATCACTTCATGGGAACTGTTGGTCACAAAATTCCTCTCTAATTTTTCCCAATGGCCAAGACCAATGCTTTGAGGAGAGAAATTGCAGATTTTTATTAGGATGAACAAGAGAAATTTTATGAGAGTTGGGAGAAATTTAAGGACTTGATCTTAAAGTGTCTCCATCATGGTTTTGAAACATGGAGAATAGTTCAATATTTTTATAATGGTTTAACTCAGACAAATTGTAACATGATTGAGTCCATGAATGGTGGTGGATTTTTGAGACTTGTAGATGATCCCATTTGAATACTCAGGCTATTTCAAAGTTAGAAAATCAAGTTGGCCAGTTAGCAACCCAAGTTGGAGAGAGGGAAAAAGGAAAGTTTCCTAGTAAACCTTACCTAACCCAAAAGGGCAATATGCAATTAATGGTTCTTCTAGTTCTACTCATGCACATGAATCTGTTTAGTTTATTACTACCTTAGGTATGGTAAGCAAGTTGATAATCAAGTGAAAATGCCAGAAGTGGAGGATAATGAAAATACTGTGTTAGAGGAAAAAGGGGTTCACAGTTCACAGGATGATCATAAAGAAAAGAAGGGCAACTCAACCTCAATTCCAATTCAGGATCTTAGTTCTCCCCTTGATAGGAGGTTTGTTCCTAAAACTCCATTCCCTTAAAGTTTAATCAATCCTTAGAAAAGTGCACAAGTTGGAGATATTTTAGAGGTTTTTAAGCAAGTTCAGCAAGTTCCATTCCATTCCCTTAAAGCTCCATTCCATTTCTTGATGCAGTTCAGCAAGTTCCTGCTTATGCTAAGTTTCTAAAAGATCTCGTGACAATAAAGAGAAAGAAAAATGTCCTTAAAAATGCATTTTTGATAGAGCAAGTCAGTTCAATCATTCAGAATAAATATCCAGTGAAATGTAAGGACCTTGGATCTCCTACAATTTCATGCAAGATTGAGGATCGTCTCATTGAGCGAGTTTTGTTAGATTTGGGGGCAAGTGTGAACCTAATGCCATATTTAGTTTATTTACAGCTACATTTGGGGGAGCTAAAACCCAAAACCATGACACTTCAATTAGCTGATAGGTCTGTGAAAATCCCTAAAGGTATTGTTGAGGATGTGCTGATTAAGGTGGATGCATTCTACTTTCTTGTTGATTTTGTTGTGTTAGACACTGAGCCTGCTTTAAATGCCAGTACACAAATCCATGTCGTTTTGGGTTACCCTTTCTTAGCCACATCCAATGCTTTGATCAATTGTTGGAGTGGTGTGATGAAGATTTCTTTTGGAATATGACTATTGAGCTTAATATCTTTTTACATAAGTAAGCAAGTACTAGACAATGAGGATATATATGAGGTTAACATGATTGGGAGCCTAGTCCATGATAATTTCATACAATCAAGTTGTGAGGATCCCCTAAAGGCTTGCTTAGCCCTTTTTATTGTGTTTAAATAAAGTAAAATAAAAAACCAAGTCCATATATGGACTGAGGGAGAGAGATACATTTATTCATAATCGAATTATATTTGTTTAAATGACACTTAACGGTCTAATTACTAATAGAAATGTACAACAAGCCTAATATGAAAGCAAAATCAAACCTAAATAGTCAAAATGAAAATTTTCAAACTTTTTTTTTTTTTTTGATTGGAGAATGAAAATTTTGAGACTCAAAATGGCCTAAAAAAATTCATAACAAAACAAACAAACAAACCAACCCAAACTTTGACTACCAAGGCGTGCTTGAGTCAAAAAATAAGGTGAACCATGTGAGTACAAACTTACAAACAGTCTCACATATCCAGCTTCCTAGACCGTCCATATCAAATCTATGGCTGAGAAGAAACCCGCAAAATTATGACACAAAATTTGAATTTATTCAAATAGTACATAACTATCCTGAGTTGCAGCAGAAATGCTCCATTAGAAAAAATCTTCAAATGTTAAAACTCAATATCCAATGAAGATACAGGACAGACATAATACCTGATAATTTAGATATTACAACTGTGAACAGAGTAATAAATAAAGCTAATAATTCTACATGGTCAATCAACAATGGCTTTTTCCAACATTTTCTTTGGGAAAAATAATCTATAATCTCATACAAATCCCTATTACAATAATCTCTCTCAACAAAAAGGAAATTTCCGCTCTTGCCCCTACCAAAGTACGCAGATCTCTCCCAACTTATATCATCATGTGAGAACGAATGTGGATGCATTTTTAAAAAATGACCATGTCTATAAGGAAATTGCAGCTAGCTTCACCAAAATATTCTTAACGAGAAATTTGAATGGAAACATTTGAAAACTAATCCATCACCCTCTCAGAAGCATAGGCCACTTTCTGCATTATCATGGACTCAGCGGCACGGATTGCTCTTTGTGACCCCGTGATTGTAACTTTCCTGCAGAACAAGGTACAAAACAACAAGATGTTAAAATATTTATTGCCGAAGAATGCATACTATAGGCAAGCAAATTGATGAATGATGACATTGGCAATTCCTTTTTTACCTATCAGATGTTCCAGACATAAAATCACCTCTATCCGATATCTTTATTCTAGCCCCACTAACCTGCAAAATCAAAGTGGTCAAATTAGTGCATATGCAATATTATGGGTGAAATGACACTGTTTGCTAGTTATATACCTGACTGATTTCCATTATAGTTCTTCCACCACGGCCAACAACCAACCCGATATGACCATCTGCAACGCCAATGGTCATTGAGTTACTTCGATCCTCCTGGAAATTATCAGAAGCCTTTCTGTAAATCATGATACGTAAACATACACGGCGCACATGCATCCCGACTTGAAAAATCTCAAAACAATACCAAAATATTATTTAATGAAATAAAAAGGACAGACACGAATGTGCTCACTAAGATAATGCTTGTACAGTGACAGACCAGATTGGTCGGAAACACAATCAATTTGATATGGATCCTTTTGTTATCAACACTAGGGTTCACCAGAAATGATGATAGATTTGTTTTACATAGGGTTTATTTTTTTGATAAGTGATAGGTTTGTTCTAAATGGTCCCATCAAAGAACATGCATCCCACCCTGCTGGTTCTCAATTTAGTAGAAAAGCATACTTTCTTTTGATCGCAAAGCATAGTTTCTATCAGTGAAAAGCAGAGATAGAAAGAGAAAACAATCTGTCATCTTAAACTTGCAAAGCATAGTTTCTTTTTATCACATATTAAAATCTTAATGTGGTAGAAAGCAGAGATAGAAAGAGAAACATTAAAAGATCAAGCCCATGAGTTGCTCTAGTGTGCATCAAGCTATTAAAGTCTGAATCAGGTACACAGCAACAATTATGTAATTATATAGTTATTCAATTATATTCTTAAAACCATATAAGATTCTAATTTAATATATTTGCTTTGTCTATGAACAAAGCAGTGGAAAATATCTAGAACAAACCACTTCAAATTTCAGTTCCAGTAAGAATGGTCTAGGAGAAGGATATGAAATACAGGTGAAGTTTTCTAAATTCGTTCTTTTTTCTGGGAGACATAATAATATCCAAATCAATTTATTAAAAACCAAGTATAAAAAACTTTCAAATCATTCAAGCTAAATGTTTAGCAACAGAAACTTTGTTTTTATTTTTATAATGTTTAGCAACAGAAAGATGTCCATACGACTTCTTGAAATGCAGATTGAAAGCAATTGCCCTCAGCTTTACGTAGATTAATATAGGGAGAGGAACTATCGAACATTTAACCATGTTGAGGATTCCACTCTTGAGCTTAAATAAATATTTTTGAAAT
Organism: Quercus suber; assembly: GCF_002906115.3. Taxonomy (NCBI): domain Eukaryota; kingdom Viridiplantae; phylum Streptophyta; class Magnoliopsida; order Fagales; family Fagaceae; genus Quercus; species Quercus suber. The sequence continues at coordinate 2,519,015 of NW_027069483.1, forward strand.
ATTAGTTGACTGAATTTTGGTTTGTGAAGTTGTCCATGTCCCTTCTTTTCCAAAAGTTTTTGGATATGAATTTTCGTTTGTAATATTTATTTGCCCCTCTTGTGCTCTTCCAGTATTTATAATTCTTTAATAAAACCGCTTATTAATTTTTAATGTATATATATATATATATATATATTCAAGGTTATAATTTAAATATATAAAAAGGTCAAATAATCTGGAAAACATGATACATAAAACAGTCTTTTATTGAGGTCACTGAAGATTGGAACATCAGTGCCCATGCATGCAAAATTGGAGTATACTAATGAGAGTTGATAAAGCCTCCCTAGGTAAATGATATATTCATCAAAGATGAGCAGGAATGTAATAAGTGTAATTAACATCAAGAAACATCAATGAAACTAAAGTATTATGGAATATAACAAACCTTGTTGTTCTGAAACTTCCCTCCAGCTCCATTTGGTCCATAGTTCATTGAGTTATGGGCTACTGTTGCAACAGAAGGAAGCACATGTGTATATGGCATACCATGAAAACCGGAGAAGTAAACACCTAAAATTCAAGTTCAAGAGAACTTACTAGATATCAAACTTTACTAGAATAACTCCATGCGCACATTATAAGCAACCATAAAACCATGCTATAAACCCTTTTTTCAAGGATAGGTTGAACCTTTGTTACAAACTATAATGGTCTACCCATCTTTTATATTTTTAAAGGCCATCTAGAATCAGTTTTAAAACATAGAACATTAAAATGTCTAGTACAAGACTTTTCATGAGCCTTGTGGATTGACTCAACTCAATATTATCTGTGCTTAAATGCTAATGAACTACTAAGTTCATATCACCTAGTTCTATGGGGATTTTTTTCCCTCAAGAGGAGTCCACAATACTTGAGCAATTATTTAAACAATAATACCTACAGGAAATTTAAGCAACAGATTCACTCAACAGACTATTTAAAATCAGTTAGTCGGTGAACAGGAAGTTAAACAGCAACAACCGCTGCCAAGCTTTAGCCCCAAAACTTTGGGGTTGGTTATGGAATCTCAACATATTAATCAAGGTTGACCACATTTATTTTTTAAAGCCATTCTATCCTATCTAAAACCATACTTTCTGTCACCTCCTTAATTGACATGTCTTTTTTTACTACTTCTATTAATGTTATTTTAAGTCATCCTTTACAATTTTTTATTCCCTTGACTTAAATTAATTCACTCTTCCTCACCGGTGCATTAATTGCTCTCCTCCACACATTGGCCAAATCATCTAAACCTGCTCTCTCCCTAGTTTTTTCATCAATAGAGTTACCCTCCCATGATATTTTGAAGAGCATACTAGACTCAAGGGCATTCTAGACCAAACCAACCTTGCCAGCAAGCTAGTAACTCAATAAAATGTTCACTTATTTGGAGAACTAAAGTACTAAACCATTCATCAGATCCTCTTCATTAATTACAATTTACACATCAACTTTCATCATCTTGTAACATTGGTATAGGAGTCAACTACTTTGTTGAAGATTTCAGATCTGAACAATGTTAGTGAAATTTTGAGAGAGGAGGGGGGGAGATCAACACAAGGATCTATGTGGTTTAGCAGTGTGCCTACATCCATGGGAGCAAGCGACTGAGTTTCCTCCATATAAAAAAATAACAGTTTACAGTGCATTTATATTACCCCAAGAAACCCTAACCTTGTACATTGAGTTTCCCAATATATCCATACCACACCCCTGCATCCCCTAAACCATTATTCAGCCCAGGCATAACAAACTTAAATAAAGCCACATTGGGCCTAATTGGCTCTGCTCCGCAGCTATGCTCATGAGACCCTGTATTCTAAACTAGAAACCATTTTATTTTCTCATTTAGAATATGAGCCATTATCTCTAACATACTTGAAATTCATTTCCTACAAAAATGGTTAACATTACCTATCATGATGATTGTGGCTTTTGCTCTTGCCATTGGATAACTCGTATTTTTTGTGATTTCTTCCTATAAACAGCTAAGAGATTTTTCAGTTCTTATTTTTCCAAATCCATGTTCTTAGGGAACATTCTAATTTCTTAACATCAAATAGGTCACTAAGCTCCTCAGCCCAATTAATAGGAGTAGTGATAATGGTGCTGGAGATGATGTATATCAAGAAATAGTGAGGGCGATTACTCTGCTTGTCAACCTCATCAGATGCAATATTCTGTTGCCTTCCGATATTATATCCAATTTTTCTCTCTAAAGGCTCAATGGGAGGTAAGGTTAATTTCCAATATTCTAATAATTCCAACTTTAATATGTTCTATTAGTAGTTAAACACATCATTCCTAATAGTCACCTGATGTTTATAAACAAAAAAAAAAAATGTTGTCATCACTCAGCTGGAAGTTGCTTCCCACTGAATTGTGATGCTGTGACTGAAATTGCATTTCACCCCTCCTCACTACCACCACTAAACATGATTATTTCCTCTCCAGCGAAATTTGTGTCATTTTCAAAGGCTGCACACAGAGGCTATTTCCCAAAAGTCGTCAAAGGAGAAGAGACGAGAATTCGCCCCGGGGGGGGGGTGGTTGGTGACTAGGGAGAGAAGGCTAAAGACAAAGAGCATTGACCATTGGGTTGGCTCGAACTGTTTAAAACCAGCCTGCTTCCCAATTCTACCAGTCAAACCGCCAGTTTCCGGTTTTAAATGATAAATCTCCAGTTTTTTATTTTAACCAGACCAGAAAATTGATCGATTCACAGTCAAACCGGCCGGTCCAGTCAGGTCCATTTTTTAAACCTTGCACATATCTATAGCATGCTACATATCTAATAGATTTTCACTGCAAAACTCTAAACAAGAGCCAAATATGCATTAACCAAACTGTAAACTCACACTTCACAGGAGCTAATTTAGCTAAAACGCATACAAAAATACAGAATAGGGCACCATTTAGAACTCAAGAGCATTACTCAATCCATAAGACCCAAGAAGATTAAAAAACAAAAACAAAAACATGAAAAGCACTAGTAGCATATGAAAACTATGAGCTGCTGAGTGAAAATACAAAATCATTAATTGATAAGCTGATAAAAGAAGGCACACCTGGATATGAAAACGGAGCATTCATAGACTGGGAGTAATGAGGGTCTTCAGCTAGCTTACAAAGAATTAAATCAATAGCCCGCATCTGTTCATCTAGAGTTCCTGTAACTGTCACCAGCCTATCATTCAACCCATAATAGTTATTATCCTGAGGAGATATCTTAATGCCAGCTTGTGATTCTTCAATAAAGGACCTGCTCAATTGAAAAACTAGATATCAGCAATAGCCACTTTTTTAGGCAAATATGTAAACAGAAACCTGCAATACAAAATCAAGAAGTACTTGAACTTGCAATTAACAAAGTTGAGAAATCGTGGTTACAAGGTTTAAATTATAAAAAAGATGGTGGTCTAGATTGTTGCACATTCTCAATAAATAGCACCATAATGAAATTGGAAACTGCCTGCCTCCCTGCCGTCTAAGCACAAATCCCCTTGTCTTTGTACCACATTAATCATTTATTAAGTCAGTTTACAAAGACAGTCCATCAGTCTGAATCATAAAGACCTAGAAACATTCAAAAAAATCTCCCTGCACAAATACACCAAAATTTTGGAAAGAGAGGTTCCCAAACATCCTCAAGATTTCTGCCAGGAATAATGAAATATTTTGCATCTATCCAGTCAATATATGTCAATGCTTTTCTGCGGTTGAGCAACTACTGAAAAGTAAAGATTACCAGAGCAATAATAAAATATACATTTAGCAAATACAAATGTGGTAGATTAATACTCAAAGATTGAGGACGTCAAAAATACTCCCTCTCTACAATTAATCTTCTAGGTGACTCAATATCCAACTTATAAAGGGCGGGATTTACCTCTAACTTGAAATTTTGAGCACCTGTTCTTTACCTAAGGTATTCCAAGTCCAACTTGAGTGTTCACTTACAGGAATCATCAATTATGTAATTCAAGACTTCCCAACCCCAACCTCTCTTCACCCTACCAGGGAGAAAAAAGGTAATTAGAGACAAAGTCTAAATGTCAATTAGCATTGTGCGCTTCTTAATTCTTATCACTTTTTTGGGGAATTTAATGACTATATACCACAGAACGTAACAATAGCTATTCAAGATCCTTAGCATAGTAATTTTAATGAAGCCCATCAACACCATGCTTAGGAGGTTAAAAAGGAATTTAATGGAATGGATAGAATAGAAAGGAATAAAATTTAATCTCTCTCTTGTATGGATGTTTGAAAGGAAATGAATTATAGAATTTTATTTTTTTTATCAGAAAAAGAAAGAAAGTATCCAAATTTTGGAATAATTAAAAAATGGGCTTAAGAGGGAAAGGATTGGAGCAGGGTTCCATTTCATTCCCTCCTATTAAACTCCCCAATGAGAGAATGAAAAGAATATTCTTTTAAAAAAAAAAAATCCTTTTCATTCCATTTCCCCTGCTCTAGTCTCCTAAACACAAGTCCAATTTCATGTAAGACCTAATCACTATAAAACATTTAAAATGGCATATTTTGTTAGTTGCATGAGAAGTAGAGTGGAAAGGATGGATTTCCTTATTCTTCCCCTTGCCTGTTAAACACTAAGTAAACTCACCTTATAATACCACCACCACCCTCCCACCCCCACACCCCCCCCCCAAAAAAAAATCCAATTCATGTAAGATTTATTCACCATGAAACACTTAACCTTGGACAAATTTTCTTTGGTGGCATAAGAAATGGACTTAAAATAATTTGTTTCCTGAGCAAAACACAGGCTGTACCTCACCACAAGCTTCAACGTTGTCATTTTGCGAATACATATAGTATCTCCTTGCCAATGAGCTCCAACTTAACTAGCACCTAAAGCCTTCTAAACGCTAGATGGAGGGTGAGGTCATGGGTTTAAGACCCACTAGGTGCATAACTTACCTATCAAAAAAATTATCTCCTCTAGCCTATATAACCCTCAAAGTTTGCTCTCAATTCTGAAACCCAACTATATGTGTGCGGGATTGCCTCATCACAAGCAAGTTCATTATCAACCTTAATTGCACTTCACAGATTTGTAAGTGGCGTAGTTTAAGTGCTTTATGAAGCTGTAAAATCAATTTTTTTGAACATGTTGTACATGACAGCCATTTTCATGAAGAAAAATTTTATATCTTCACAATGAAAAGGAAATGATACAACTGCAGTGAACAAATTTAGAGATCCACTATCTCTGGGTAAACTAAAATTGTGTGAAACACATTTCAATATCATCCAAATTAAATTGGTAGTCAAAACTAATGCTATTAATCCTCAAAAACAGAGAACATGCAGATGAGTATTAAGAAGAAACTCTACAACCATTCTGACAAGGAAAAAGATATAAGAAACATTTCAATCACAACAGAGTTTTGATGTCATGGTCACAAGAAGAACTGCTCATTTATCAGTAAGTACTATGAGCACAGATCTAATCATGTTTTATGATTGAAAAATTAAAAGATACAGTTTTCTTACTTGATGGTGGAACCCGCCTTCCCAATTATGCCACCACATGAGCTATTTGGAACAATAAGTCTCACTTTTGTTCTTGGCTCAGCATCATCGCCTTCTTCAGCATGAATCTACCCAACCAAAAAAAAAAAAATGTAATTAGTATCAGATTTTTTTTTTTTTTGATCGGTAATTAGTATCGGATATATGTAGAACAATTTTTAAGAAATGGGACTGAAACAAACATCAAGATTACCTCACTCAGCAATTTGGCAAGAACCAGTTCAACAGCCTTGAGCGTTTCATTAATTGCTCCAGATATCATAATAATCCTATCAGTTGTCCCTGGAAAAAATTCTTGATTGCGTGACAACTGAATTCGTGCTCCAGATTGTGACTGAAAATCAGTGATTGTAGAGCCACCCTTTCCAATAACAGATCCAGCTGCAGCATTTGATACAAGAAACCTGATGTATGTGGGCTTTTCCATTGAATCTAGTAGAAAAAAGCACGAGAGAATCAAATCAATAAGCTGAAATAACAAAGTTGGTACAAATTTATAACTATTAGCAATTTAATATATATCATTAAGAGTTAATGTGTGTATGCATTTATGTGTTAGATCTTGTTTACATACAAGCAGAAATAACAAAGCTGGGACAAATTTAAATGGCCAGAGTGCCTTAATTAGCAAAAACAACCAAAAGATCACAAGCATATGGCAAATACTTATCTGTAAAATTTATGCAAATCATTGAATACAAAACTCAGCATAGAACCAATCATCTTACTCAAGGTAGCTCAAGGGCCATTTTATGCGTTGTTACTACAAATGGGGAATTTAGCAATGCTTCTTTTTTTTTTTTTTCTTTTTTTTCATAATTTTTTAGCTGTACTTCTTCTTGGGAGGAGATTAGAGAAAAGCGGCAAAATGTTACCCAGTGGAAGTTAATTTGGTTTGCAGGCCACATAAACAAGCTTGCTTCATAAGTTGGTTGACAAATAAAGACATAATTGCTACAAAAGAAAAGTTGGCAAAAAATGAGGATACAATGGAGACTTATTATATCAATTCTGTAAAAGTAAACTGGGGTCTCGCAATCACTTCTTTTTCGCATGTTCCTATACAAGAGGAATACGAAAATAAGTGTTAAGGACGTGCCTTTGTGTCGTAACTATTGGAAGCTGGGATTCTGAATCGCAGTGAGCTATAAGCCAAGAGTTTGTAGCTCAAATAGCACCTACGGAAACGTCCAGGGTTCAAATCCCCCCAACTCAACTATCAAATTAACGAGAGAAAAAAGTGTGCCATAAGCAAGATCTAAAAGCATTATTTGCAAGCTAGATTGGGCTGCAATTCTCTATCATATTTGAAGAGAAAAGTAATGAATGGAATGGTCAAAAGCGAAAAGCGATATTCCAAAAGCTATTGTAAATGATGTAAAGGTGTAAATCAAAATAGAGTTTCAAACAACACTTTCTCATCAGCCAAACAGGGCCTAACACACGGGATCTTACGTTTCCATCGTTTCCTCAGTAGCCTAGGGTTCAGGGTTAGGGTTTCAAATTTCAACGTAAAAAAGGTAAACACAAATTCAAAACCTAATATTATTTTTCAACACACTACCACACAAACACGAAATATATGAACAAAAACAATGGCACTGAATCTAAGTAACCAAAACGAATCTCAGCACCGAAAAATTTAAAAAATAATAATAATAAAATTTTATAGAGAGAGAGAAAGCAGATCGGATCAGGAGAGACCTGATGTCGGTGACTTAGGCGGCGGAGGAGATCTCTTCCGCGGTGCCTCCGGCGACGAAACGTAAGAAGACTCCGTCGACTCCATTGCTCTTTCTCCTCCTCCTCCTTCAGCTAAAGCAGCAAAATCCACACACACACACACACACACAGAGCAATACGCTGTAGCGTAAAAATTGGAATGAGGTTAGAGAGAGAGAAGAAGAAGAAGAAGAAGAAGATTTGAGGTTTAAGAAGAAAGATACGTGAGAAGAGAGATAGAGAGAGAGAGAGAGAGAGAGAGAGAGAAGTGTAGCGTGTGTTCTCGGCGAAATGTGGAGATTGGGTTCAAGGAGTTGTGAGAGGCTGAGCTGTGAGTTAGAGTCTCTGACTCTGCTACCTATCTATTAGACTATTAGGCTCTCTCTCTCTCTCTCTCTCTCTCTATTGTGGAACAGCTTCTCGTGCTTGTGTGGTGTTTTGTTTTTCAATTTTTTTAATGAGAATGAAAGCGTAAAAAAAAAAAATTTTGAACTTTTTTAAATCACGTAATTGAAAGCGAAAAAGGACCAATTTTAAATAAAATAAAGAACGTGCTGTCAAATAAAAGTAAATTATTTTTTAAATAAAAAAACAAATTGGAATTTTCTATAATTCAAAGTTGATCAAGGATGAGGAAACAGTATAATAGAAGGTGATGATTCACAAGATCGAAAGCCACGTTGTCATAAAATCAAACATCCTTCGAATGGTTAAGTTAGAAATAAAATTATGATATCTTGATATTCATAGAGAGGTCTCAAGTGACCACATTTGCTATAATGGATATACAAATGTATTGGAAATAGCAGGTTAAGAGCATTCGCATTTGGGTTTCTAAATGCCAAATGTTAAGAACATTTGGCATTTAAGCCCCAAAATCCATCAGCAATGGGAAGGTCAAATCTCAAATGCTAAAAAAAATTTGGGATTTTGCTACAGTGCCATCTCAAATGTAAGATGGCACTGTAGCTGGGTTGTAAAAAAAAAAAATAATTTTTTAATACCTTTTTTTATACCCGAAATTTTCTCTCACTCCCATTTTTCCTCTTTCTTTTCTCTCTCTGCCTCTCTCTGTTTCTCATCGTCTCTCTCTTTCTTTTCTCTCTCAGCTCTCAAGCTTCTCTCTCAGAGCTCACGCCGAATCACCAAGCCAGCTCGGATCGGCGCGGTGGCGTGGCTGCGATCGGTGCGGTGGCGTGGCTGCGATCGGTGCGGTGGCTAGACGTCAACGCGTGGTGGAGATCGGCTTGGAGACCGATGTGGCTGGACGTCAAGCTCGGCGATGTGGCGTGGCTGCGATCGGCGATGTGGCGTGGCTGCGATCGGCGATGTGGCTGGACGTCAAGCGCGGTGGAGATCGGCTTGGAGACCGATGTGGCTTGGAGATCGACTGCGATCGGCGCGGTGGCTGGACGTCNTCTGGTTTTTTTTTTTTTTTTTTTTTTTTTTCGGTGGCTGTGTTTGCTGGGTTTGCTGGTTTTTGTGTGTAATTGGTTTCAGTGTTTGCTGGGTCCGGTGGTTGTGATTTTCTCTGGTTTTTTTTTTTTTTTTTTTTTTTTGTTGTTGATGTAGTTTCTGGGTTGCCGGCGGTGGGGGTGGCAGCGGTGATGGTGTGCAGCGGCGGTGGTGATTGTGGTTCTGCCCAGAAGGAAAGAGAGAGAAAGAATAAATAATGTATAAATAATGTGTTGTATTGGATAATGGTAATGGTGAGATATATTATTTTATTATGTAAAAATATTATTTTAATAAGTAGGATTGAGATATAAAAGTTGGGATGTTGGAGAATTGTAAAATTGTATTGTATAATTGATAAAGTGATTTTTTGAGGTGGTAAAATAAGATAGGATTTAGAATCCGGATGTGGATGCTCTAATGGCATTGAAATCACTAGGTTCAACGTCTCGGACTTAGAGGTACGAAATTGTGGCCTGTGGGGACCTCTTATGGTATGGTGCATAACTGCGTCCATGTGTGCATAAATGTAGAGTAGAATATTTATATCACTTTGAGGAGTTAAGTGTTCTCACTCGCCCAATCATATTGGTGATGGATGATCATGTAATTGGCGAACGATCCTCATTAATCACTGACCCTTACAACGACTGACTACTCAACACATATAGGACGAATGTGTGGAGCATGTTGAATGAGTAGGAGTTTTTGGACAAACCTAATTTGCCTCAACAAGCATTGTCAAAATGTTTCCTATAAGAAGGTTTATTTTTTTTTTTAATAAAATAATTTGCTTTGTTATATTTAAAGCCAATGTGATTAGAGAAGGGGGGGGGGGGTAATTTGATTAACTAAAAAAAGATTTCTTTTCTAAGCAATAATTTATCCCTTTTTTTTTTTTTTGGAGATGTTTAATGTTTCATACTAGATTGTTTGAACCTTAAATATTTCAGTTTAAAACATCATAAAGTGTCACTTGAGTTATGACTTATGAGACTCTTAGCATCAAGTTTTCTTATTTAATGAGAACAAACAAAATGAAGAAATTATAATGAGATTACACTCCTAATATTGGACCATTTTTAAAATTTATTTAATAATTTTCATTATGAGTGTGATTAGAATAATTTTTGGAGTACACTTTTCATTATTTTCAAAAATACCCCTACTAATTTACTTTCAAAAACATATCCCTAATATCTAGTTCAAATCGATTTTAAAAAAAAAAACATAAATTAACAATACACACACACACACATATATATATGTGTGTGTGTGTGTGCGCGCGCGCGCGCGTGTATGCATATATATATATACACACACACAAATGTTTTACAATACAATTTGGACAAACAAAATTTGCATTCACATTACTTCCCCACTTTCACTTCAGTTAACTTTCTTCATTTTAATTTTAAATGTAATATTTAATCTCATTGGTATTGTTTTAGGTAAAAATCATTAAATATTCCTTAAATTATATGGTGAAATGCCAATGGCCATTTAAAAAAAAAAAAAATCTCAAATGACAAATCAATTGCCAAAATTAACCCATAAAATAATCTGAAATGACCCTGTAGGGTCAGTTTTTGCGGCCCAAGCCCAATGAGGTATGGATTCGGAACCCACTGAGCCCAAAACAATAAATTTTGTAGAGAGTGGGCGAAAGGGCTAGGCAAATAATGAAAATAACAGTATTAAACAACAACACCAAAATTGTAGTTTTTCGTACGCATCCGAAGAGAAAAAGTAGGATTTTGACCTGCCCTGGAACAAAAGCTTGTAAACAGGCAAATTTGAACTGGCACGTGCATAAGCGTAGGAGCTGTCGCTTCATTAATGCCGCTGCGGTTTCCTTATTCCCCAGGCGCTGCATTAATTGCACCAGGTGGCGCTTTGTCTTCATATCCAACGGTGACTGATGATCTAACGGCTGCGGTCTTTCTTCGAAATTTGAGCGGGAGTGCTCCTGACCCTTCGTTTGACCCCGTATAAAGCTTCAGAGGACATTATTTCTTCTTCACTTCGTGAATCTTCAGACGCTCCAGAGAGAACAGACGCACCGCTCCGTCCAAAACTCCCAATCGCTGCTTTCAGGCTTCCTCAGAGCCATCAAGACCCTCCTACAAGCCTGAAATCT
>NW_027069483.1:2539144-2585973 GCF_002906115.3 Quercus suber
AGCCCTGTTCATGGCATCGTTCTCCATGTCCTCGTGTGATGGACTTCTACGTTGTCTCTTACGATGGGATTCCTCCTCATAAGTGTAGGACTCGCTGGCTGGTGTTTTGGATTTGTGCTGATAAGAGACATCTTGCTCATCATCAAGATCATCCTCAGAGTACGAGGAAGCCCGTCTCCTCTTTGCATGGCGCAGCTCTCTCTTTAGTCTTTCTACTTCCAGTTGCAAGTCGCGGTTCTTCTTTGCATGGGACATGTGACTTCCGCTCTGCGATTGGCCCTGGCTAAGGCGCACTGTGTGTACGCTACCCTCACGATTTTGTCTTCTCTCCAGGTTGGCAAAATGGTCCACGTGTTGGGATGCCCTGGACTCTGCTTGCTGTTCACCTTGTCCTGCCATCATCAACTGTTGTTTTCACTCTTGCACAAGCTCTCCCCACAGACGGCGCCAATTGTAGGGTCAGTTTTTGCGGCCCATGCCCAAGGAGGTATGGATTCGGAACCCACTGAGCCCAAAACAATTAATTTTGTAGAGAGTGGGCGAAAGGGCTAGGCAAATAATGAAAATAACAGTATTAAACAGCAACACCAATGAGAGAAGTTGAATTAATGTGCTCTCGGACTAATATGAGTACTCTGTCCGAAGAGATGTTTTTCATTGATAATCTAGGGTTACAATTCCTGGAGCTATAGCCATCTAATATCTCTCTTTTTCTCGCCCTTTTTCCCCCCCCTTTATCAGAGGCACCCTTCCTTTATATAGCATTGCCATCTTCCATCTCCTCCGTCCACTTGTTCGTCATCCAGGCACCCACTTGAGTGTATGTCCCATCACCCCACTTTTAGCCTTATGTGAGTGGCGGTAGCTGAGAATGCACTGTTCAGGGGTCTTATCCACATAAATGAGGCCAGGAAGGTAGGTGCTGTGCATTAAATGTGGTGGTCGAAGTATGCCTCCTCACTATTTCTCTGTTCCCATTAGCTTTATGTGTATCCGAGATTCCTTTCCCTCTTGACATCTGTCAAATAGGTCACTTGAGACTTCCCTGCTCGTGTCGAGTCAAATCTCTTCGGATCTGAGGATGCAGGACTACTCGGACCATGAGCATCTCCTCGGATGGTATACGTGCTCACCTCAAGGCATCCCTCAAGGCATCCCTCTTTGTAGTGGGCCTGACTGAAGGCCTCACCTCCTCGGACGAAGAGCGATCCTCATTTAGGGCCTTGGGCCCAAACAAGTTGGGTTGGGTTTTTCTCCCCCCACAATGCCATTGTCTAAGATTTTTACTCAATAATCATCTTGGGATCATATATTTATCTATCATTCTACTCACCACTATCTCTTAACTCAATTTTCTCCCTTTTTCTTTGAAGTCTCAAATCTTTGTTTTGCATCATTTTGGTATCAGAGACTATGAATTGATCAAACTTTCATGAGTGTTTCAATCTATTGGAGAACCTTCGAATTCAACAAGATTTTGAAAACTCTATGATTTATGTTGTTTTTGGTTAAGGACATTAGAATCCTCTTTGAGAAATTCAATTCTAGTTTTGATATTGGCCGAGCACATCAACAAGCTTTTTTATTTCATATAATCTTGAAGATTTTGACTTGGTTGATGCATATTTAACTTGTCTTCACCTCAACTTTGATCATTCTTGAAATTATTCTCCAAGGATTTAAGCACTACTTGTCAATTATCATGGCAAAACGAGTAAGAGCTCGATGAAATAAAGGATGAAGGAATGGAGTGAATCTCAAAAAAGGATAAGATTTTACTCCTCACGTGAAACAAAATGATAATCAATCACATCAATCTCAAGAAAATGAGAAGGAGCAATAGAAAATACAAATTGTTGCATGGCCGAAATGGTGCAATGCTTCCTCAAAGTGTAAGGAGTGATGAACTCGATGATGCTTAGAACTTTGAGAATCCTTTTGGATTTTCTAAAAGGGAAAGGCCTATTGAGAGGTAAGAGAACAAGTGGTAGAGTAACATCAAGGTTGAACTTCTAGAAGTTCAAAGAAATCTCAACCTCAATAACTTCATTGATTTGTCACACAAGATTTAAAGGGTGTTCAACTAATACGAAGAGAGAAATGTGAAATTATTGTCGATTTGACTTAGGGGAAGGGCTTCTACATAGTCAGAGTAATTGCAAATGAATCAACAAATAATGGGCAAGTGCAAGATGAATGCAATATGAAGAAGAAGCTCAATGAGCAATTTCTTCCTTTCAATTACATGCAAACCTTTTACAAGAATCTACACAACCTTAGATAGGTTGGTAGTGTGGAGGTGTATATCGATTCATTTTAAAAACTTATAATAAGAGTTCTTTGAATGAAAATGAAGAGTATATGGTAACAAGGTATCTTAGTGGATCGAATCCATCCATTTAAAATATCATTGGGTTGCATTCTTTTTGGATGGTTTTCAAGGCTTATAATCTAGCCCTTTTTTCTCCTCGGATGGAATACGTGTTCATCTCCAGGCATCCCCCATTGGCGTGGGCATCCGACTGAAAGCCCCATCTCCTCGGATGAAGAGTGTTCCTCATTCAGGGCCTTGGGCCCAATAAGTTGGGCTGGGTTTTTCTCCCCCCACAGACCCAATTCTTAAGGAACCACAAAAACAAAAACAAAAATGAAAACTCTTTTTAAAGGCCTCTGAGTACATGTATAGCCTATGAGACCTGAGAAGGCTTTTTTTTTTTTTTTTAATAAAAAAAAAAATCTTTAGATAAAACAATGGCTATTTCATTCATGAAATATCCCCGTGTACAAGTAGAAAAAGAAACTAACGGCACTCTTTTAGCCAAAAATATACTTCCTTGTTCTTTTTGCCCGTTCTAAGTTGAGATTGGGCAATACAACTATATCGTTAATAAACACTATAAAAAGATAATTTCTTGAAATAGACAATTAAAGTTCCTGAAAATTTCTAAGACCATAATCAATTTCACACCAATTTTCACAATTATCTGATATGGATGATTGTGGATGATGGAAAAAAAAAAGGTAGTAGATCAACTTGAAAATGACAAACATTTAGTCACAATTTGCCACATAAGATAGTTATGAAAATATTTGTAAAATTGACTATGGTCCTAGAATAACTCAAAGATCTTTGATATTCTCGATAATCTATCAAACTTCAAAGGCCACGCATCATATGAATTCACCAATACAATCAAACCCTTATGGGCCAGTTTTTATAATTTTCGACGAACTCTACTCTAATATGAAGTCCTAATTAAAGTCAAAATTTTTACTAAAGATCAAGACTCTATGTTGTTTCAATGTTGCCATCCATATCGAGTCCCTATGTTTTGACAATCTATCACATAGGGCTGCCAATACACTATTATGTCCATCCATTATTCATTGCAAAGTATGCCAATATAATTCTTAGGCTAAAATGCAAAACCCACTCTAAGTTTCTTTAGAATTAATTTCAGTCCTCTAACTTTGTTTTTGTTCATTTTAGTTTTCTAAATTTCAAATTTATTCAATTAAAGTCTTTCTATCAACTTTTGTTAAAAAATTTTGAAAACAAAAATCTGGAAATTATTTTTCAATCGTTAATTTAATTTTGTTTATTTAAAAATTTTGAAGAAATATTTTAAAATTTTGAAAAAGTAATCACAACATATAACAAAAGTTGATGAAACAGCCTTAATTGAATAAATTTAAAAGTTAGAGAACTAAAATGAGTAAACACAAAATTAAAAAATTGAAATGAATTTTGATGAAACATAGAATATGGGTTTTGCAATTTAGCCTAACTCTTAGTATATGTTTGGATTGCACTGAAAATAGCAGATGTGTGCGTTTGCCTTTTTTGTGTGGGTCTCATGTACTGTTCACGGGACCCGCAGGTACGAATTTCAACAAATTTTCTTTAAAATTGGGTCTCATGATACTATTCACACATTTAAAAATTATTTTATTAAAATATATTCAGTTTTCAATAATAAGCAGTATTCAAACAGACTCTTATTATGGAAAAACAATTTTAGCCATATTTAGGGTGACAGCTCCATGCTTCATGTGATGTGAGACATTGTGATGTTGGCTTCTAATTTGGTCCACTATGGAAGGTTTTAATTATTTAATATCTCTATCATTCTTTCTCCAAAAAAAAAAACTCTATCATTAATTGGGAGATTTCTTTGACTTCATGACATTATAGAACTTCTTAATTATGTGGTGTGTAAGAAGTTCCAATACGAATGTCTACTAATTAATATTCTATTGTAGTTTGTAGATGCAGTGTGTTGGGGCATAAATGATTATGAGTGCCCTAAACAAAGACCAAGACATTCAGATTTTAAAGAATGATCTATACTTTGGGCCATGGCTTTGATTTGTCTCGCCAACACAGTAACAATCCTTTATGAATGGTCAACTTTGGAGGAAGAATAGCTGTTTTGTTGTAGTCATGATCAAGTGGGTGATGGGAGATGGCGACCGAAGGCATAGTATACGGGAATCTTCAATCTTGTCGAGTAATTTGCGAAATGAGTCTTAGGGGCTGGATGAAGATATGTGAACGTGTGTGGTTTTGAATCTATATTTTTTAAAAATGAAATTAAAACATATCATATGGTACATGAACAGAAATTGTGTTTTAACCTTTATTTATTATATTTGATTGTTTGTGGGTTGAACAAAATTGAAGAGTTTGTAGTTAGGAATTGAGACAAGCACCTACAGTTTCATCGTGTGTGATTGAGATTAGAAAAAGAATTCAAAATAGTCAACATATTAGAGCATCTGCAGCTTTTCCAAAATTTTGCACTATTTGAAAAATGAACAATTACTTTTACATTTTGTTTGCCTATTTTTTCAAATACAATTGCTAGTAGGTTCTCTATCATTTTCCAATCACCATTTACATATTATTTATTCATTTTATTATTATTTTCCAAGATTTGATACATTTTATCAACTAACAAACACCCAAAACTCTTCTCCATTAACATTTTCAACAATCTATGACAGATAAATCTCTTTTTTGCCCATATTTTTACCAACCAATAGGATCCAAATTTCTTTTGCTCAAATTTTATCATTCAACAACACCCACATTTTTTTATTTGTTTTAACCCAAATCTTAAGTTAGAGAGAGACTATGTTGAGTGGGTTTTATTGTGGCTTTAAGATCAACAGAGAGGAGAGAGATTAGTGTTGACTTCGATCCTAACAATTTTATTAAGTTAGTGTGCGTCTTAGAGTCAAAAAATGAGATCAAAGAGTCATAAGAGATCGAGCCGCCTCCAGCTATTATGCCTTTCTCTTAGCTTTTCGCCTGCATCAATATTCTCAACTAGGTGCTCATGTTCATCGGCTCGCTCGCCTTTGCAACTCACGACACCACCCTTGTTGTCTACATCCACTACTTCGCCAAGATTGTCCACGTTCTCAGCCTATAGCCTTGGCATATATATATATATATATATATATATAGAGAGAGAGAGAGAGAGAGAGAGAGAGAGAGAGAGAGAGAGAGAGAGAGAGAGAGAGCTGTATAAAATAAAATAAAAAGGTTGGTCCAATATTTTATTTCATTAAATTAGTTTAGCAAAGCTACAGTACTCTCTACACCAAAAGAGTGATAGTAGCTACTCCAATTTTTGTTTGCATCTTGGAGAGACCATTGGAGTTGATTTTTGTGGGTTTGCTCTCCAAAATGGAGAGAAAAATAGGTTTAATGCTCTTAGAGATACATCTTAGATCTCATTAGACCAAGGCATAGGTAAAAAAAAAAAAAAGTTAAATCCCTACAAATATACCCTAAGTAATACTTTTGTAACTGTATGATTAGAGAATAGCAGGTTGGTCCCGAAATGCAAGCCGACTCATTGAATTTTCTTGGCCCATTTCAGCCCACTTAGCCGAGTTGAGATGGGTTTGGTCGGACATTAGAACTAAATATCCCAAGATGTGTCGTGAACAATAAATAATGCCTTGGGGGATTTTGCCTGCTTAGTAATAATCGACGTCATGCACAAGTTATTAGGAAGTCATATCACTAGAAAAAGGTGGGTCCCCTCTGGTCAGCGATGTAATACAATGGGGGCCTATTGACATGGGGAATATGCCCTCATCATGATGACCCCACTAAAAGAGGATATAAATAGGGGAGGAGAGGAAGGAATGGGGGGTTGGAAAATTCTAGGAAGTGAGACACGAAAGTAGCGAGGAACAACACATCTCGAAAATTAAGAAATCCTATTCGGATTTTAGGAAAAGGGCTTTGCTGTATAGTCATCATCTCTATTGAGCTAAATCAAGAGAGTTTAGGGCCAAAACAACACTCTAACCCCACTAGTAACCTTTAGAACCATTTATTGGACCTTACATTATGAGATAAACCCACCCTAAAGTACAAGTGAATTGGGGGTTTAGGCCCAAAAGTTTAAGGTTGTTGGGAATAGATCATCACAGTAACAATAAGTGGTTTAAACTTTAAAGTTGGAGTAAATTTTTTAATTTTAATTTTATAAAAATAGGTTACTAGGGATCAAAGTTGGATTGGCTAATTTGAAAAAATACTGATTTTTATTGGAAAAAATAGGTAATAATTTCCCCCCCTCTTCCTGGGGTGGCTTCTCAAAAAAAAAAAAAGAAGTAATAATTTAGAAATTTGTAAAGTATAGAAAACATAAAAAAAAAAGAAAAAAAGAAAAAAAAAAGAAGGGGGGTCAAACTCAAACCTAAGGCGTAACCTTACGGTCCTTACCTAACAAGTCCATTTGCCAACTGTGAGCCCAGAGCCCACCGAACAGCCTAAACAAAGTCTTCCTGATCCAGCTAGCTATTCTCCCACCTAACCAATGGGACTGCCGAAATTAGCCTCCATTCAACTTTTGGTTCTATTTGAATGCTACTTATTTGTATTTGTTGTAGATTAAAAATTAATTATTAAAAATATTATATTAAAATAAAATTTAAAAATATAAATAGTAGTGTAATACTAAAAAATGCAGAACCATGGGACAAAAAAAGGGCAAATAGCTGACAACTTTCAGTGGTATCCAAACTCGCACCAAA
Organism: Quercus suber; assembly: GCF_002906115.3. NCBI lineage: Eukaryota > Viridiplantae > Streptophyta > Magnoliopsida > Fagales > Fagaceae > Quercus > Quercus suber. Next base: position 2,546,204 of record NW_027069483.1, read on the forward strand.
ATCCCAAACAAAAATTAAAAAGAAAGAAGCAAAAGCACTCACGACACGAGACTTCAGAATTCAAAAATTTCCCAAATCCCTCCTTTTCTTTTCCCACCAAAACCAATCTCCACCGTCAATTCACATCCCTAAAAAGATCCAACCATCCACGTCATCGATCCGCGTCCCCTAGCCCTGAACCAATCAGCTCTCACCGTTCCCCTCTATATAAACAAAATTCCCAAACCCCACAGAGCACAAACCAACAAACAAACACACATTTGAGTATTTGACATTCCCTCCTTTTTTTTTTTTTCTCTCTCTAGAATTTGAAAAATGGCACCAAAGGCAGCGGAGAAGAAGCCGGCGGAGAAAGCACCGGCGGAGAAGAAGCCGAAGGCGGAGAAGAAGCTCCCGAAGGAAGGAGGCGGCGCCGCCTCGGTCGACAAGAAGAAGAAGAGGACGAAGCGCAACGTCGAGACCTACAAGATGTACATCTTCAAGGTCTTGAAGCAGGTCCACCCCGACATTGGGATTTCCAGCAAGGCCATGGGAATCATGAACAGCTTCATCAACGACATCTTCGAGAAGCTCGCGAGCGAGTCCTCGAGGCTCGCTCGCTACAACAAGAAGCCGACGATCACCTCGCGCGAAATCCAGACGGCGGTGCGGCTGGTGCTCCCCGGCGAGCTCGCCAAGCACGCGGTCTCCGAAGGAACCAAGGCGGTTACCAAGTTTACCAGCTCTTGAAAATTGCGGGTTTTTTCTACGTAGGGGCATTTTGGGAAATTCGATTGTTCAGTAGGGTTGTTTTGGGGATTTTAGGGTTTCTGGTTGTTGTCAAGGGGTTAGATTCATTGGAATGTAGCTTTTTTTTTTTTTTCACTGATGAATGAAAAAAATTTTCATTTCAATTTTTAGATAATTATATTTTTTTGTCGCTAAGTCACGTGACTCTCACGTGCGCGCAGACAGCGTAGTTCGTGGTGTTTATCTGAGTTTACAGTAACACACACAAGGCTCATCCACTCACAAATGCTAGTATTATTCAAAATCTCAGGCTCAAATCTAAACAATTTATTTCAGTGATTCTCTGTTTTCGTTTGGGTTTTGATGGCATTAAGCTCATCTTGCTCTTATAGTGTTGGATTTGGTGGCATTTCATGTCCTGGAGCAAGCCCTAGAAAAGCTCGTCACTGTTTAAGGCATGGTCAGTTGGGTTTAGCTTTCTCTGCTGAGCCTGAGGAATCTCGGAGGCCCTCCTCGCTTCGCATTTCGGCGGATTCAACGCAGAAAGCCCGGTTCGTTGCTCGGCGAAAAGAGTCCGTTACAGTTCGGCAGCTCGAACGGCCTCTAAGTAATGTTAGGATGGACTTTTTGGTTTTGATTTTGAGAACTGTGAAGTGGGTTTTTGGAAAATTTTGATGGGTTTTTGTTGTTGTGACAGTTGAGTATATGAGGTTGCCGGCGAGTCAGTACTCGGTGTTGGATGCGGAGCGAATTGAGAGGGTGGATGAGAACACGTTTAGGTGTTACATTTATAGGATTAAGTTCTTTGCTTTTGAGGTTTGCCCTGTTTTGCTTGTTAGAGTGGAAGAACAGCCTAATGGGTGTTGCATTAGGCTCTTGTCCTGCAAGGTTTCTGCTTTTGCTCTCTACTTTGTGTATGTGTGTGTTTTTTTTTGTGGTTGAATCTGGTGGTACCCTTTTGGCTTTTGTTCTGATAATTGTTTGTTGGTACAGCTCGAGGGGTCTCCAATGGTTGCTGAACAGAATGACAAATTTGAGGGTGAGTGATTTTGTAAATTGGTTTGTGACTTAGCGTTATCACCAGACAAATTGGAATGTTTTGTAGTGTCGTTAAGAAGAATTATATGGATTGTATTTTGTTTTTGTGTGTTGCAGAACATGAATGATATGTGGTTGCTATAGCATTTGAATTAGAAAGTATGTACTAATCAATGTGGAGTTCATGATAGAGTTCTATTGATAATGACTATATATGTTACGTGCAGAGTAGCAATATAGATACAACTAATTGCTGGCAAATTCAGTTAGTTTCACTCTGTACGGGACATATTTGATCAGTATACTGTCTGCAACATACTTAATACGTTATCTAAGCTGGTCATTATTGCATAGCCATACCATTTGTTGGAATGAGTTTTGAATTTCAACTTATCTAACAGGTCTTGGTCATTGAGGTTAGTTTCAAAGTCAGTTTTAGTAAAAAATCAGACTTCATTGTAACTGGAGAAATGTTTATGCAATGATCTTAGCTTTGCTATTGTTTTTAGAAACACATGGATTTGGGTATTTTCACATACATGGGCTTTCAATTGGGAGAAATAATTTTGAGGCTAACTCATGGCTGGACTTGAAAATTTTAGCTTACAAGCAAAGCAGTTTCTTCATACATTTTACATGGCATGGAAATTAATACAGAATTGATGGCATTATAGAAAAATAGAGGGTGTGTGGGATATTTAATTGAAGTAGGAAATCAATTAGTGGATATGGTGTAATTGATAATAAGGACTATCACGACTAATCTAGCTATCCCAAAGAGAAGATACTGATCCAAGCAATGAAACTTTAATGTCATGCTAATACAGTTTTGTTGTAGATTAGTTTTATAGCGTACCTTGTGTGTTCTAGCAAATTTTTATTCTTGTCTGTTTTACTCCCAAAATGTACTAAATATCAATAAGCAGGCAAGTATTTTGCTATTGTCATAAGTATGAGTGTGAGAGAGAGAGAGAGAGAGAGAGAGAGCTGTCACTAAATAACTTTGATGCTAAGCAATCAATAACAGGAGAGAGAATTACAGATGTTGATGGATATGTAGATAAACAGCACTCTTTACTGAATAAGTCTGATGCTATGCAAGAACAGAAGTGGTATGGTTATGGAGTGTAACGACTCTCATTTATTGAATAACTTTGATGGCATTTCATTATTGATTAAAATTAAAGTTTTAGGTCGAAAAAGAAACTCCTTCACAAAATGGTACATGTAGATAATAGTTTTGAAGATTTGAAGTTCAGGGGGCTAACGAGAAAAGCTTGCACGCAAGAAATGTATTTGATTTATTTTTGTATAACTTGGAAGTGGACATAAAAAGCCTCATTGAAAAAAAACCTTAATCAAGTTGAGTCATTTGGTATATGCTTTTTTCAGGAATGCTTTGACATTGATTTGGTATGGGAATGCAGCTTCTATGGTGAACCAAGTTTCATGTGGGAGCAACCAAAGCAGCTCATTAGTGCAACAACTGACCTCAGATACTGTCATTGAGGTAATGGTTTTGAAGTGATTGTTTCTAGTCATTGCATAACAATTTAAAGTGTTTATAAGTCTCTAAAAATTGTATTTGGGATTATTATGTCGCATCCAGGTTAGCATTGAGATTCCTTCTGCATTTAGTCTAATTCCAGTGCAAGCAATTGAATCAACTGGTACCCAAGTCCTTGAACAAGTGCTGAGGATTATGCTTCCCCGATTTACAGCACAGGTTTGTTGAAACTTTTATTAGCTTTTCTTACCAATTAAACAGGAAAGTGGCAATTGCAAATCTTCAGCCTCCACGTATTTCATTCTGATTAAATTTAGTCATATGTCCTTACCTGGGTGCATATTGCAATCTGGAATATGATAATTAAATAGCATTTTGGTATACAACATTTTCAATTGCAACTTCTTGCCTGTGTTGTGGCAGAGAAGGTTCCATATGGAAACTTCTTATTGGTTGTGCCTACTTCTTTTAATGGACCCAGGCCTACCTTAATCTTTCCTTAGGAAAAACCAACCAAATGATACTCCAAAAAAAAATTTAGGGGGAAAAAAAACCCTAATTTTATACCTATGATTAATTAGACTCTATACTTTTAATTGTGTCAATTTAAACCCTGCACTTTTATTATTGTGACAATCAAAATCCCCATCCTAGTTAAATTCTTGACAAGAAATTTTACACCAATACACACAGTAAAAGGCACTGTTTTATTTAACCTGTATAACTCATCATTTAACATTAGAGAGAAATAATGAAAAACTTTATCCAAAATGCAAAAACTGATATTGAAACCATTATTGTTCTCTCTTTCTCACTCAACAAAAACATCGCTATTGTCTTTAGGAAAAAATGGTGTCATTTTTGTGCGTATATTGGTGCAAATTTCTCTCTGTTGAGGTTGAGTTTAACGAAGTGGGATTGGGAGTTTGATTGTCTCAGTAATAAAAGTGCAGAGGAGGTATCTTATGCAGTGGATGTATATATATCCTTACTCACACATAAAGTGTGTGTCCCATATTAATGTGGGGCCCTCACACTATGAGAGGGCAGATGCTTATATCCGATACATGTGATATTTATTGGAACGTGTAGCATTTAAATTGGACCTTAAGTATAAATCTATATGGGTGTTTTTTGGAATTTTCCCAAAATTTTAAATAGCATTGTAAGAACTTAGGCATGTTTGTTTGGCATGCTTTCTTTGAAAGTATAGATAGGCTGAATGGTTCTGAAGTACTTATATCATTCCTGCTTATCTCTCACTCTCCTTTTAATGCTTGAGGTCTATTTACTGCTTCCCAAAATTTTCTTTATTACAATGTCTGCAATGACACTTCTCCCCAAATTATTTCCAATGGTTGGTTGACCTTCCATTTTGATTCTTTTTGATCATCTAAAGTGTAAAATCTTCACATAAGAATATGCTTCGGCTAAAGAATTTGCTATAGAGCCATTTATGTTAATCTTAATTGATGCTTTGCTTTTAATCTTGGCTGTGCAGCTTGTGAAGGACTATCAAGCATGGGCTTCTGGTGATACGTCAAGGCAGCCTCTTGGGACAGGTGAAATTTGAGATTGTGGATAACAGCACTTGCCACTGTACTGGCTTTTTCTTGATGTGTTTATTATGAATTTATTGTATACCGTTTCACTGTTTCCTAGATTGTAGTAATGAGGAAGGAAAGAATGAAAAAAAATTTATTTAGGAAATGATTTATTTAACTTGTTGCTATTGACTATTACAATTTCATCTTGTGAGTAACTTTTCCTTGGACTTAGTTCTCCCACAATCAATTCGTTGCCTTGCTCTCTAAGGATTTAGTGGGGCTGCCCAGATTATTGTTTAAATCTTCAGCTCTATATATTTTCATAGAACTCGTCAGGGTGCAACCTATTGGTTGGAGGCGTGGTATGAGACGATTTGTAGACCCAAACATCCTGGGTTCCATCCCCACCAAGAGTTTCCTTGGATTACCTGATACACAGTTTTGGTGGGTAAGGTTGTGTATTCATGGTTTACTTTTTAGGAGTGGATCAAAAGAGCCCTACCTTGGTGAGGTTCCACTTCATTTAAAAAAAAATCATAGATCTCAAAACAGGAGATATTGAGAAACTCAGATTGAAAAGGAAATAAATATAATGTGTGCTCAACAAGTTATTCTAGTGGGCTTTGAAACTGCTAGTAAATCTTTAAATTTTGATTCCGCATTCATTAACTACAGGAAAGGTTTTTCAGAAAATTTGTTCTCTCTATCTGATAGAATTTGAAGTGAACCTCACCCCCCTCTCTTTCACAATTTTCCTTACATTAAGTGGGAGTGAGTGGGATAATTTGAACTCAGATTTTCCCTATTGAGAGAATTGGGTAGTGTTTTTGAGTTATAAAGCTCTAACTAATTAGATTTCCAATAATTAAAAAGATAAATTAATTGGCAAGGTTATATATGGATTTATGCCTTCAAGAGAGTATGAACTTGATGGCTTTGGCAACCATGCTTGGTCAGTTGCTTTGTTGGTGAAATTTGCGTGTGGCCAGGGAGGTATGAGGATTGCATATGATACAAACTCATACCTTTTTTTTTTTTTCCTCTAAAGCTACCTTGGGGAATCCTTTTTCAAGCTTTTTAAGAGAAGGATTCATGGGGTTTATGAATTAAGAAGGTTTAATTGATCTAGGACCTCTGGGGAAAACCCTTACACTTCATCTAACAAAAGACCAACTCATGCAAATGTCAAAGATTGGATGGAGAGTGGTTTTTGTTATGCTTTGGTTAGAGATGTCCTGGTTACATCCTTAGATCGTGCTCCAATGGTCTTGTTCACTTACAGAGAGAAGAAAAGCTACCCTAAACTCTTCAAAATTGAAGAAATATGGACAGCGGATAAGAATAGCTCAGTAGTGGTGACAGATGCTTTGGATAGAAGCAGTTGGTTCTTTTCCCTACAGATTGTCTTAAATCAATCTATGAACCAAAAGTTGAAGTGGTGGAACAAAAACTCTCTTGTTTGTTTAAAACAAAATATCCTACATAAAACATGCGATTGACTCAATCCAAAAGGAAGCTCAAATCACAAAAAAGAAAAAGAAAAATAAACTGAAGCTCTGAATATTGAAGAAATCTGAAGGAAACAAAAATTCTAACTCCAGTGGTCCCCCTCCCCCCCTCTCTTATTAATCAACTGTCGTCAGATGAAGTAGAAATGCCAAAATTCTTTTGGCTATTTCATCCCTCTACATGAAATAGCCCTTTTTACATCCATAATATTTTTTTCTTACCTATCAGAGGGAAAAAAAAAAAAAAAAAAAAACCAATGTAGGGGCATGGGTCTTGAACATAGGCTAAGTAGGAATTTGCTTTGTTAACCATATTACCTCCCTTTTCTCATCCTTTAACCTAGCTTCCTTTGGAACTGGAAAACCTAATCAATTTATTGTCATTGACTTGAAAAATGAATAACTCTACAAGCTCCCATTGGAATCTTCAGCCTAGGATCCCACGAAACCCCGGTCTGAATGGTGTGTTTGCATTATTTAATAAAAAGAAATTCTAGCGAATGCCTTTAGGGCATTGGTTAACAATCTATTTAAAGAAAATTTTGATGGGAGAGGAAAAAAAAAAAACAATTAATGTTTTGACAGTTTTTTTTCATTTCTCATAAAAGTTGTGTCAAAACTTTTCTAAAATGGATTGTTAACTAATGCACTAAGGGTACTCATTAGCATGACCCTTTGATAAATAGCCTCGAAATATAATCAAAAGGAAGTGTGAAGTTGCCACAATTTATTTTTTAATCGCTCATAGGAGAATTCATCCATACTTTCAATGCACTTATTTTCAAATTTCCGGAACCTCAACAGTAAACCAATTTAGGCTTATAAGGTTTTGCAGTGTTGCTTACAAGATTACCTCCAAATTTTTTTAGCGAATAGGCTTAAATACCATCTACCATTCCTAATCACGCAAGTGACCTTTGTGTTTGGAAGCGTAATTCAATAAAATAACATTATTGCACATCAATGAATCATTTGCCTGTTTGGATTGAGGGGAGAGGGAGGGAAAGCAGAAAGGGAGTAGAGTATGGTAGAGTCGACTGGAAATTAGTTTACTCTACTCCCCCTCTCTCTCCTTCAATCTAAACGGACCATAAAAGGCAAGGAAGGTGGAGCGTGCTAAAAGTTGACACAGAAAAGGCTTTCGACAAAATGTAATGGAGCTTCTTTTGGGAATCTTGAATTGGTATGGGTTTAATGAAGATTGTGTAAATTTGATAAATCTTTGCATCTCATCTCTTATGTTCTCTTTGCGAATTGATGGATGGCAATCAAATATGCTTTCCCGAGCTGCCAGGTTAGTTCTTAATTTCTTATTAATTCAATTTCCTCCTCCATTCCTTTGTGTGCCATGTCTACCTGCGGTAGAAGCCCAAAAGCCACTTGTGCCAAGATTGACTCCATTCTTTGAAATGATGTCTAACTTTGAACAAACCTTACTCTTATTGTAAATAGAAAACTGGGCAGCCCATAATTTTAGCCCGTTGGGCCTTTAATTTTATCACTTGGGTCTCCACCCCAAGCCTTTAATATATATGCTTTTATTGCTTAGAACATTTTCATGTGCAATTTTTTTTTTTTGTCTATTTTAGTATAATAATTTATTTTTTCTATTTTACATACTCATTTTTTAAAATATCTTACATCAGATTAATTATTTTAAACTATATTTTATTAAAATATCAATTTTCTTGATTTTTTAAAAATTATTTCTTTTTCTTCATACACAACAACTACTATCTACTCTCTTCATTTATCTTCGAGATACGTAAAGAAATAATAAAAAATTAGATTCAAAATGAATAGTATTAGTATAAATTTACACAATTATAGTTAAATTTACACGATTATTGTAGCAAACTTGTAAATTTACACATTATACATGGATTGATGTGAGTCATTTTTAGGCAGAATTATGTAAATTTTACACATTTTTTTTTTATATTTTTTATTATAGATGGACTAATGTGAATTCTCTTATATTTTATTCTTGTTATTAATGATATTTGCTTGAAAAAGAAAAAGGAAAAAAAATTATAGAAAGTCTTTTATTTTTTGAGAGTTTAAACCTATAATGTCTGAGTCTGATAATAGTTCTTTATCATCAGACTAAGATACCAATCAATTTTTAGTCTAGGAAGGGATTGAACCCCAAACCTTTTATTCAACCATAAAAAACTTTACAAGTTGAGTTAACTAAAATTCACAAAATCAAAAGTCTTGATGTGCCCTTTTCAAATAAGGAGTAAGTACACTCCCTCAAGCTTTGGCCTCGTATCCCTTGGAGAGAGACTGGGATTCACTTTTATCATTAAAGTCAAGATCCACTTAGTCATATGTTGAAAATATACCACGGCATATGATATGAGAATCTTTTAATTTAATCTTATGACAGTATTCGTGTTATAAATTAAATCAACATGAAAATGAAATACCACTTTCCTATTTTTGGTATCTTTTCAAACATACTCTATGTCTCACCTTTCATTTTCTTATATACCTGACTAAGATTTATCATAAGTTATTCTTTAGAGAAGCGAGGGAGAGAGAAAGTTTGAATAAAAAAAAGAAAAGAAAAAAAAAGAGAAGGAACGATTTTACAAAATGCTATAATGCTCTTCAAACTAGTTGAGAACCGTAGCATTCTACAAAATTTTAATGCTATAATAATGCTCTTTGATTTGGCTAAAAAAAATATTCTGTAGAGCCACATGCTAATTTTGAGAGACCGGTAATATGAGAGTGGCTACACTAATATTTCTTAGCAATTTATTTGAGGACCCAATTGAGTGCCTTATTATTCAAGAACAAAATTCCAATCCAACAATTAAAACCACAAATATATCTTACCATTAAGTTTAGTGACACAAATTTATACCACTTTTTTTTATATGAAGTGGTTTGTGTGTACACGAAGTGTTATTGGTTGAACTATATCAAAACAATGTTACTCCAATAACAATTTATTAGCTTAACAAGTTATGAAAAAGTTGTTAAAATTTTATTTCTCTAATGTTGCTTGTATCCTAGAGAGGAAAGTAATTTTTAGCGTAAAATGCAAAACTGACCCTCTAAATTTCTTCAGATTTTATTTCAGTTCTCTAACTTTCAAGTTTATTCAATTAAGGCTTTTGTTATATTTTGTGGTTAATTTTTCAATTTTATAAAATTTTCTTCAAATTTTTTAAATTAAAAAAATTCAATTAATGATTGAAAAATATTTTCCAGATTTTTTTTTTCCAAAATTTTTTAACAAAAGTTAACGGAAATGCCTTAATTGAATAAATCTGAAACTTAGAGGACTGAAATGAACAAACGCAAAGTTAGAGGATTGAAATGAAATTTGAAAAAAGTTAGAGTGTCAGTTTTGCATTTTAGCTTAATTTTAATATAACAACATAAAATAAGGATGTAGAATGTATGAGCCCCTCTTTTTTATTGTTATTATTATTATTATTTTCTGAGGCTAAGTACTGGATGGTTAAGTCACTCTAATTAGGACTGTAAATGAACTGAGTTTTGTCTAGTAAGTAAAATATTTAAGCTTGGCTCAATCTCAAACTAAGCCTACAAATAATGTTTGAACTTGAACTCATCAAAAGTCTAAAAACTTGAGCTCAATTTTCCTAAACTTGATTCATTAGTCAAGCTGAGCTTGAGATTCAACGCAAGTTATTATCAAATCCATATTATTAAACCCATTTGGTTTGGATGGGTGGTCCAAGCTCTCAATTAATTAAATGTTTAGTAAGATATAAATTTATTTTTTAGTCCATAAATGAGCCTATGCTCCACTTGTGTTTTATTATATTTTTATTAAGCTTATTGTTGACTAGTTTGTTCATAAACAAAATATTTATTTATTTATTTATTTATTTTGCTTGAGCTTGGCTCGTTTGCCAAACAAATCTAAAATTAAGGCGAGTCCAAATCTTCTGTCTCACTTTTTCTGCTCCACTTTATACTCTACCAATAAATACTTGCCACGTGATACTATTAATTAATAACTGTAGGATTAATAAGTCAATAATGATAATATTTAATTAATTAGGTGAACATGTGGTAAGTATTTATTGGTGGAGTATAGAGTGGAGCAGGAAAAGTGGGACAGAAGATTTAGACTCAATTAAGGCTTAAACTTAGTTTATTTATAAGCAAACAAACATTAATGTTCTTTTTATCAAATCATCAAGATGTTTTTGAATCACTTTGTTCATTTATAGCCCTAATTAGAAAGTTGACATATATGGGTCACGGGCAAAAGACAAAAACGGAGAGGATTTTACCATAACTCAGAAAAAAAGAATAAGAAAGTGACACTAAGTAGTGAGAGTTCAATTAGAATGATGGTTAAAACTTAAAAGTGATAATGTTCCATTATGTAGGCCATGGCTATCTGGGAAAATCCATCGATGTTTCCCTTTAATCACTAAATTACAAAACAATATAGAGCAAAGACAACCAGAGGCCTCCAAATGGCAAAAAAGAATACACGTTGAAATGAATTTTTCATTTTTTATTTAATTCTGAGGACTAGATTAGTTGGTGGTGCATGGCACTTGTTTTTTGGGGTACTATGCGTCCACAAGACTCTGCCACCAATATTCTAATAAGCTAAAAATCTGGTGGAAAATCATTTGCAACAAACCAAATGGACGAAGAAACTAAAAAGAAAATGAGATGTTCACATGTGAGCCACTTAATAATTCGCATGTTGACCCATCAGAACCATGAAATTATGCAGAAAACATGACTATGGCTTTTGCTGGTTTTTCCCTTTTCACTAGATACAAAAGCTATAATCTGTAAACCAGGGGCTGGTGGTAAGTAAAATCTCTTTAGTTTGTACCTATGCTGTTCAATTAAAGGCAAGATGATATTATGATTTGGGTGCATACACCCAGTCCAGAGTTCTACACGTTGTGAGGTTGGATGTATGTATAAATACACCTGAAACATAATATACCCTCTCCCAATTAAGTCACTGCTCCTTGGAGAGAGTTTATTTTTAATGGTTTATTATACTTAATAAACAAGTTTTAAAAAATTATAGTTGATCTTCTTCATTTTTTTTAAGTAAAGTTTTAAAAGAGTTATTAATAAGCTAATTAATTAAAAACTTAATTTAATTATAATACACCAAGAAATGCCTGTTGAACGATAAGGCTATAGGAGATTAATTAGGAAATAAGAGCTTAAGTTAATCTATTCAAGCTCAATAATATTGGACATGTCTACTTCCACAAGGGCTTTTTGGCTGTATTAAAATAGAAAGGGGAAGTCAACGTATTAATCCTCATCACCACATAAAGAAAATGATCAAAGCAAATCCAGTTCATCAAAAAAAAGAAAAAAAAAAAATGATCAAAACAAATCCTCAAAGCAAAGTGCACGGTGCATCTTATATCAATTCATCACTTGTTAAACTATCTTACGTACCCAAATAAAAAAATAAAATTGAAATGCAATTTTGTTAACTTTAACAAGGAATTGACATCTTCTTAATTTAATTTTTTTTTTATACAGTCATACCATTCTCTTTAACGTGACATGGTCTATAACATGACTTATTGTATTAAAAAAAAAAATAGTGGTGAAGAAACCATTTATAATCTCTTTAAATCCTAAACACACAATGATAGATTATACAGATTTCACTAAAAAAAAAAAATTATACAGATTGAATGGGAGATACCCCATTGATAAAGTAAGATGTATAATAAAATAAAGATTGGATAAAATGTGAGATATATAAAGAATGTATGAGAAGAGTTTGAAGAATTCAACCAAAAAAGAAAAGAAAAAAGAGAGAGAAGAGTTTGAAGAAGAAACTGACAATCGTTTATATCTGTTAAAAGGAATTGTGCATATAGGTTTTTCTTTCTCATAAATCTTGTACTCCTTCCTCAGTCTTTATTCCCATCACATCAATTTCTTTTTTTATTTTTATTTTGGGGGAGGTTCAGACAGAGTGGTATTCTAGAACCTAGAGTTAGTCGTGACTTCCCGTTTTGAAATTTTATTTTCTTATGGTACAGTTTTTGTTTTTTGTTTTTGTTTTTTTTTTTAGGGCACAGTTGTTTCAAACAGTCAATTCACAAAAAAATTGAAAAATATAAATAGTAAACTTGGGTAATAATGCCTTGGTTTGGATAGCACTGATACCTGCGGTGCGTTTTGTGAGTTGCGTTTTTTTTTTTTTTGCCCGAATTTGACGACAGTGGAAGACAATTTTTACTGCACTGTTTACACATTAAAAATATTAAAAATAAGTCTTACGATACTATTTATATATTTAAAAATTATTTTGTTACAATATTTTCAGCAACAATCAGTTTTCAATAACTTTCAGTAATAATAAGTTGTATCCAAATGGACCTAATATATCAAATACATGAGTGAGGTTCACTTGTGTATTGCACAACTAAATTTGGCAGTTGGCGAGATTTTTAGTTCAATAACGATTATTACACACACTGTACATACACATATTTTAAACTAGAATGATGACTTTAGAGCGTGTATAAGAGTTATTTCCCTCTTAGTTTTTGTCAATTTTATTTGTAGCTAACAAAAATATTTTATCTTACTCTTGACGTTTAACTATATATGATTCTATTAGCATAAGAGCAACCACGTCATTAGTTGCAAAAATTTGCAAAATACAAAAAGTGCTCAATTTTGCACATTTTAATTTAAAAAATACTCACATCAGTACTTGTAAAAATGTGCAAATATATAAAACTGTTTACGTGCAAATTTCTCTCTCCTTATCAAGTTGCTCTATCATCTGTCTTCTTCTCATAACAAATAAAGAAAAAGGTGGGTGGGGCCATGTGAGTAGTGATTTGTTTGATATAATAAAAACTTAAAGAAATACTATTATTATTTAAATAAAATAAATAATAGAATAAATAAATTGATATGTGTGTTTTGTAAAAGTAGACGTGTAAAAATGAAAAAAATATGTTTTTTTCTTGTAAAAGGGACAATAATTTTGTGATGCCGTTGCTCTAATAGTTACAGGCACGTCGATTGAGGAAAAAAGGTATGATTATGCACAGAAAGTTATGGGGCTTTTCATGGAGAGAAATGGCATATTCCCAATCCCAACACTGGAACTAGACAGCAGCAAAGTCCAACCCATGTATAGGTTACAATTACACGCATGGACCCAACAATATTATTTTTCTTTCATTTTCCCAAATTCTATCAATAACTTAGGATTCTATGTATACTCTTATTCATCACCACTTTCAAAACCCCAAATCCAGGAAAGACACTTCCAACTGCAATGTGATTTTGTTTTCCAAAGAGGCTACCAATTCTGACCAAGTTATATATTATCTCTACAGTAGATCAAACACCATGTAACTCCAAAGGTGCAGAGTAATGGAGGATTTTATTTTCTGGCTTCATGGAGATGGATTTTTGCTAAAACATTATAGAATGATTTGGTTGATCGAAAGGAGACAAATTGCATAGAGACGAAGGAGGTGAATGATAGATTACCTAACACAACTTAACACTGTTTTTTTATATCCCAAAGTATTTGTCTCAATGCTAATGGACACATATAAATTATTGTCCTAGAATTACGGCTCATGCACACAATATTGCACATTACCGCATATGGTTTGTTCCTTAGAAGAGCAACTTTTGTGGTCTCATATTTTCATTCACATTATTGTGTAAGAATAATGTCAATAATGTGGTCAAAAACATTTCAATAAGATACAATCAAAAGTTCTATAATTTATAGTATATCTTTCAAAGCAATTATTCCTTATTATATATCTAATTGGCGTATCTTGGATTGTCATGAAAAGGCAGAATGTTTTTTTTTTTTTTTAAAATTTTTAAAAATCTTGGATGTCTATTTAATGGTTTATATTTTTTTAAAGATATGACCTCCATATTTAGCTTTACATGCTTAATTAGAACTTTTGGAAGATATAGGAATTGAGGAACAACAGGAATAAATGACTAATGGTCATTTTCAATGATTCAGAAAACCATAATTGGGTTTTGTGGCTCAAATTAATTCCTAGTTGTCCACAAAGAAGTCATGCTGAAAAGTCTCCTAATTACAACATCAGGGTACTGATTATCGATCAATTTGCTAGTTTTATTTTTTTTTGTAAAACCTTGTTTTATTCAAGAAATTCTAGTTGCTAGTTTAATCAAATAGCCCTTAAACCTCAGTTACAATCATGTGTCCTATGAAACGAGCTGAAAATAAAGGAAGCCATGTTCCCTTGAATTTATAAATAAGATAACTAAAAATATGAAGTGTACAAACTACTAGTAACTGTTAGGTCAAGCTAATGATATCTTGGGCTTATTGATTGGATGTTACTTATCTAATATAATAAATTATCTGTAATTTGATTTAAAAATTAATAATTAATAACCAAATAAGAACATGCTGATGTAAATTAATTAACGTTTTGTTCAGGCAAGTGTCATTGTTATATTATTTTCAGGCACTCTCATTCACTTTTTCTTTTGTTCAAGCAAGTCATTGTTCTATTTCCCTACAACATTATCCTTAAACAGATCCAAGTTAAGCATGGTTAATCCAAAAAAGTTTTATATAAAAAGACACGTACCCTTTTTTTTTTTGCTAACCAGACACGTACCCTTCTTTCCGATTTGATATGTCAGAATTATATAAAAAACAAAATGGCGACAAAACTTCCTTGACCTATCGTTATCATTATAATTATTAGATGGGTTGCATCATGCATATATATATATATATATATATATCTATAACATATTCAGGTGAGCTTTCATCTTATCCATTTCTTTATTTTATTTTACCAATACATGCCAAGAGTTCGAATGGGTTTTACCGTTTTACATTATCAAAATCAAATGCAAAAAAAAAAAAAAAAAAAAAACCAAGACAAGAGGAACGAACGTAGTTATGTTGCAAAGCAAATGCATAAAGGCAAGTGGGCTCCATGAGGGAACATTCCTCCTTTCACAACATGATCTATAGACCCCAATGCATGACACCTAGAATTAAATATGTTCCCAAATTTTAGTATTATTACTAATAAAGTAATAATTTTGAGATGTTTATATCACAATAACAATTGTTATTTGTTGGTGTGACACTATTTATCAAAAAAGAAAAGAAAAGTATTTGATAGGCTGAAGCTACACTCTTTATATATATATAATAAAAAAATTCACAGTACATATTATATTTTGTATAGTATAATATAGAACACAAAAAATAAGAAAAAAAACATTTTTATGGAACCATCCTTTTAAGTTATCATAATTTTTATGATTCTTGTTTTTAGAAATTGTCTTTTTTATATACCTATTATTTGCAAAATATATGAGACCCCCCCCCCCCTCTCTCTTATCATGCTTATATTTAAATAATTTTTAAAAAAAACTTTAAGGAATTTTTTTTTCTTTCTTTCAAAAAAGAGATTTAATGATCTCGAATGGAAGTCAACGTACGCATGTAGTCGTACTTATTACGACATTTAGATATTTCGGACACTATATGGGAAGTAATTCATGGCTATTAATTAATTGGCCAACCAAAAAGAAAAAAAAAAGGGCTAATAATAGTAAAGGAACCACTCATATTATACCAAGTGATGCTACGTTGAATTTGAAAATTGGATACTATAAAATAAAATTTTATAATTGGAGAAGTTATTTTTATTACCATGCAATAACATCAACTTTGAATTAAGTGGTGGCGTATGTTCTCTTTCTCAGTTTCTCTCAAAATTTTTAATAGGTAAAAGTTACCTTCCATTATATAGCTTACTATAATCACCATGAGACACAGATAACGCAACTACAACAAAAAACTTTATAACTCAACTAGTTTACATTTCTTGATATTTCCAACAAAAACATCCAGAGTTTAAATTTCATTATCTTCTAATTATCGAATTATTAAATTAGAAAAAAACCCCGTAACCACTTAATGAAAAAAAAATACATCACACAATTTCTAGATTTTTATATTATTTTGTTTTTAGATAGAAAACAATCTCCTATTTTTTGGCCAAGAGTAAATTATTATGTTCAACAGACCCAGAGATAGGATGTGCTTTTCAAAGAATATAAAATGAGAACTTTATTATATTTGAAACTCCTTTGCAATGTTGGAACCAAGAAAAAATTCTACAGAAAACAAAGGCTACCACATTTCATCTTCCCCTCAAGTAGTAATGATTAAGTAAAAATAGGTTGGCTAGGGTAGGCTTTAATTCTAAAACCTTAGTCATCGGGCAATTCAAACCCTTCAATCAATGGCCCCGCTAACAAAATAATTTTGTTTGGCTTCAATCTTATGTAAGCATGCTAATCAAAGAACTTAATTAATTACCCCTTTAATATTATCTAGCTACTTTATAGAAAAGATGGCCAATGAGTAGTAGCTTAATTACTTGAGCTTTAGATTGCAATCAAGTATACATTTTCTTTATTAAAAAACTTTCTTGACTTTGAGAGAAAGCAACTTTAAAGAATCTTGTTCTCCAATCACTATAGAGCTTTCAATTGTGGTCTATTAATTAACAAGTTTTATTGTCCCCTTTGTATCCCATGTAAGAGATACAAATTTTTTTTTAAATGGATTATGCATTTCTCATATTTATATAGTTATTTAAAGTTTAGCCCCCAAAAAATTAATTGGTTCAAAAAGGCCCTAGAAAAATGAAATGATCAGTTAGGTTATGATGTATGGTCCTCCTAAAAAATATATATAATATAAAAGAATTTTTGAAAATGATTTTCTACAATTTTGGTGTTTTAAGTTGTTAGAGTCATATTTTTTATGTAATTAGCTAATACTTTGACAAAACGTACTTTACTTGTAATTAGGTAGATCTAAGTTGGGTTTAATTCATCAAGAAATATGTTGTTCAAACATATCAAGTGTTAGTATTAAAGACATAAAGATTGATTCAAGAAATAAGTGAAGAAAAACTATTTTATTAAATCTCGACAGATAGCTGCTATCGAGACTAAATGGGAAGCTTGACACAAGCTTGATCTATTGAGAATTACGATTTCAAAATTTTTAGATCTGAAATTTGACCAATGCTGATGTATTTGTTTAGGGTGTTTTTTCTCACAACCCTAGACATATAAGGTTTATTTTAAAAGCCGTCATATACGCATACATAGACCAAGAGTTTAATTTTCTCTGTGAGAAGCTACTGTGTTTGTACACCATGGGGTTTTGTAACAAGTGCTTCCTGATTTTCATTGTTGATGAAGTGAAGAACTTTGCAGCTAACAACAATCATTTAAGTTGCTAGAGTTAGTCATGTACTAGGATCCGTGCAAAAGGTTAATCATAGATTGGAGATTTGTGCATCAAAGGAAAGAAGGCTACTACAAAATCAAATTCAATTTAGTATTGGGGTAAAAGTTCAACTGTAGGTTGGTATTTTGGTATAGGCTAGGGTAGTGATAAGATTCATCGTACTTGTAACTCCTTGATTATTAATTAGTAAATTATTGGGAGTGATGACTTTAAATTCACTTGGTGAGATTTTTGTTTTATGAAAGGCTTTCCCCATTTGTCAACAAATCACCGTGTTAATTTAATTTCCATTGCATTTAGTTTATTTGGTGATTTTTGGTGCCTTCATGATTTGCATGTAATTTGATTTAATTAATCAACTTGAGTAATTGAATTAATTACTCGGAGTCAAGCTATCTTAACCCAACATAAGTGACTAAAGTACTTTAGTATATATGCAAAAATATTTTCTTAATTATCCTTTTATTTTCATTCAAGCTAAAATATTTTCTTGCACTTCAATTAATATATGTGTGTTCTTATTTATTTATTAATCATTATATTTCATTCTAGTTTTTTCCTCCTCAAAATTTTAATGGGGTGGTAGTAGATATGAAGCCCACATATATATATATATATATATTCCTGAATAGTGTTAAATGGTTGATAAGTTAAAAAAAAAAAAAAAAATCAATAATCTACCAACTTGTTTGTAGAGTTGTTATGCTTGTGTTCATTCTTCCTTTTTTCCTACAACTATAAAATGAGTATTTTTAGTATTGTCAAAATAATTTTCAAAATAAAAAGGAAGATGATTTTCTAAAGATTTTTTTTTTTTTTTTTTTTATTACAGTGAAAAGGAAATTATTGTGAGGGCAAAGATGTTGTACTTGCCATGCACAACAAAGGTAGCGTTTGGATTGCGTTTCTGGGTAGCGTTTCAGCGTTTGCGTTTTCCGTTTTTTTTTTTCTTTTTTTTTTTTAAATTTTAAATTGAGAATAGTGTTTTCACGTGGGATGTTGTCTGTCGGTGGGTTCTGTGCATTGTGCATGAGATCCACTACCTCTTTGACCAGCAAATTTTGCATTGAAATGTGTCTGTTAGTGGTCTCGTGTATTGTTCATGGGACTCACAAACGTTTTTTTTCCCACAAACTTTTATTAAAAATGGGTCTCACGGTACTATTTACACATTTATAAATTATTTTATTACAATGTTTTTAATTTTCAACAAAATAAGCGGTATCCAAACAAACCCAAAATATCAACCCTTTTCGGCCTTAGCTGTCCATGGACCATCACCTCTATGACTATAGTTACTTTAATCTTTCAAAGATTAAAATGAAAAAAGATAGGCGGCTGGTTTTCTGGCAAAATTGTTCAACCCCACCAGCCCATACATGAATCATGATATCATTGAAGATGGTAGATCAAATTGCAAATTAGAGAGGACATAACATGCTCGAGTATACTTGAAATAACCCTTCAAAAAAGTGAAAATAAAAGTAGCTAGCCTCATCCCACATGATTTGTGCATGCGATGTGGCTTTTTTTTGGGGGGTTTAGTTTTGTAGTTTAGCAAGAAAAAAAATAGTGAATATGTTTAAATTTAAAAAAGATAAGAGATTAGGAGGAAAATAGAGTTTGTTTATTTAAATTTCAAAAAAGATAAGAGATAAAGAGATTATAAACTGCTCAAAACGTGGGTTTAGTGAGAGGTTTCAAATAGTGAGTTTTTATTTTACGCGTTTGTCTCCTTTAAATGAAAAATATAGATATAGATGAAACTAGCTTTTGACATAAAAGGACTTAATATAATAGATAATAGATGTTCCGCATGAACCAGAAATTAAGCTTGTCTCAAGGATAGATTTATGAACAATTGTGGAGCACAAATGCCTTTTAAACGTGTGGTTAGAGATTTCTAGTATCGTTGTTTAAGTGTTGTGAAAATATATGTAGGTTAAAAAGTGTTGTGAAAATATATGTTGCAGTATTTAAACACCTAAAACTGTTGTTTAACCAACTGTACCAAATACCCCCTATTAGATTTGAACTTACAATATGCTGTATATATTTTATAATAATTGCTTTTTATCATTAAACAAAAGTATTAATTGAAATTTGGTATAGCCATTATTAAAATTTAAATCTCTTATTCGGTTATTCCCTGCTAGCTAGACACTACTTGAAATCTATAACCTATAGGGTTTGTTTGGATTGAATTTATTGTTGCTGAAAACTGAAAACACTGTAGTAAAATAATTTTTAAATCTGTAAATAGTATCGTGGGACCTATTTTTAATTAAAAAGTTGCTGAAAAGTGGTATTTGTGGGTCTGTGAACAGTGTACAAAATGCACTGTTTACAGTGGAAAAGTCAGCCTTTGCGGCTGAAAGAAAAAAAAAAAAAAAGAAACGCGGATGCACTGAAACGCGGACGCAAACGTGGAGGCCAAACGCCCTCATAGTATATTTTCATTCATTCCAAAGAAAATGATAAAAAAAAAAAATTAGTGTTTTGGATGAGGTGATCAAATGTGAGACATTTTTGGAAACAAACCCAATAAAGACTTTTGACTTGGTACAAGTCTAAAAAAACCAGTACTTGTAGAGCAATCAGTGATGTTTGTTTTTGAGGCTCCTAATCAGTCATCAACCTAGGGGGAAAAAAAGAAGTATATTCTCATTCTCAAAGACACTTGTGCCTCAAACAATGACCTTTTTATTTATTTATTTATTTTTCTTGAGTTCAATTTTCAACATCAGCAGCATTGAAAAAGGAAGCCCAACATACATGAATGATACATATGCTCAACCTCCAATAAGCGTTAAGAGTAAGGAAAGACAAGTCCCTGATTTCCCTCGTGGCAATTCCTAGATATCAAACTGGTCCCTCTTGTTGAAAAAATGAAATTTAAAAAAAAGGACCTCTTACTTTCTACTTTCTTGCTTTGGTACACCTACACCCTGAAGTTATTCGCCCTCTAGGTGTTACTGTACTTGTCACCCTTTCCTTTTTACTTCAATAGACATAACTTTTTCTGTGATTAAACTCCACTTCTGCCTCTACTTTTTCTCCCTTTGGGTGCCAGCAGGAGATTAGTATCACCTTTTTCTTTTGATCAATTTATTTAAAAATCCCTAAAATAATATGGTTTTAGCCTTTTAGGTAATTTCACGAAAATATTATTATGACATCAAAATAAGGTGCATGCGTTTACCCAAAAAAAAAAAAAAGGTGCATGTAGCTCTATTAATTGACACATCCTAATGTTTTTAACGGAGATATCTTGGGTTTAAATATTTTATTTCTCGTTGTAACGATTAAATTTATCCCCTCAAAAACATCAAAATTTGGTGAGACACTTTGAAAAATTTTGTTTACAATACTAATCTTTAATTTTTGAAATCAGGAATATATATATATATATATATATTAGAGTTCTTAGGAAAACTTCATTGTCACTGGGAGAGTGCCGTTAGGCCAGGGTCCATGGTCCCCCAAATTTGTTTAATTTTAATCTTATGTAAAAAAAATCTTATTATTATGAAATGGCAAAGTAACTAGGCTTATAACTCCCAAAATCTTAATTAATAAAGACTTTATAATAAAGACTTTATGAATGGATTAGGTTAGATCAATCACCTAGTTGGATTGAGTCAAAATCAAATACCGGAAAAAACATTTTAGACAAAAATAGAGTGCTATAACTATTATCTCTATTTTATTTTTTTGCGTTTGATTTTTTAAAAGTCTTTGGCAAAAAAAGGAATATATGTCAAAGGTTTTAAATAATAAATAAGGAGAGAGAAACAAAATTGCTAATAATTAAATGAAGGAGGTGTAAGTCAATTAGCATTTAATACTATTTTTTTAACCATTAGATCAATTATAAGTCCACGGTTTACAAATAGTGTAACTCTTGTCAAGTTACACCAGGTGTAACTTGAACCCATCTCATATATATAAAAAATTTTTCAAAGCATATAATTTCTGAAAAAATTTCAAGTTATGTTTATTTAAATAAAATTACAATCTCATTATTAGATAAGTTGTATATATCAATTGTTAATGACGTAATAAAATTCAATCCATTTATTTTAAAACAAATAAATAAGATTTTATAAACTCAGTAGTAGAATTATCCTAAGAACTTTAAGGAATTTTAATATATTAGTAATATAAATATTAATTTGTTAAATTTAAACCTAGTTTCCAACATTCAAGCAGACAAATTGTAGTGTCCGCATTGCTGCCCCTACGTACCTTGTTAGCTCTAGAGTCTAGACCAGATCTATATTGAAATGAACCAAATGGCTACCTAGTTGGCATCAATCTAATATGAATAGTCAAAACTAATTAAGCTTTACACCCTCATATGCCGACACTGACCAAGTCAGATTTCCTCTTTGAGGTTTCTGTTTGAAGAATATCAGAACTTTGGAGGCCTTAGTGACAAATAGGAAGGGATAATTAAAAAAAAAAAAAAATCATAGGAAAATTCAAATTATACATATATTTATTTTATAGGAAATTATCTTCAACTGCCATAAAAATTAATTGCCTTAAATCAGAATTTTATGATAGTATATTCTCAATAGGCATGTCTATGTACGTATGTGAAGAAGATATCTTATATATCTGTTGTATGTAACAGATGTATCATAATTAGTAGGATACAGACACTTGTATAGCCTACATGCTACATGTTATCACTCCTCAAATACATGCATCAAATGCAAAAGATAATTCTTCGTGTGTTTGACAGCCTATTGATGTTTCGGTCCTCAATAGATATAATAACATGGCCTTCATAATGTTGGTGAGACCAATTTATATAAACTCTAGCAACGCAGCCAAACTCACACCTAAATTCACAACAAATTTAGAGAGAAAATTTTTTTTTTTTTTTTTTTTTTTTTTTTTTTTTTTTTTTTTGCGGTAGAGTGAACTGAACTCTATCGCTTTCAACATTTTTGTGTGTATATATATCATTGTCATCATTATCACTTAAGCACCTTATGAATCTAATGTTTTTTTTCTTATTAATCTAATGTGGTTTTCGGTTTTCCCATAATTGTGTATCTTTTTCAATTTTAAGTGAAGCTTAATTTGTCATAATTTGATCCTAAAACTGTACATTTTCCCAGTCTTGATGTCTGGCTCACACATTTCTTTATCCAAACTCCATATATAGTACATATTTTTTCTTTTATTTTTGAGAAACATATTTAGTACATATTGATTGCTCAAATTCTGAAATATTTTTGATTTTATGGAGGGTATTTTAATTTTTTTTTAATATAAGATAGAATTTAACTCTAGCCTAATCTAAGTGTATATGTGTGTGAAGTTCCCTCCTGGAGACTTGAACCCCGGCCCTTACCCCTCACACCCTACAAACACTTATACTTGTAGAGTGACCATCGCACCAAGAGTGTGCAGTGGTTGAGGTATTTTAATTTTTAAATGACAAAGAATAAATAATGTAGTTGAAAATGAGAAATTATACAGTTCTCATGGTGGATTACGTCACTTGTCCACTATTCCATTAAAAGACTCTCACTTGTTTAAAATTACCGAGTTAGTAATCAATTTCTGTTTAATTTTTTTTTTGGACTTAACAATTTTAAATAAGTAGGAGTATTTTATTGGAATGGTGGACCGCGTTACTTGTCCACCATGAGAACTTTATAATTTTTCGTTGAGAAGGCAGGTTAATATAAAATATTTCCTTATTACAAGTTACAACAAAAATCTAATAAAGCACTATTGATTTTGCTGAGTTTTCCGTAGTTGAAAATTTGAAATCAATATATTTTATTTTGTTAAGCTTTTTTTTTTTGGTTTAGTATTATAATTTTCCATTCATTTATCTCTTTTTGTACATTAAAAATCTGTGGCGAATTTGAGTTTACTGAATGCCCAGAGATTTTTCTGTTCAAAATAAAAGAAAGATTTTTTGGTTTTTGGTGTAAACGAAGATTGAAATCCAGATTTCTTATTCAACTATTAGATATTTTATCAGTTAAGTTAATTGGATCTTACAACCGAATGCCTTTTTAGTTCCATAAAAAGAAAAAGAAAAAAAGAAGCCTCTTGGGCTAAGTGGTGTTATTTTTTAGTTCAAATCCCTTTTCTTTATTTGTTGTTCAGAGTTATATAATAAATAAATAAACCAAAATGTAGTCAAACTTTTAAAAAAGTTTTTTTATTGGTTGTATTTTTCTTCGTTTTCTATCGAACTTATATATTTTATTAATATTAATCATTCTCCTCTGAGAACTTTCCTAAAATTTTGCTTAAAGTTCTACCTTATTTTTTTGGATAGGTAAATTTTTACCTTTATGCTCGCACAAAGGCACAAGTCAACATTAGGACTTAAGGACTTTGACATCTTAACGTACATAAGACCTACAATGTGGAAATATTCATGAATATATTTTATTTTATTTAAAAAAAAATAGTTGTTACTATTGAGACTTAGGTAAGAGAAACCACAATGGAAATTCAGCAAGAAATTGACAAAGTCCACGAGAAATCTTTTATAATCAATACAGTAAAACATCTAAAAATAGTAAGTTCCTAAAAATAATATTTCCCATGAGTTAAAAATTAATTGATCTCAAATATATTCTCAAACAAAAAATAATTGATCTTAATTATAAATGAAATTTCATGTTAACGGGTGTTTTTAAAACAATTGTTAATAAACAATTTTAAGAAATTTTTTTTATTATACATTTTTATGAGAAATTAAAAAAATTATCAAAATATTAATTATTTTTTTCTTTTCTAATAAAAACATTTTAAAAATAATTTACTAATAAATGCTCTTAAAATATTCGTTAATTTTTTCCATAAACATTATTGAATAAATTGATCTTAAGAATTCCCGAAAATCTAAGACTACTAATGAGAAAGACATGTTTACTGGCAAGTGTGAAAATCTAAAAACACATGCTTTGGTAATGACTCCCATACGAATTTCCCGAAAATTGAAGTTTGGACATGTGTTTCTCATTAAGAATAATTTTTTCTATGGTAGCTATGACAATGACAATTTCCCAAGACAAGTTTGCAATTTATATGCACCGACACCAAATTGTTTGTGAAAGATCACAGCTAACGTCTTTTTCTTTTGGTACTTCTTCAAATTTAAAGCTTTTTTTCCCCTTGACATTTTAATGTATAAACTTATTGTTTCTTTTTATTTGGTGAAAAATGCTTTAAATTTATTTCTTAAAAAAGAACAAAAAGGGACTTTAGCCACTCTCTTTTTGGAAAATAAATCTATTCTTTGTTTACTATTGCCTCTGTGCAAGTAAAATTTCCATTCAATAATTTGTATTGAACAAAAGGGCCAATTATTGCCATCAAAATGGAATTAAATTATGCCCCTATATGCTAATCTTATAAGTTATTTTCCTTTTCATTATCATTTAATGACATGTTTGGTGTACTAAATGAAAATTGTGATACGAATGGTAATTTTTACGAGGAAAGATATGTTTACAATATTTTTACAACAAATCCTAAGTGGCAGATTATTACTGGTTGTAATTATTGGGGCAAAAAAGTAATCTTAGTGTTAGTTTTAAATTTGAACCAATAACAACTAACCACCTGTGATTTGTTGTAAAAATATTGTAAAATTGTTGTAGATGTAGCATCTCTCAATTTTTATTCCTAATAATAAAAGATGTTGTAATATTACTAAGTATTACCATTCATACATTTTGTTGTAAAATTAGAAAAAAAATTAATTGTTAATTATAAAAAATAGAATAAAATAATTGTTTTTTTTTTAGAAGAGAATAAAGTAATTGTTATGTGCATATAGAAAGTTTCTATTTGGGTAGATGGAAAGAGAGATTATCTTTTTATAATTGTTATGTGAATGTGGATAGTTTGTTTGTTTGTTTTTTTTTTTTTTAAAAAAATATATTAATTTTAAAATTTATTACACCTACTATAGAGTAGTTATTACAAACTTTTTAGAAATGAATAACTATTCCTCAATTTAAGGAATAGTCATTGCCAAGGAATAACTATTCTCCGCAATGAAGAAGTAATCAAATAACCGAATTGTCATTCTTCATGAATATCATTGCAATATATGATGTATAATAGCATACTAAACATGGCCTATGTTAGTTAAGATGACTTCAACAAGTTTTATAAGCTTCATTGAGGCTTGATTATTTATTTCAACTTCTTTTAATGTTGACCCTCAAAAAAAAAAAAAAACCTTCTTTTAATGTTTAGATTTCAAATTTTATTAAGTAACAAAGTGCTACATACCTCATTATCCTAGCAAGTTGTGTCAACTTGGTTATGCCCTGAACTTATAAAAGCAACTCAAACTTAGCTTGCAAAATTCAACTTTAAAAAAGAAAAAAGAAAAAAAAAAGTAGAGAACCATTCTAAAGAAGAGCTATTTGGACTAGCCTCTAACAAGTAAAACCTATGAGTAATTGTCTTCACCGACCAGAGCTAATTTTTAGGTAATTTAGAGGCATTTACCTTTGTTAGGCTAAGCGATTTATACTTATGCTTAAAAGCTAAAAATTCAACACTAGTATATAGGTCATCTTAATTATTTTTCTAGTTTGTATGACTTAAAGTGTTATTTACCAAATGCATTCACTAAATATGAAATGAAAATCTTGGACAACTTACCTACTTCTTTTGTCTTGAGATAATAAGTAACATCGTTTTTAGACTATTACTATTTCACTCAAGCCAAGTGCATTTATGATCTAATTTCCATTGCCAAAAATGTTGATAGTAACTAGTAAGATTATTGATGGCCAAAATTGGGTTTTACCCCTTTTAGCCAAACTTTCCAGCAAAATGCACCCTATCTGAAACTATTTAGAGATATGCCCCTGTTTTGAAATTTGATTTTTAAAAAATCAAGTTATATGCAAAAATTTGCATGGAGCTCAAGTTCCATGCAATTTTTTTTTTTTTTTAATGTTTAATTGCATATAACTCGATTTTCGGTAAATCCAATTTTTCATTGAAACTTGATTTTTAGAAAATCGAGTTTAAAACAGGAACATATTCCTAAATAGTTTTAGATATGAGACATTTTGCTAAAAAGTTTGGCTGAAAGGAGTATATCCCCATTTTGGCTGAAAGGGGTATATCTCCATTTTGGTTGATTATTGATACACCTTATAATAAAAAAAAAAAAAAAGATTATTGATAGTTTGATACACAACTCGAGCTTAACACACGATTTAACTCATGTGATGGCTAAACTCTTCATGTTATAGCACTCTCTAATGAAAGGCAACAACTAGTTGGCAACCTAGAATACCTTACATTGACTCATCTAAACATTTCTAATGTAGTTCGTATCGTGAGTCAGTTCATTTTAGTACCACAATCCACTCACTTTACAACTATTCTTCATATTCATTAAAGGGTACGCTGTTTCTTGGACTCAATTTCTCCTCAACATCACCACCTACATTATGTGCTTACATTGATGCGAATTAGACATGAAATCCAATTGATCATTTATCTACTATTGGCTTATGTTTTATACTTGGCAACTCACTTGTCTTAGTGTAGCAAGAAGATATATATTGTTGCATTTCTAGCACAATAGCAAAATATAGGGCAATTATTGATATTACATTTGAGTTTTTTTTTAGTTGCATTAATTTCTTCAGAATGTGGGTGTTTTTTTTTTTTTTTTTTTGCTGAATAAATACTTTATTGATCACTCCAACAAAGGGAAAGACAGAGTGGAGAGGGCTTGCGTCCAACATAGATTACACAATAATGTCTTTTACAAGAGGACCAAAAACATTGACATCGTTTGTCACTTTGTTCATCACTATGTTTTTCAGGGTACTTTACATCTACGATCCATTCCTTTTGATGATCAAGTAGTTGACATCTTTACTAAATCTCATTTGCCAAACTGATTCCATGATCTTGTGTCACTCAACTTGGCTTTCTACAAATCCATATTGAGTTTGAGCAATGCTATTAAATCATTCATTAGTTGTAGGCTATACATAAGAGTCATAGCCCATTACCTGTATAATACTCATTTTACTTATACTTCACTCACAAAATATGATTAGAAATAGAGCAAATTATAACTTACCTATCTGTGATTTGACTGAAATTTAAGTTATCAATCTATGGTTTAAAATTTTACACTTTACCCGCTTGAAGTTTAACTGAAATTTAAGTTGCTTAGCTGTGATTTGAAATCCTATGATGCAAGTGTTCCGCTGAATTTTTTTTGATCTTTTATTTTTATGGTTTTTGTGTTTTTGGAAGAGAGAAATATAAAAGTGAAGCAAAATCACATATTTAGTCATGTTTTTAATATAGGTGAGTTAAGGAAATTTAATTGAACTAACCTCAAGTGGGTAAAGTGTTAAATTTCAAACAATAGGTAGACAACTTAAATTTTAACCAAATCACATGTGGGTAAGTTGTAATTTGCCTTTATAAATAAGTTTTTTCTTTGTATAGTTTCTATATACAGCTGAATAATATATAATTATTCTAATATTTTCAAAACACTTACAACATAATTGGAAAAAGTAACTCATTGATAAATCTAAACTTTTTTTTTTTTTTTTTTTTTCTAAAGCACTCTCTTAATAACAACACAATTTTAAGGAATGTCTTTGGTCCCTTTGTAAAGCTTAAGGGGGAAAAAAAAAAAAAACCTTACAAACAATATTTTCCTCTAAATAGTAAAAAAAAACCCATAAAATATTTGTTACTAAAAATTGTGAATCTCTTACCCAAAAAAAGGCAATTTCTTTGTTTCTTAATTTCAGTTTGATAGAACTTCTTGGACATGATGGGCACGCGCTTAAACTTGTCTAATAAAGATTTCTTTGAGTAACGAATTTGTCTACCTCTTCAAACTAATTTAAGGGCCAATTGTTACTCCAAATAATAATAATAATAATAATAATAATAATAATAATAATAATAATAATGTTCCTATATGTTTGAACTTAAAATGTCTCTTATTTTTAGGGTAAATTTATATACAATATATCATTTCTTCTAAATATAATCATAATTTTATTACTATTAAACAATTTATTTATTTATTTATTTAGAATCCATACAATTTGTATGGATGCAAAAATGTTTAGATGACAGGATTTGGACACATAAATTTGGGTTTGAGTGATTAATATCTAAATACATTGTTTGAAAAATTTAAAAAGAATCAAAGATTTGGATTTGATAAATCCACCTAAGATTTTAAACTCTAAAATCATTGAATTTAAAATAAACTTTTAAACCCATAGAATCTTAGAAATCTATAAAACATACTTCAATATTTAGAGATTTAAAATTAAACCATTTTAAATCCATCACTTTAAAAATCAAATCCAAATTCAAATATCCAAAACTCAACTTTATGGAAAATACAAAACACATTCTAATTTTCAATCCTAGCTCAATCACTTAATAAATACGCAAACCATATCCGAAGGGTTAATTATGTGGAGTTTAGTGGAAACTATGTGCTTTACTAAAAAGTAAAAAAAAAAAAAAAAAAAAACACGCACGCACACACTATGTATGTCCTTTATTACTGGCTTCCCTAATCACACATTATGACGTGTCAAAATCCAAATTATTAATCTAAAAAATCTACGTGTTCATCCACTATGGAGTATGGATCACCTCTCTCTCTCTGATCTTTAGATCCGCTGTCTCTCCCTTCAATTCACAAAGCTATAAAAATATTAAAAAATAAAAATAAAAAAAATTCATTTTCAATTATAAAAAATAAAAAAAGCCATCTCTTTCTCTCTCTTTCTCTCTCTCATTTTGTAATTTATAAATTCTCATATCATCCTCTTCTTTGATCTCTCGTTTTCTGGGTCTTCAACAAAAATTTTCACCATTTTCACAAAGAAAAAAAGTTTAGGGTTTTGCAAACATGACACACACACATACATACAATACATATATAAATATTATATATACATATAGGAGCTTCTTCAAAGGTACGTTTCCTTGTTCTACCATTTAGCCCTAATTTCCACAATTCATTTCAAAGCTTAAATCTTTTTCTTCCATCTCTCAACTGATCCAGTCAAAAATTTTAAATTGTGGGTATATATATATTTTTAGATAGGGTTTGGAAATTTTTATTTATTTATTTATTTATTTTTGACTTTGTAATTGTTTATCAGGTGGTGTGTGTGTTAATGACACTGTGAATTTTAATTCTGATTAGTGGGGTACTGTTTTTTTTTTTTTTATTGTATGAGTTTGAGAAAACCCAAATTGGGTTTTTCTTTTTTTGCTCTTTTTTTTTATTTGGGGGTTTTGTATTATAGAGCAAAAGGTTGGTTTTTTTTTTTTTTGGTTGAAAAATGGAGGGTTAAGGGTTCAATTGTAATGGTGGGGTTGCATTGTTAGAGGGATTGAAGGTGGTGGTGGGTTCTGTTGGTGGGGGAATTGGGAATTGGGAATTGGGTGAGGATGACCGATTTTGAACCACTGCAACAGAAACCGGAATCCACTGATGCCTGCTCTGATTTTGAGTGTGGATTGGAGGAATTCATGCGTGGGCACTTGGATGAATGTATGTCATTCGCTTCGTGTAGCTCTGCACGCACCCCGGATGATGAGGATGATGAGGGTGGTGATCAGCTAGTCAGGAGGAGGAGGAGGTCTGATTTGGAGACCATATATATTTTTGAAATTTTAAAAAGTAGAATAATGATGAACGGTATTGAGTATGTAAACAAACCTTTTTCACCAGCTGATCGATTCAGAGCCGCAGAGACTTCCTGTCTGACAGAACGCTGCAACTCTAGTTGCATATCCATGCAGGCCTCCAACATCCTCTGCATGTGGCTCATGCCTTGATGAAGTCTTGCCATGTCTGCCCTCAGATCATTAATCATCTCCCATTCCTGATCCAAATCAATATCCACATTAGGGGCAACTTAAAAGGCAGATATAATATGTAAACTGGAGATAGATCTGGAATTCACAGGTTTTAAACAACATAAGAGAAAAGACCACAGCCCACAACAACAACAACAAAGCCTTAGTCTCAAATCACAGCACACTTCCCATTTATGTTAATCATCAGCAGAACAGGTCTTATTAGCACTGCAAACAAGACTTACTAACCTGGACATCCCATGAATTATTAAGCTACATCAATAACATTCCATATAAATACACATTAGATGATTTCAGATGGCCACAACCATAACACACGATTGTAACAAAATATTGGGATGACCTCAATCTTAGTATCCTCGATTACAGCTCCAATACTTCAATGACCCCATATTTGGTTAAGGGTCATACCTTAAAAGGCTATGTAAAACATGCCATTTAGTCAGGAAGTCCTAATGCTAGCTTCAACTTGTCCTAACGTTATGATAAAAAGAAACAAAATGCCTGACATGAAACTTAATGGGGAAAATTGAGTTTATTAGCAACATTAATATTTGGTTCCATAATTTGTAGAAGAAAGATTGCTCACCATTTCTGAGCGATGCATGCTATGACGAGACCAGCCAGTGTGATGCAAGTCCTGGTGCCAAAGTGGCTGTGGAGGGGGCACTGGTGGAGATGGTAGAACAAGAGAAGGTCTGTTAATGGCATCACGTTGATCCTCATTCTGGTCATCCCTCTGCTCCTGATCCCGCTCAGGTGAAGTAGGAGTTGGTGTAGGTAAGTTTCTATGCAAATCCCAGTCAATGGGAGCACGACCCTGCCTCTCCACATATGACTGTATTAATTGGTCCAGACTTTCACGGAACCCACTACGAAGAAGATTAGAAACACTTCTCCTACAATATTAAGGAAAAAAAGTCCATGTGAATGTCAAAAGCAAAGGTTCAACATCCACGTGGGTCTTAACACCTATGAAAATTCTGAAAATGATCAAATACCTGCTCAAAAGTTCCCGGAGTTCCATACTGTACACATTATCATCATCCGGAGGATGAAATCTATTGAATCTTCTAAATGGAACAGCACGACGATTTCTTGGAGGAGCAGAAGGCCCTTCTGACCAATTTTCAACAGTTTCCCGAGAGCCATCCTCATGCCAAACCCCTTGAGCTTCTTGTCGATGCCCCTCCTCCCCACTTGTATTCCTTAAAGGTTCCTGAGGCCAATCATTGACTGAGTTTTCTTGCCAATTTGTATCCATATCTTCAACATTGTCATCTCTCCACCCGTTAAACTGACCATAGGTTATCTGTTGCCAGTTTGCTCTCTCATCCTCAGTAATTTGTTCTTGCCAATCCCCTCCTTGATTAGCAGTTTCTTGCCAAGTTATATTCTCAACAGCTCTGTTGGTTTCCAAGTTCACTGTTTGATCAGGCAACTGATTGACGACACTTTCCTGACTCCTGGACTGTAATTGTTCATGATTTTCATGTTGGATGTCCTGTGAAGAGTTTGTTTGAGTCCGATCATTTCTAGAATCATTGACGTTATTGTTAGATGTAGTATCAGAATGGCTGCCTACTTGACCACGAACAATAGTTTCTAATCTGGAGCGGAATCCATCCCTAAAAGAGAAAGTGAACCTGTTATTGAACCAATCAACTAACAATCACTACAGTTCCTTTTATATTTCAGCAACAATCAGTATAATTCTTGTGCTTCTTAAAATAAAAGGCAATGACTATCAATACAAAAATTTGTAAAATAAATTGGGAAAAAAAAAATTGAAGAGAAAAGCCCAATGTACACCACATGTAGATGAGCTTTGTATTTCTATAAATGCAAAGTATACATACAAGCTCCAACCATCTAAAGGGGAGAATTTAGAAAACAAATAGAAAAGAAACTGAATGTAACTGCATATAAGAAGATAATGTGTAGGCATGTGTCACACATGCTACGGAGCAAGCAAGACAGAAAATTTTTATCAAGGTACTTAAAGTTATCCCAAAATACTAACAAATTTATATTTTCAGAAATCTTATTTTATACATATTCAACAAAGGATCAAGCAGAGACATGAGAACAATCAAGAGATGACCAAACAGATTAGGTAAAACAATGAAGATTGGCCAGGATATTGTCCAATCATTTAAAACCATGTAAATTCTCCACCAACTTTTTTCCCAATGATCAAGGCTACTAATACAAAGCCAGAGAGTATATACTATGGGCTATTCCAAAACACATAACATGATCAGTTCTCCTTCCCCCCCCCCCCCCCACCCCCACCACCCCCCCCCCAAAAAA
Organism: Quercus suber; assembly: GCF_002906115.3. Lineage (NCBI taxonomy): Eukaryota > Viridiplantae > Streptophyta > Magnoliopsida > Fagales > Fagaceae > Quercus > Quercus suber. Next base: position 2,579,066 of record NW_027069483.1, read on the forward strand.
AAAAAAAAATCTGGAGTATAAAATAAATAAAAAGAGTTTGTGTACCTTAAACCAGAAACAGTATGTCGTTGTCTCAACTGAACTAACTCACTCGCTGCCATAGAAGGAGGTCTCTCCTCTTCAACAGGTCTTTCATTTCGCAAGAATCTGCCTCTAAGTAGTGACTGGAAAATGTTATGGCATTAGTGGCAAACCATGGCTATATTGGCAAGCAAAACATCCTAACGTTGTATAACAAAACATCACATCAGTTAACAAGTGCTAAAGCTGACCTCACCGAAAATGTTTTGAGTACCAAGTACAAAAAACACGCGTAATCACAAGCTAGGACACCATTAGTATAATAATATTTACAGAAAAATCTGTTGAAACTTGAAATATATACATGTAAAAAATATATATATATCTTAAACTAGCAAATGACATAAAGTCAATTGATAGGAACTGATTCCATAATAACATATTACAGTCATTTACCTTACATCAAAAGAATTCCAGAAAAAAATTGAATCTAATCTCGCCTAAGTGAAGACTTAATACAAGCATAGCAAGTTTAGCCTTCTCTCAACAATAAATATTACCCTGTATAATATAATTACAATTAATGAGCATCCAACCATACAAGCATGATTTTATTCTGGTGTTTAATATCTACAACTAAAGGAGGAAAAAAACAGAGGGGGAAGGAGTGTTTTACAATATATAAATACATGAAAATATCTTCACGTCAACCTAGAATAGAAGGAAGTGCAATGTGCTAGTGACCTATCTAATATAAAAAAAATTCAAAAGACTAATATTTACATAATCATATAGATCTAGATCAGTTTCAACAATTCAAGCTTCTTAAGGAAGCAAACTAGAAAGAAAAGTCCAGTAGTCCAGACTATATCCTAATGAGATAAAAGCGAATAGGGAGAAAATCCCAGTAAAAACTGTGAAGATGCACAACAAAAAAGAGTATTTACATAACTTGCAGGTTCAGTCTATACTCTGCAAGGAAGAACTTTGGGAGTTACATACCAAAACATTTCTTGGGGCAGGGGAGAGCTATCCTTCAGAAACTAATTTATCAATTCCAAATCAAATGCAGAGTATTTTAATTACAATGGTATACAGCTATATGACACACCATGGAATTCTATTCTACAAATAAAATCTATAAACATTATGCAGCTCAATTACACAATCAAATACTTTTTGCCAACTTTTATCCATTTTTCGGTTGCTTATTTGCATAGTGTTTATCAAAAGATATAATTTTTGGTAGCTTTTATACGAATTTGTGACAAAAAGCTAGCTTATTTTTAAAAAAAATTAAAAGTTAGCATTTTTTGGCTTGCTAAACACACAGGCTTGCTAAACGCACAAGTATACTATCAATTTCCTGTTGATGGGGGAAAATATAACATATTCAATATCATGGGACTTAAATTAGTAGCTTAGAAGCATGAAAAATTGAACAACCTTCTCGATAAGCAACTGACCTGAATGCGGTTGCGATGAGCAAAATCTGAGACAGCCCGATGCTCCAACAAACCCTGAAGTTCCCTCTGCCTTTCTCTCTCTATCCTCACAAGCAAATCAAGTAGAGCCTGTCTTCCACGCAACCTCAGCATATCCCTACGGATATGCTCAGGTTGGCCTTCATCATGGTCAGTAACCAACCCATCACGAACTTGATCCACCTGATCACCAGGTCCAGTGGGCTGATCTTCCCGCCGGCTCCCACGAGCTGCTCTCTGCTGACTTGTCATTTGCACCCACTCCCGAACAATTCTCACCCTTTCACGCTCTGTTTCACCAAGCCATTCTGATCTGGGACTATTGTTCCTTTGAGCAACATTTGAAGAAGGCTCACTAATGCCACTCTCCATCCAGCCCCGAACTATTTGCCTCACTCTCTCCCTCTCAACATCGCCAAGATCAGGAGATTGCTCCCTACTAGACCTGTTATTATCCACACGTTCATTCTGCGACCCCATCTGATCATGGGCCCAACTCCCAAAGTCATTTTCACTCTCACTCACGTCTCCCAAACTCCCCTGATTCTCACTCTCCCGACTATCTGACATGTTTGTACTGGACATATTAGTATTAGAGTCCTCAACACTCCTCCGCTGCCTCAACCTCTCCCTCACTCTTTCACGAGCCCGACTCAACAAATGCTCATCCTCCAACTCGCGCCACATTTGCAAAATCGTAGACGCCTGAGTGCTTGGCCTCTCCACAGCCCCCTGCCGCCTAGAGGTCGGGGACTGCGACTCCCTCAAAAAGGAGGAGTCCAGCATCGAAACAGTGTGCAAACCCGCGAGAGCCATCAACTCCGACTCGCGATTCCTCCTCTCAATGGTGGTTATCATCTCCTGCGCCTGGCGGGCAGCCCACCTACTCAAAATACGAGAGTGGCGACGCCTTGCAGCCGAAGACTCTGCCAAATCATCACCTTTTTTTTTTTTTTTTTTTTTGGGGTGGGAACAGAATGTAAGTGCAACTCCTTCCATTCACGTTTCCTTCATTGTTGATTTTCTTTTATCTTAATCATGAAATACATTGATTGTTTATGCTTCTATCTTTGATCTTATATAATTGAGCTGACAGAAGCAATTATGTTACAGGCTTGGGTGCTGAGACATCAGAAGATGGGTCTAAATGGGGTCATGTGAGGAAAGGAACTTGCTGTGTTTGTTGTGATAGCCATATTGATTCACTCTTGTACAGGTATACTTGCACCAATATTTTGAACTACTTTTATTATTTTCTGTTCTGAGGGTGTTCTGATTTCTGTTGTTGGTTGTGTTCCTTCCCTTTAAAATGGTAACCTTTTGCAGATGCGGGCACATGTGCACTTGTTCAAAATGTGCAAATGAGTTAGTTCGTGGTGGAGGAAAATGCCCATTGTGCCGAGCGCCAATTGTTGAGGTGATCCGAGCATACTCCATACTGTAAAAAGAAAGGTTTACAAGAAAAAGAAAAGAAGAAGAATAAAAATTATGAGTAAAATGTGCGGTGAGGTCTGAGGGAGCAAATGTCATTTTACTTGCATCAAATGGAAGCTCTTGAGGTTCTTGTCTTGTCTGTAGAGTAGTAGAGTGTTTTAGTAATAGCCAATGTTTTTCTGATTATATATGGAACATCATGCATTGTATAATTGGAATAACAAATGGCATTGTTGATTCATCATTCTTGCGTAAATAAAATGTCGATTCTTTTTATTTATTCCCCTTCTGTTACGTCTCTAGTAAATGTTTGAGAAATCATCCAGTTCTTAAGACAATTGCCAGTTTCACTCTACAATAAAAATTCCCTAATAGACCGTTTTTAAAACGAACTCTTCAAGCAATCAAGATTACAACTTTTGATAGAATTTTCCTTTTACTAAAACCAACACTTATTCCACTACTTATGAATCATCTGTTAAAACCATACCTCCCCAACTCCTGATGTCTCTCTTCATGGACTCTCTCACCTTGTCCATATATATATATATATATATATATTTTTTTTTTTGACAGCTATATATTACATTTTCCTCTTCCCCCTCCTCGTCTTGAGAAGGGCTAGGTGGCACTCTGGATGAGCTAGCCCCAGCTCCAGAGGCTGTCCTGTGTTGCATCTCCTGAAATTCCTCTATGGAATACCAGAACCCCAGACGAATAACGCTCATCCGAGGAACTACTGCTATAACTTGTGCTACCCTCACCACTTTCATAACTCCCAGACGAGACGTCCTGATACTCGTCTATCTCCTATCTATACTACTAGACGAAGACATAGCTAAAATAAAAATCAAAATGAAAACCTAAAAGGAAGAGGAAATACCTGACAAAACTAGGACGAAGGCTAGACGAGAATCTTGGACGAGATGGTAGAGATTATGAAAAAGGTGAAGGGCAAGAAAGAGAATGTGCCTATTTATAGGGCCAGAAGTAGGAGCGAAGCGACACCGTCCATTAAGAAAACAACACGTAGCAGTCACTTGGAAAAATGTAATCGACGCAACAGGTTAACAAATTAAATCATGACATGTGTACATTAATAAAGGCATGGATTAAATCCCAGTGTCCTTGGACGACCCCTGGACAGGGGAGCAACTGATGAGAGAGCAAAACCCAGTACCATCAATGGTTCGTCCAGAGGAATCATCCATGATCACCAATTAGCCAAATGACCAAACAATCTCTAGTTCGTCTAAAAATGTCATCTGTGAGCTTTAATTAGCCAAATGACCACAGACCATCTAGACAAGTCATCCATGTGCAAAGCCCATGGACGACTATACAACATATGTCTATATATAAGGAGTCGTCCATGGGTAAAGCACACGGACGACTATATAACACTTGACAAATTCTGGAGTGGTTAATCAACTCGTGTTCATCGCCACCAATTTCTCCTATCTAAATAACTTCCATTAACAGTTGTAACTTCTAGAGCCATTGAGGAAGTTATTTCCGGAATTCCGGACTTCCACAAATCTTGGGGAAGTTATTAAGCCAAATAACTGCTCCCAATTCCCTATATAAAGACCGATCTGAATCAAACAAAGGTATGAGAGTATTCTGACATTACTCCAATACAGTTAGAATTCCATTTGTGGGAGAAGATACTAACTTAGTCATCAGAGGGTCCTAGGCCGGTCCACCCCGGTCTCCTCTGACAGCGTGTTTATTTTTCAGGCCTTCACTACAACTTTCAGCCCATCGAAGCCGAGTTGTCTAGCCTATTGATTCTATTCTGCATCAAAAGTATATCCCATATTACAAATAATCAATCATAATATGTCAAAGAAAATAAGCCACAACAAGTAATAAGTTTATATATGTAGGGTTTGAAGGTTATATTGGTAAAATGTCATTTAATTAAACAGGTCAAACGGGTTTCATATGATGACACTAACCTAACTCATTTATTAAACGAGTCAATCATGTCAACTCGAATATGACACAAACCCATTAAGTCTCAACCCATAACCTGCTAATTTTGTGTCATGTCATGTAGGGTTCGCGGATCGTGTCCAATTTTGGCACCCCTAGTGTTTCCCACGTAAGAAAGATAATGGACATTTATGAGATTATATACTCTTATGCATGAGTCTATGTGGGTTATGTAGTATTAATAATTTTTTTTTTTTTTCTAAATGTCTGTTTATTGTGCAGTATTTTTTTATTATAGAACAATATGTGTCTATTCATGTTGCACCATCATAAATAGTGAATCTCTTATTTATTCTAGAAAATTTTTAGTTTTCCATTTCATGTTCATAGTCAGAGGGAGAGAAAGACCATTTTGTTCGTTGTAGCATTCTGACTGTTGTGCTTTGTTTGTTTGTCGTGATCAATGTATCTTGGAAGATAGAAGTCCAAGAAACTTAAAGCACTGATTGTGAGGGCAAAATCTGCCTCAAGCAGTAGTGTCAAACAGTAATCTTGATCAGATTTGCATCATTCATTCTTTACACATCCAACTTGTGAGTAATTCCATTTATTTTACAAATTTTTATTTGTTGTATCATGTACAAATTCTATAATTGTTTTGTTAGCAACTTTTTGTGTTCTTCATGATTGGATTTTTTTTGTGTTCTTATTTACATCATCAAAAAAATTAAATTAATTTCAGTAAAACTTCCAACAATCCTACCATCAATCCTGAAGGAACAGCGATTTAGACAACTTAGGTGTCAACTTTATTGAGATCTCATCAAATCTGTTCGAGATCTCTTCGACTCTATTTAGATCTCATCAAATCTAGTCGAGATTTGACCAAAATATTGCAGAGAATGGTGAAGAAACCATCATATCGGCGAAAAATGGCAACGTCTAACCATGGAGATTGCTCGGATTGGTTGGAATCAAATTTTCTTGCAAAGACCCACTACTCGTCACGCCGTCAACCATCACATTGTATGGATTCAATCAAGTCTCAAATCAATCCCAATCGAATCGCTTGGTTTATCGAGTACCAGATCGGATTTGGACAGCCTAATTGTCACACATTGTGAAGGAATTGCACCTCATGTAGACTTCTATTAGGATTGCTGAAAGTGTCCCTAATTAAATTTGTGACATTTCTCTCTTTTTCTTTGACTTCTTTTTTTTCTTTTTATAATACAATGATTTTGTTTGTTTTAAGGATTATTATTATCACCAAGACAAAGCCACATCTAAATTACTAGCTTCATAGTTCAACCCCCATAATTTTCCTTTTTCCCTCAAGACATAAGTAACATGGCCCTCTAGTCTAGAGACAATGGCGTATGCACATTATATTTCTTGTGTTCTTTTATGAAAGTTACTATAACCGAGGCACCACATACCTCACCCTAGCACTCCAAGAGAGCCAGCAAGAGAGGCGCAATGCAAGCTAGGAACCCTCCTCCCACACGGTACCCGCCACAACTCAAACAAGAGACCTTGTGCTTGCATGTGGGATCTCTCCCAACGTTCCCTAGTGAAGGGGTGCCCCTATTAGGTCACGTCCTGGGGGTTAGTCACAAATGGTCGCCCCTCCCCCCCCCCCTTTTGTTCATCAAAAAAAAAATATATATATATATATATACATATATATATAAGTGGCTAGAGTTCAAATCCCAACAAGAGTATTATTGTAATGGAAAGAAAGTGAATTTTTTTTTTTTTTTTTTTTTTTGAGAAACCAAAAGAGAGGGAATATAAGACTTCTATCTTTACTTTATTCAAGGAAAAAAAAAACTTTGTTCTGACTTTTTTTTCCTTTAATTACTGGTGTGACGTGATTGGTTCATATGAAAATCATGTTGCACCTATTGCAATTGGTTACCTCAATATGCTGTGAAAAAGGTAGTTACATTTTTTGCGCTTTAGCATTGCTCATCTTAAGGATTAGGACATAGGATGGAGAAATCTAGTAACACTGTTAATTAAACAAAG
>NW_027069484.1:0-7584 GCF_002906115.3 Quercus suber
AATAATTACTAACAAGTTATTATCTCCAAAAAAAAAAAAAAAAAAAACAAAAGTGACTTTAAGAAATAAAAACAAAGTTTATATAACTATATCAATAAACTACCTACTTCCTTGACTAAAATGGAGCAATTTACTATGGACGGCTTTGCAAATTTTGACAAAGAAATACAATGAATCAATGATTTCAAAATTTCAACCATACAAATTTCTTTTTTTCTTTAGACACAACTTGAAACTACTCTTTCAAGTTGACAACAGTGATTTAGTATAGTATTTATAAGCCTTTTGTGTAATCTTTTAATACATTCATGTATATGCATGAATTATGAGCTAATTTATTATAAGTCAAAATTGTTTAACAGACAATCCCATCACTAGGATTACCTATATAAGCATTGTTATTATGATTATCATCATCATCAAAGCGTGATCAATTAATCGTAATAGGGTTAATGTTTTATGCAAGAGCTCAAGTAGCTATAATGATCATCTAAATTTCACAACATACTAGAAAATGCTTTTGCCTTTTTAATTCTAATTTTTCATGTTATTTGCGTACACAAATTGTACCATTAGATAGTGACAATCAACCTTTTTTTTAGCATGACATCATTAGATAGTGACAATCAGCCATGTTCTTTGACTAAAACTTATTTTTGGTATAAAAAGGGATTAAAAGGACGTACTTGTGGCCATTAAAGTCCAGACCAGACATATAATCAGATAGACACGAATAATTGGTTATCAAAAAGAAAAAAGATAGACACGAATGATTGCTGGCTTCTAGTGTTTTTAATCTAATCGTGCCGTGTAATGTCTGATTTGTCAATTAAATTAGCTATTATAACACAGTAATACAATATATATAAATATAGATATAGATATAGATATAGACATACACACTCAAAGAGTTCATTAACTTCAACCAAGCCGATTCCCCACTAGCAATATTAATGTTCAAGTAGACAAATAATAATTCTATCAACAAAATAAATTAGACAAATAATTTTGCCAAACATCTCCCATAAAATTAAAAATAAATTGTTTGTCATTTACATAACTTGCTACCCATAGGAGTTAGTGCTTGATCTCCAAATTCTATTTCAAAAAAAGTATTTAATTAGTGTCCATTTAGAATTCGTTTATTTTACTGAAATTGAAAATTTTTTGCTGAAAGTATTGTAAATAAAGGTAAAAATTAGCTGAAATAGTATAGTGAGACTCATAAATAGTACTAAAAAGTGCAGTAAGATTCATAAATAATAGCAAAAATAAGCTGAATAATAAAATAAGTTGGTAAAAATAATTTTTACCAATCGGACACTTAGTATCAAATGACTTTGTATTTTGCTAAATTGGTTCCTATATTTAGCTGTATATTATATTGTTTAACATTTTCATTCCGGCTTCTACTATTTGTCAGATAGATTAGGTATGGAATTGGGTTTTCTCTGAAAAGTCCCAGAACGAAAGTGTTGACCAGAAACTAGTTTGTTCTTAGAAAAATACGAATCATTTCTTGGACATGGAACCAAAAATATATAGGGGCTGGTTCTATCTTTTGACACAACACAAGTTGAATCCGCCATGTATGATTTCAATCTTGGACCAAAGTTTATCGCACAGATTACTTGACTACTACCAGTAGTGTTACTATGGAATTTGATATTGGTTGGTATAGTGAATCAATCTAATTTATCTTGACAATTCACAAGGGAGATTTCTATAATTCATTATGATTTTTGGGTACAAACAAATTTCAGCCAAAAACTTTCGATATATTAGAAAGGAAACACTGAACGTTAATCAAAAGTACACCAAATAAGTACTATACAATCATATCAGCTTCACAATGAAATTTATCATTCTAAAACTGACAATTATCAAAAGTACCTACACAAGTTATAGCATCAATTACTTATTATCATTATTATATATATATATATATATATTTTGGAGATGATTAGAAATACATAATTAATTTTAACTGCATAAAATTTGGCAACAAATTTTGGACCAGCATTTCAATTCTTCAAGGTAAACTAAATACCTGGAATTAATATTGAGAAACTAAAGAACTCATCTCCATTTTTGCTTTGTTTTGTTAATTTGTTGGACTGACCATATAGAATTGAATTACTGCAACCAAACCAAATACCAGTTTGCTCACCAGTCACCAAGGCATAATGCCCTAAAAGTTAGCCACCTGATTATCAAAATAATGACGTAACTTACATGACGTATCAAGCATGCAAGTTTAAATATATCCAAGCTAATTGAATATATGAAGCAGATATTTTTATTTAATGCATCTCTAAGAAATTAATATTATTAGGTCCCTTCACATCTATGATATCTGAGATTAATATTAAATTAACCCTTTATCACTGGATAGGAATGTCGATCATGTAGAGAACTACATTCTCGCCACCATTATTGGCCCTTAAATTTTGTTTATTAATAAATATATTGTACTTCTAAACTTGATACTCAGCTCTCTCTCTCTCTCTCTCTCTCTCTCNTGAACTTTTTAGTTTTAGAAAATTTTCTCAGAAAATTAGTAAATGCAAGAAAATTGGGAGCTGGACAGGAATTATTGGCTGTTAAGCAAAATTATTCAATTTATATATATATATATATATATATTTGAATTAGTAGGAGCCGACCAATACTGTTGCCTACTATTTGGTGACCACAAAATGGTGCATTAAGGTCTGTCTATCTCACCTAATTAAATTTGTGTGAATTAATGACCACTAATTGACTGACTTTTCTATCTCATTCAATATGATAAAAATAAAAAATAAAGGGAAAAAAAAGAAAAAGAAAAGAAAATTCCTACTTGCTTTTTTTCAATAGTAAGTGTTTACTTTTAGCCCTTTTGGACCATGAAAGCTTGCTTGCATTTAGAAGTTAATCAAACAAGTGGTATAGTATATATACTATATGACTTTTAATTTATGTGTGAAAAATATTAATTGTAGAACTCAAATCTACTTTGCTTGGACAATATTAAGAATCTGGGGAGTTTTGTACGTACATGACTGATTTATTTTGAAGGATCTGGGGAAGAATCATCTAATTATTGTTTATATATATATTCTCAAATTCGTAATCAAATTCTTGAGGTTGTCAGACACCCAGTAATCAAATTCTTTAAGACTTATAAGTCTTAATCTCTGTGCTAGGCACTTTACCTGATTATTGTTATTTGTAACTATTATAAATGAAGGAATATTGTTATTTTGAAATATAATAATTTCTGGAAATAATTAAAAAGAAAAAGAAGAACACTTAACGATTACATATATGTTCACATTTATGCGTGCATGTGAACAAGTTATTGGAAGAAGAAAAAAAAAAAAAAAAACAAAAAACAAAAAACGAAAACAAAGAAAAAGGAAGGCATAGAGTCATAGGTGATTAATAATTCATGCACCGACGCACGTCCAATTTCTTGGTCGCGACCAGTTCAACGTAGTAATTCCTAATCATATTCGTTAAAAGAAAAAGAAAAAAAAAAAAAAAGATTCTATCACGTAACTTATTTCACATCTGTACATATTTACTTTTCACATTTTAAATATTAATATTATAATATTTAATGTTAAAAATGTGTACATCAATGTATACAATTGTTAATCTTATGTGTATGAATGTGTGAGAAAAGAAGACGGTAAGAATACTTACCAATAAGATAAAAATAATAAATAAATAAACCCTTTTTTTTTTGGCCCAAAACCTTATTATATTGCTCATACACAGTTTCAGTAAAAATGAAAATAGTACATTCATCAATAATTTAAACATATACCAAAAGAGTATTAGTCAATATTTATTTAAACATTATTAACTTAACAAAATTCAATCTACTTAGTTCATAATAGGTTGATAGGATTTTTAAATTTTTAGTGTGAACTTATCTTAAGAACCCTCAATTGTCACTTTCATGAGTCTAGCTTTCATCATATGTTAGTAATTTTATAATTAATGTTGGGTTATAGATTGGTTTCAGTTAATTAATTCAATTATTCAAGTTGACGTCAAAAGTCTTGTAGCTAAATTGACACTTCCCCATGCATGAAGTGCTTGGGAGATGAGGGGAAAATGATTTGAATTGAGGAGTTAACAGCATATTGTAATTATCTCTAAAAAAAGAAATTATTCAAATTGAGTAATTATGTCAAATTACATGAAAATGGTGGAGGCATGAACAAATCACCAAATAATTTAGAGGGCAGCTGAAAATAAATTGACACGGTGTTTTGTTGACTAATGGGAAAAATCTCTAACAGAGTAAAAACCATACTAGGTGATTTTTAGGTCACCACTCCTAAGAATCACTAATCAAAATCAAGAGATTACAAGTACAAAGAATCTTACTCCAAACCTGGTCTATCCCAAAGTAGTAACCGATAGTTCAATCCTTACGCTAATTTCCAATTGGTCTTAATTTTGTAGAGATTTCTTCTCTTTGAACGGATCCTAGTACTTGACTAACTCCTAGCAAGTTAAAGCTTGTTGTTGGGTTTGAAGTTCTTCAATACACTTGTAAAGAATGAAGTACTTAGTCGCAAAACCCTAAGGTGCATAAGAATGCAGTAGCTTCAAAATAAGTGTATAGATTTTTTAATTGAGTCTCTATATCTTGTGATGACTTTAAAATAAAGTTTTTATATTCTCTAAACGTTTAGTGAACGAAACACTAGAAGTCCAAATTATCATGGGTTGAAAAACAGATCAGAGAAATCTAAATCTGCGAAACTCGATAGATCGAGAGATATCAAGATTCTTCATTTATTCTTGATAGAAGCTAGTATCGAGCTAATATTGAGACTAGTGTCGATGTTTACTTTTTTTTTTTTTTTTTTTTTTTAAATAGCTTTTCTTCGCTTGTTTTTGGGTGTAGTATTCATGTCTTCAATAATGCCACTTATCTAGTTTGCAAAACATATTTCATGATTTTTCTAGAAACCACTTAAAACTATCCAAATAAAGTAAAATGAGTTTTGTCAAAGGATATACTAACACATGAAAAATATAACCCTAAAAATAATGTCCCTTGATACAACGAGTGTTTTATTGATTGAAATAATACACAATAATGAGTAGCTCTGCCTTTTTGGATGCATCATTAGACCATGTGGTTTATATTATTTAAAAATAAAACTCTTTCTAGTTTGATAAAAAATTTTGTTATGAAAGTACTGTTAATCTTCTACTTGTAAATTTTCCTACCCAAAAATATAAATTACACCAATTAATTATAGTCAATTACACCCATTAAATTTAGGCAAAAATATTAATAGTCTTTTTGATCTGGTAAGCTCGCATTTTTTGTTACTATTAGTTTTAGTTTTTTTGTCCATAACTCCTGTTTACCATTAAAAAATAAAATTTTAATACTAAAAACATATTAATTTTTTTTTTAAAACACAAAAATACAAATTACACCCTTAAGTTCAAACTTAGGTTTGAATTTATGCCATTGATAATTGTAATTTTGGTCTTATAAGTTCAAATTTATGCCATTGTTAATCCTATTTAACAATTTTTTTTTAAGGTGACAATAAATGTGAACTTATAGGACCAAAATGGCAAAAATAAAACTTATATATAGGATTTAAATGACAATTGTCCAAATTTGAAGAATTGAATTTGTATTTTTGCCATTTAGCAACAAATTATTATTATTTTGTATTTTTGCCTAAAAATGATTTTTGAAAACAAAAGTACAATATTTTCTATATCAAATGTTAGAAAAGGGGATTGTAAGTGTTTCAAGCATATAAGTCATAGATTATTTATATCTTTTGATATAAAAGTTTGGTTTTACATATGTTACAGAATATGAGAAATCCTACTACAAACAACAGCATATATAAAATAAATTATAATGAGGTAAGTGATAGAGATTAAGATAAAGACTAAGTTTTTCTTTTGAGATGATTCGCCCCATATCTTGGTACTATTATTAGTGCAAAGGGGTCATTAGTATGCCATTCTTAGGATATAACAAAGCCAAACGCAAGTTGCACACCTTAAAATTATATACAACACCTTTTATACCAAGAAATAGGAATAATTTTTATATATTATTTGTTTAAATAGTGGAAGGATGAAGGAGAGCAGGTGACTACAAAAATGGTTTAAGAAAAATCATGCTTTTTGAGTGATGAGAAAAGATCGCGCGGGTGTGCTATTTAATTTATAAGTTTAGAAAACAAAGAAAGCAAAGCTATACATATATAAATGAGCCACAAGTTTAACTCACACGCAATAATAACATAATAAAAGAAAATCAACATTTTGTTAAATAACTGTGTAAAATGATTTACCGTTATTCTAGGTGTTTATGTCATCGGTACGAGAAAACTAGTGAATCACCACTCTTGTAGGTGTTTATGTCATCGGGTACAAAACAATATTTACTTTTTATTAGAAGACTACAACTAATCATTTGTAGGAAAAATATTCTGCTTTAATAGAGTTTTATTACTTAAGTTTCTATTAATTCAAGATTGGGGAATATTGTCAATAAAAGATTTCAAATCAAACATGGGGTACACCAAAATGGAACCATCACGAAAGCCATTGTGAATCCGTGATAAGAGAATATTGCTAGGAAAAGAGAGAGGAGAGCCAAACCATTGATTAGTCTATTCAATAAAAAAGATAATCACATCAGATAGTACTTATCAAGAAAAGAAAGAATAATCGCATCCGAAAATCATTTTTAATTTTGATCATTCATAATTTCATATCATCCTGTAGTCCAGCCATATATGCAAGTTGACCATAAAACATTCTAATTAAAAAATTCTTCAACGTTGGTAGGCTGTCCCAATTAGCTATGTGATTAGAACACCATACATTCAGATTCCGACGCTAACTTTTCATTCATACAATATTTATTGCATGCATACGCGTTTCTAGCCTCCAAGAATGTCCTTCATCATCTAAGGTCAACATACAAAATATAGTCAATATTAGTTAGTTTTTTCAAAAACTACCCCAAACCAAACTACAAATTATTGTAATACTAACGGTATTATAATATTTTATAAAAATATTGTTAGCCACTCTAATATTATGTTATTATTTTATAATATCATTCATTCTAATTTTGAAAAAAAAAAATCATTAATTATTATAACAACTAGAAAAAAATAAGGATTAGAAAAAATGTTGTGCTTCCCACATTGTTACGACTCTTATCGTTTTCTTCTTCTATATAAGTATGAGTTTGGAGGCATGAAGTCCCATACAAAACCCAAACACCCAATCATTGACATCTAATATTGTCCCTTGTCTGTCAAACATTTCTTATAGCCCATCGAAAAGGCAAAACATGGCACTTCGAGCATTGGTTACACTTCTATTTGTGCCTCTTTTTCTGTCTCCAACCATTCTTGGTTACTCCCAAGCAGATATTAAAAAATGGTGTAGCCAAACCCCAAACCCTGAGCCATGTGAGTATTTTTTAAGCCATAAGCCTAATTACCACAACTCCATCAAGCAAAAGTCCGATTTTTTCACAATTTCAAAGCAGCTTGCACTAGAACGTGCCCTGAAAGCTCAAAG
>NW_027069484.1:8041-180669 GCF_002906115.3 Quercus suber
TTTTTTTTTTTTTTTTTTTTTTTTAATCCAGGTCACACATGTAGGTTTAGGTTCAAAGGAAAGAAAAATATCTCTTGCATCCAACGTATGTATTGGATGTCTCATAACATGGGGTTCTCAGGAGTTTGTAGGACTCACATCCAATGCATATCTCTGATGGATACTTTCTTAATTTTCAAGAGATTTTAGTTATCAATTATATGTTTTAGCCTTCTTTTCAAAATTAAGTAGGATTACTATGTGTGTGTTTTAATATCGCTTATTTTATTAAAAATTGAAAATTTATTATTAAAAATAATAAAAAAAATAATTTTTAAGATACTGTCGCAGTAAACACTGTAACTTTGCCTTAATGCAATGTTCAGTCTCATAAACAGTCCAAGAGGCGTTGGTAAAAAAAAAAAAAAAGCAAAAATGCAAACGTGCAGACTTGATCAAGACAGATACTAAATCATCAATTTTGACAAGATTTTGCCGAAGAAGTTGCTTTTTTTTTCTTTGTCAAATTGGAGTTCAAACAACGAATACACGTAATGAATATATAAAATACTTTCTTTCCATGATTATCAATTATGATTTGGCCTTATTTTTCAAAATTAAGTACGATGACTATAGCTAAATAGTACGACGACTATAGCATCAAATTTGACAACACTTTGGGGAAAAGTTCTTTTTGTCAAATTGGGTTCTCTTTTTCCATGGAAGTGTTTGCAAGGAATAGGCCTAAAAAGACCATGGTCCAGAATTTCTAGATTAGTGGTATAATATTCTCTCTCTCTTGATTAAGTTACCACAGACATGAGATTCATTGATTTACAAATTATTCTAATACTGCGTGACGTTAGGCAACTCCACCTACCCTATTTGATCAGGAACGAAATCCACCTGCACTTCATTTGCAAACTTTTTTTTTGGCTGAGATACGCATTGCAAACTTTGGTTTAATACTCAAGGCCTAGTCAGTGACCTAGTTAAGTATTTATGACTGATCATTTTTATATTTGCATGAAGTAGTTATTTCACAGGTCAAATATATCATTATCATCTGTGAAACTTGCAGTGTGATATAACGGTGGTCACATCAAAATCCATACGCAATTTTTGCTTTTTTTTTTTTTGCTGGAATAGCATATGTGCAAAGTTGCTTGTGATATAACAGTAGCTTTGCTAATTAATCTAATATACATACTAGTTTTTTTGTTTTTTTTTTGTTTTTGTTTTTTTTTTTTTTGCTAAAATAACTATTCTAATAGTCAAAATACAAGAGATGAATAGATAATATATTAGTATAAATATTTTAAAATAAAATTAATAGATGAATAGATAATATATACAGGGTTTAAAGCTATGGAGTCACAGAGTTTAAAGGGCAGAAATTAATTCACAGTCTATTGATTTTTGAGTGATCTAGCAAATATTTGAAGACGCATATATCTTTGCACGTCAAGTAGAAAATGACAAGATTAAAGGACCTAGTTTGAGCTTGTCTGTACGCTATGGTACCGACTACCAAACCCTTTGCATCTAAAAAATGTGGACAAGAACCCATTAAATCGTACAAGTCGTACGGCATGGCCCGCTTGGAGAAAAATTCACGATCTGAATTGTTTATAACTTAAGGTTTTTATTTTATTTTTTGGATTGGTTTTGTTTGCTTAATTCTCAAAAAAAATTAAGTTTCAATCAAAGGTGGCCAATAAGACATTGCTTGTGTATATATAATACTTTTATGCTAATAATTATTGTCGTATTTAATTACTTGTGGTCCTAACTTGCTAATAATTCAGTACTCTAAAATATTATGTCTTACACCTTATATATACAGTCACAATTTTACTAAAATAATGAATGTTAATCTAGAATTTGACTAAAATATTTTTGACATGAAAATTAAGCTCTTCTTATTTTGAATTTTCAGCTGTTGTGGGAGATGGATTCATTGCTCAAGACATCACTATCAGAAACACTGCTGGCGCAGCAAATCAACAAGCCGTGGCCCTACGGTCTGGGTCTGATCTCTCAGTATTTTACAGATGCAGCTTGGAAGGGTATCAAGACACCCTCTATGTCCATTCCCAAAGGCAATTTTATAGGGAATGTGACATATATGGCACGGTTGATTTTATATTTGGAAATGCCGCGGTTGTGTTACAAAATTGTAACATTTATGCACGTTACCCTCCTAACAAGACCAACACTCTCACTGCCCAAGGTAGGACTGACCCTAATCAAAATACTGGAATTTCCATTCATGATTGTACAGTCAAGGCTGCTTCGGATTTAATGGCGTCCCAAAACTCGGTTACGACATACTTAGGGAGGCCATGGAAGGAGTACTCACGCACGGTTTTTATGAAAACATACTTAGATAGCTTGATCGCTCCAGCTGGATGGATGGAATGGAGTGGGAATTTTGCCCTTAATACCTTATACTATGGGGAGTATGCCAACACGGGGCCAGGCTCATCGACTGCTAATAGGGTTAATTGGTCTGGCTACCATGTCATTACGAGTGCATCTGTAGCTTCTCAATACACCGTTGCAAACTTCATCTCTGGTGGTTCATGGTTGCCAGCTACCAACGTGCCTTACACAGCTGACCTTTAATTTTTTCAAGGAAATTGTTATATACATGCCTTCAATTTGCTCAATTGTTTTCAATTGCAAATTTGCATTTGAGTTCCTCATGGTAAAAAAATAAGCTGATTGTTGCCAACAGCTACAAAAGATTGTGTAATAATTGTCATTCTTTGATAAGTTGTAATCAAGGATTCAATATAAATAAAATCGATTGTGTTTAATATTCTACACCGAACTTTTGGCTAAGGTTGCTTTGGTGTATAAAATGAGGTTTCCACGTTCTATTGATATGCATAGATCTAGATAGATAAACATTTTGAGACACAAATTTCTCAACAAGTCATATAGATAATCAAAGTGCTTGTTGAAAAACATGTATGGAATGTCACGTAAGTCAAAGATGAGTTCCCCCAAAAAGTAATGTTATAATAATTAATAACAAAGTATTACCCGAATTGTAATTTTATGGTGACCACTTTTTAATTATTTCAATTTAATTACCCAAATTTAGTGGCTAAGGGATTTCACTTATAGTTAGGCAATCGACATTATTGACCAATGGAAAAATGTATGTTTTGTTCCTCATAAAAGAAAAAGAAAATGAAAAAGTATGGTTTCATTTTTTAAGATTCAAATCTTTGAAAACAAAGTGATAGATAATTAAATCTAGAAGGGATAACATTCAAACCCTGCTGAAAACTAGTTGTCAACTTTTTGAAGATAGCTACAAATATTGGTTAACGTCATAGGAACTGGTTGATTTCTAATTATTTGAGATAATTTCCAAAATAAATTCATCAAGTTATATATATATATATATATATTAAAAGGCTATATTAGAAGTACCGAATTCTCATGTGTGAGCCCATAACAAATCTCTCCCTCTCATGCGAGAATCTATCAATGCTGGCTCAATGGGTGAGCCAAATAGGCAACTGCCTAAGGCCCCTAATGAAAAAGGACTCCTAAATTTCTACCAATAGAGATATTCTTGTACCAATAGAAGTATTAATTAAGCCCTAAATATTCACCTTGTTTTTTATCAAAGAAAAACCAATTAAAGAAAAATATTTTCATTGAATGGGTCATTCATTTAATCTCTCATACATAAAAGTTAAAATAACTCATTAATCTTTCACTAGTAAATAAATTTATACTCAAATTCTATTTAGAAATATCAAATATATAGCTTTATTAAACTTTTCAATCATAATTTTTTAGTATTTGGTTACTTCATTCAATAAATAATGTTTATTTTACTTGTATAGTCATTGAGTAATGCGATGGGTTCTTTAAATTTGTAATTTTTTTTTTCTAAAAAAATAGATTTTAAATGAAAAAAAAAAGTTAAATAAATATTCTATTAATATTCAAAGTATAAGAATAGACCTCACTTAAAGTTATCGCCTTAGGCCCCACAATACCTTGAGCCAGCCTTAGAATCTATATATCACATTGACCACCCACACCTTAAAGTCTTAATTAACATGTAAATCTTTTATAAAATCATGAATAATCTACTTAAAAATAAATAAATAAAAACTTAAATAAAGTTTCTCTCCAAACTAGTTTGTAGAGAAATCCTACAAACTTCTTCTATATCTTTATATTGAGTGTGAATTTTGAAAATCTAACCATTGAATAGCATATTCTTATTATATCCTTCATGCTTATAAAATTTTAAGAAGATCAAAGATCAATTGTTATGTTATTAAACAAATGTTAAAATTTCAAATTTTTATAATCTAAAATTATATATAAAAAATAAGTTTATTGATCGAATAGTAAATAACATCCGATTTGAACAAAATTTGATATGCATGTTAAGAACTTAAGAAACATGAAGTTCAACGGTTAGATTTTCAAAATTCACCAAAAAAAAAAAAAAGATATATGAAAAGTTTGAAGAATTTTTCTACAAACTAATTTGGAGAGAAACTTTATTAAAAAAACTTTTACTTTTACTAAGTATAGGACTCAATGCTTATACATTAAGAGGCACGCTTATAAGAGTTGCAAACTTGCACTTGCACCACATGTAAACACTTATAACGTTTTTTTTTAATAGCCAAAGATGTAAGAACATCTAAGGTGGTAACTTTTAAATGAGCCTTTTTCATATTTAAATAGCATTTAAATAATATATAGTTTATTAACCGTCAATTTGATTAATGTTCAATATTATAATTTTTTTATATATTTAAAATTCATTTTTCTTTCGTTTTAATATGATTAATTCACTTTAGCAATATTAGGGATATTAAAAATTTTACTACTTAGACCTTGCAAGCTGACGTATTACTAATAAATAAATAAATAAAGTGATAACATTTATTTATTATATTGTCTAATAAGTGGCAAAAATTATATTTTTGCCACGTTAATTTATGATTGGTGGCATTTCAATAAGATAATAAATTAGTTTAAATTGCTTCTTATCATTGGTGACACATCAATTTGTAAAATTTATGTAATAAAATTTATAATAGCATCACTCAATTCTTTGGACCATATTAAGAGTGGGAAAAAATGTACAACTTACATATTTTTTAAAATTAAAAAAAAAAAAAAATCACATAAGACACCACATTTTGGGTATGAATGTAGAAAATGTAGTAATGTTATGTAAGGCATGGAATCTGACCAACGCATATCACCCCTTGCATGTGTTCTATTATTATATTAACTAGTCGATAACCCGTGTGATGCACGGGATTCATTAAAAAGAAAAAAACAATATTGCAATTATCATTTGCTGCACTAAATCAGAATGTCTCAAGACTCACTAATCAAATAATACAATTAAATGGAAAAGACCCAAACATAACATAAAATCTTCACTAATTCAAATATTTATTGACAAATAAGGGATAAAGAAATCCTGTATATCAGCCCCATAAAAATACAAACATGCCGATAAGATTAATACCACTACCATAAGTCCCTTGACAATGTAATTATTTTCAGAGTTACATATATAATGTGAATAAACAAATAAACAAATTGCAATAATGATCACAACCTTATTTTCATAATAAATAAATAGAATATAGTTACCAATGTCAAATTCTTTTGCTATGACTCAAAAAGAGTAGAAAACATAATACAACACATTTGCATTATATAGAGGAGTATTTTATATATGCATTCAACATAAAACATTGAGTTCTATAAATTGTTATTAATCTGTATTTCAAATCTCTTGTTAAATAAATTAAAGACACATCCATTAAGTCCATCAACACATATTTGGCAGCTATGTAAATGCAATAACAAAACTCAAAACAATAGAAGAAACATCTTCATGGGCAGTGTCCTACATAGCCTTATTAAGTGCATCCCTTTTCTGAGGATCCAAATGTCCCTTATAGTGAAATAATTGGCAAATGACCACTGAATGTCTTTGCATTTTAATCAACCTCAAAGCCTGCATAAAATTAAAGAATAATTATTGTTATAATTTTTTATAAATTATATCTTCAAGTGACAATCTGCCAAACACATCCATCTAAATCCACATATCCAACTAATTTTCACAATCTAAGCAATAATTACATCAAAAGCTAAGTGTCCTGTATTAGATTATTAGAGCTATTTATGTCAAATCAATTTCCATTCTCAAAAAAAGACAATGCATTGTCTAATTCCTAGTTTTATAATATTGAAATCAAGATAGAGCATATACATAGCATTCTGTATGCAAACTTCAACCAAATCACAAAGAAATAACTGGGGTTATAAGACAAACCAATTTTTGCAACTCCTTTCATTTAGTTATTTCTTATCTATTCATTTAGCAGTTCAACTATTTCAAAGCAACAACTTGAAGAACTTGCTTTTTCCATTGCTCAATTACACAATGGAAGGCCTTGCTCTCTTTTTGTTTCTACATTGGATAGTGACTCCCCTTGAATATGATGTCTGCTTCAAAAGTAACCATTAAGAGACGTGAGCACTTAATAGTACTTCAACAATCATCAATTTGCATATTTTAAATAAGTATCATGCAACATAAACTTAACATGACACATAATGTTCATAAATCATTGTTAAGAAAAATCTAATGCACCTACTTTCATAGGAAACTTACCATGATACATATGGTTCTTTTAGGCAACCAATCATGGGTAGGGGGCCATGCAGGCAAATCCTTCTGCCAAGGAATTCAGTACATTCTAAGAAACAAAAATGTTAGGAACTCATAAGAATTAAAGAATTCATATAGAGTTGTAAATTAACCCACGTAACCTGCAAGAATTCAAATTAACACAAATTACTTAGCACAAATTAACATAGAGTTGTAAAGCAATCTCTTGAAAAACTAATAAAAACAAAGAGGGTTAATTGAAGATAAAAGGGAAATATGAAAAGAGAAAACATACAGATACAATATTTAAAATTTTAAAAATAGAACAGAGAAATCAAATATTTGACCTCACACCACATGGAGAGAGAAAGAGAGTAAGAAAGATTTTATGAATTTGAATCAAAAGAGGACGTCCACGGCATCTTGATTTTGCTCCTTCAATCCCAATTCTGCAAAGCTCACAAAAAAGAAAAAGCTAGCAGATCCGATCAGCTCTCTCACTATTTGTGTATTGCATGTTTTTTCCTTGGTGAAACCTAGAGGTCTGCTTTAGGAAGGGGTGAAGTGATTAGAGAGAAGAAGGTTTTGGATGAGTATACTTGAGGGCTGAAGATATAATCAAATGGTGGGGCTTCAAAAATAGAATGTTTAGAAACATAATGTTTATGGGTGGCCGACAAATATAGAATTGGAGAAGGGTGGTGTTGAAGAAGGTGGAGCCGTTGAGCTACGATTTGCATGTGGGGGAACGGCAAAGCGTGGTTTGCATTTTGGAGGAAGGATAAGGTAGAGCGTGTTAGGGGCTAAGGGCTTCTCTGATTTTGTGTTTAAGTTTATTTTGGGTTTTAGAAAAGTTTTTTTTTTTTATGTTTTTTTTTTAATATTGTGCTGATATGAAAAATTGTGGGAGTTTCAAAAGTTTCGGTTATATATATATATATATTAATCAATCAGAACTCCAATCTTACTCTTAGAAAAAAAAAAAAAATTTATTAATAAGAGAACCACATGACCTTTTCATAAATAACATCAAAATTAAATTAAATTATTTCATTCCCAGAACCTGATCCCTGACAATTCAAAAACAAATGGATTCTTGTATGAGCCCTGTTAAAGAATGGGTTTGTATTCTAACAAGCCCATTATGTGAATTAATTTCCATATTTATTACATTCGCTAATACATTGAAGTTCAAAGGTTTGAGACTTTGAGTTTTTAGGAAAACTAGGTATTTTGTTATCATTGTTTAAACAACAGTTTTCAGTATTTAAACAACATTATACGTATTTTCACACACTTTTTCACTCACACATTTCCAAAATATACAAATAACGTTACTAGAAATATTTTACCAAACGGGCCCTAGATATCCACAACGATAAAACTTCATTTACTGAAGGTCACCTATTTCTGAAGTCATCATTGCAAAATGATGACTTATATTTTTTTTTTTTACTTGGAGCCTTGGAGGGTTTGCATCTCAGAAAAGTCAAATCTTGAAGAAATCTTGTTTATAATTTTTGGGTAAAATATCATTTTCGTCTCTAAACTATCACAAAAGTTCGTTTTTCGTCCCTAAACTTTCAAAAGTTCTATTTTCGTCCTAAACTATCACAAAAGTTCGTTTTTCGTCCTTAAACTTTCAAAAGTTCTATTTTCGTCCCTAAACTTTAAAAAGTTCTGACGGAGTGCTGACGTGGCTTGACAGAGTGCTGATGTGGGAGTGACGAAAATCAATACGTTTGGCAAAGTTTAGGGACGAAAATAGAACTTTTAAAAGTTTAAGGACGAAAAATGAACTTTTGTGATAGTTTAGGAACGAAAATAGAACTTTTGAAAGTTTAGGGACGAAAACCGAACTTTTGTGATAGTTTAGGGACGAAAATGATATTTTACCCATAATTTTTTTTGACACTAGCTTTGTATCTCATTATAAATGAAAGTAATGGAGTTCCTTAACAAATTTTACAAACTTGTTTTCTTTTCCATGTTCCAAAAAAAGCCTCTACAAACGATAGCGAGGATGAGCCCTATTATACATATAGCATGAAGCAATATTCTAGGAGAAGCAACCTATGACACTAGTCACCGGGAATGGGAATATCATTCTTAGTCATGAGAGTGAGATTATTTTTTACTCAAATAACAATACATAGTAAAATTTATTAATAAATTCATTTCTTTAAGAAACCCAATCATTACTTGACAAACAAATTGAAAGAGAAGCTGTAGAGAGAGGTTGAGATCAGAGAACACATTTATAATTATAAAATATAAGTAAATTATTATTGGATATCGAACCCAAAACTGCATGATACATCAGGAACAAACTCCTATTTTCAGTCTTTGATACAGAACTCCTTGTAGAAGTACACCTTCCAGACCCACGGACCACCAATCACCGCCAACACATGTTCCAAAAAGGTTTTGTTGTACACCATCCTTCAGTTTTCAGAGTGCAATTTTGTTTTGTTTTTGATAGGTAAGCCCGGTAGGGTGAGAGAAATGATTCGCAATGGTCAAGTTTGTATAGACTTTAGAGGCACGTTTGGTATTACATAAAAATAAGAATAACTATTATAAGGAATAAAAGATGATGTAATGTAATACTTATTACTATTTATTTGTTTGGTAATAACACAATAATAGAACCCTTGAAGACAATGGAATGAAAACATTTTAAATCAAACTTAAAATATATTTTAGGAAATATCTTACTCATATAATTATATTTTTTTTTAAATAATATTTTTTAAATTTGAAAGATAGACTAGTTATTTTTTATAATTTTTTTATATTCATAGTTGTTATGTGCATATGGAAAGTTTAATAATTTGGAAATATATTAATTTTTAGAAACTAATACACCTACTAAGGAATAGATATTACAACCCTTTTAGAGATGAATAGTTATTCCTCATTTTAAAGAATGACTATTCATAAGAAATGAATGTTTCCTATAATATAAACATAATCAAACTACTGAATAGTTAAATCATAAAAATAACTATTACATTACAGTACCTATTACAGTCTACCAAACGTACCCTAAGAATTGTGAGAAAATCTAGGTCACATTAATTTTATGGTGCTCATAAGGAAAGTACAACAATTCTTCCTTATTGTTTTTCTTTAAAAAACAGTTGGGCATTGTGTCATGAACATCTTTTGTGAAATTATCAAGTCTTCCATTGAAGGTAAATTCCACAAACAAGAAATTGAATGCCCCAATTGGATTTCCATATCAGAAAATATAGTACATACTATATTTTCAAGGCTTCCATTGATGCTTATAAGTTTTCATTGTATACTCATTAATGTCATTTAATTTTCAAGCAAAAGTTCTAGTTAAGTAATCAAAAAGTGGGATGATTGTTTATTTAGGAGAGACTCGTGGCATTCAATTCTTATCATATATATATTTTTTGTATGTTTATCAATTATGCAATAGAGAATGAGTTATTATTGTTAGGTTCTAAGACTTTGGGAATTAATGTATTAGAACTTCAATTTGTATATGTTGGCAAACCATAATCAAAACATTTAGTCTAGGTTTAAACTTGCTCAAAGTTTGGTTTGAATTAAGTTTGGAATCAAGTAATTGTAGGAAATTACTATTCAATTTCTGTAAGGCTCAATCGATCGAAAATTAAATTCAATCGATCAAAAGTCGTAGATCAACAAAAAATCAACAAACGTAAAAATGCCATAACTTATCCGTTTGAAGCCCAAATTGCGATCCGTTTTTTCCAGTATTTAAAGGACACCATAAACTAACCCTAGGTAGGTTTTTCAAAGTTTTTTAGAGAGACTAAAGTGCATCTTGTGCCTCTTTTGTAGATCTAGGGTTTTGTACCCAAAAGCTCTCTAAGGTCTTTGTTGAGTTGTGTGTTAAATCTTTTGTGAGATCTAGAGGTGTTTACCTTCATACACACACATAGAGCGATCAAAATCAAGATTTGCATCAAGAACTTGATGGTGGTTTCAATTGCTGCATAAAGAACTTTCAAAAAGGTCTAAAACCTTTGAGTGGAGTCTCAAAGTCACAAGTAGGAGAACTTGTAGTTGCTGCTCAAGGAAAGAAGGAGTCTGTGGACTCGAAGTTATCATGGGGTCGTGGTAGTAAGTTTTCTACTCGATGTAGCAATAGAATGTTAGTGGTCTAAGTTCTTTTATACAAACTTGAATTCTTTCATAATGGATTTGCTTTTTACCTTGAGAATAGCTAGGTTAAATCCTCCCCAGGTTTTTTACTGATTTGGTTTTCCTGGGTGATCATATCATTGTGTTCTTTATTTTTCGTTACTTTACATGATATTACTTTATTGTTTTAACCTAGATCTGAATAATAAACTTAAGTATTCACTTGCTTAATTAATTAGGTTAAACAATCTAGTTCACAGGGATCTAAAAATGTACAATTATATACTATGAACGGTCTTGATTGTCAAAATCTCAGCTATCCCAATGGGTTGGTAGCTTGTTTAACACGCAAGAACAATGCATGCATTTAGTGATTAAAAACATGATGTTCAAAGGGTTCAAAAAAAAAAAGTGCTGTATAATAAATATAGGATAATCTATCAAGGACGATTTCTTTGTAAGCAACATAGTTAATAAAATATGGTAAATATACGGACATGTATTAATTGGTATCTTTCATGAAAAGTACGTTTCAAAAATTCAGCAAAAATTATAGGCTCAGATAAAAAATGAAACGTGTATAATACAAGTATATTACGTATATTTTCAAAAATTTCGTGATACAAAATATAGTAAAAATATACTTTTTTTAAAGATAAATTATATAATCTTTGTATTAATTAAAAAATATTTATCAAATTCTAATCTGAAATAATCATGAATAAATCAACAAAGATATTCAATAGATCATATTTCATATTAAAACTATTTCAGTATTAGTTATGAAATATTCACAGAATAAAATTTTTTCAAAATTTTTTAATGAAAGTTTTTACCATAATATCAATCCTTGGGGAAGTACAAAAGCTATTAGAAAAATATTATATATTAAAAAATGACAAAACTTATGTATAGTATCTTAGATTCCCTTCTTAAAATTATGATGTACGGCCCCCGCGTCATATCCTACATTGGGCCTTGGGCCCTGGCCTGGGTATATGGCCCATGAGGCCAATCCCTTTATACCCGGCAGCCCACCCCCGGGCCACGCGTACTGCAAGCCCGAGCCTTGCTTCTTCATCGTTTCTCGGCAACACCTTTCCATGGAGTAGATATTTGACTCACGGGAAGACCTGCACTGTACCTACCACCACTTACGATCGATAATAGTGGACCGCCGGTTGCACTCGTTGGCAAGTAATTATGACCTCTCCACTAAACTATGGCCTATAAATGCAGGAAGTTTGGAGAAGAAAGGGGTTGGAAAAAATGGCGCGCAGCATGGAGAGTATAAGAACAGAGTGAGTAAAAAGAGAAGGTGACTCAGACCCACGAGGAAAGAAAAGAAAGGGCCTTAGGTCTCAGCGAGAGGAACGACCCAGTGTTGGAAATCCAAACCCACTATACAAGTAAGTTGTGAGCCCAACTTGAGGCCCAGTCCGACGGGTTTCGGTATCGGGCGCGCACATATGACATGTGGACACTTAAATAAAAAATACACTTCCATCTCATGAAAGAAGGGAACTTAAAAAACAATACCTAAATACTATACCTAAGTCTTAATCATTAAAAAAAATCAATAGAATAATTGGTTATATGCAATAAAGGGAAAATGTGAATGAATTATATATAAGGTATATATAAGATAGAGTCAGAGCATTGGCATCAAGTATGCAAAATGCTATATTTTTAACATTTGGCACACTAAACACCAAAAAACATTCCACGTCGAATGTTCTAAATGCTAAAAAATTTGGCATTGATAAACAGTGCAATTCCAAATCTGGAACTATACAGGTAGAAATTGTATAAAAAAATTGTTATTTTATTCTACTTTTCTCTCTCCTCCCTCACATCTCTATCTCTTTCTCTCTTTTGGTCTAATTTTCTCTCATCACTCTCAGACTCTCCTTCTCTCTCATTATCACTCACAACCTCTCCTCTCTTCCTCTCTCACTCACTCTCAGCCTCTCTTACTCTCTCTAGATATGGATCAATGGTTTATGGCAAGGTGGATCAGTGGTGGTGAACCCTAGCCACTGAATCGACAAGATGCATAAATCCAGCCAAAATCTCTTTATTTCGGTCGATTTTTGGTGGAGGTTGGTGAGTTATTGGTGGTAGGGGCTAGATTGTGAGTGGTGGCTATAGGTTGGCTATGGTGGTTCTGGTATTGGCTATGGCACAAGTATGGTGGTTGGTGATCTTTGTGTTTGCTTAGTTGCATGTGTTTGAAGGCAGCAGTGGTGTGGCTATGGCATTTGTGTTTGTGTTTGTTGTTTGATTTATGGGTTGTGTTTGTTGATTTTATTATTTTAATGGGTTGATAATATTATTTTAATTTGTTGAATATTAAAATAAAACATGTGATATAGAATGTATTGTAAAATAGTGTGATAAAATAGATAAATTTTTATGTGAAAAAATGACATTTAGTATAGCACAGCTGATGCTTGCGCCCTAATACTAATACTAAATAAAGATAAAGAAGAAGAAAGTACATTAGAAATTGAATGATGTGGCTTTGGAAAGTGTGAGACTATAAGGTATCATTTGATTTCAATTTTCAAAGAATAATGGGGAAGGAAAGACCGTAGCAAATTAAATTAATTTTGAGTGCTTGCATTTGCTTGGACTCATATATATATATATATATATATAATATGACAAGTTAACGAATTCCCTAACAGTATTTGTTAATGAACCATTTTAGAAAAGTTTTTATAGCTTTTCAATTTCCCATAAAAGTGTTATAAAAATTGCCCATAGAGCATTTGTTAACATGACCAATAATATATTTATTCTTACCTGTTTTTTATTAAGTGAATGGTACTTTTAACTAATAAAATGTGAATATACTTTTTGCATGAAACTGACATGTCCATTTCCATACATTTGGAAAGGAAATGCAGAACATGAGTTTTTTAAAATTTTAGGCTCCATTTGGTTGAAGGGGCGAAAAAGTGGAAGAATAGAAAATGGTTGGAAGATGGAAAAGTGGGAAGATAAAAAAGATTTTAATTTCCCTCATTTTTGTTTGGTTGAGACTGGAAAAATGAATGGATGGAAAAAGTGAGTTTGTATAAATTTGCTCATATACCCTTATTAAAAAATGATTCCCAATTAAAATAAAAAAAGTGATAAACAATGAAAAAAAAAGAAAAAGAAAAAAAGATATCACCTAAATTTATTAAAAATAAATAAAAATCAAGTTAAAAAAATCACATCTAAACAAAAAAATACAAAAACAAAAACAAAACAAAACAAAACACAAAAGAAAAAAAAAAAATATATATATATATATATATATGGGCAATGCACTTGCCCAATAAATCAAAAGAAATAGGAAAAAAAAAAAAGATATTTAAAAAAAAAAAAAAAGGTGAAGAAGAGCAACGTAAGGATGAAGCTCATGTGCAACTACACATGGACATTTTCGTCCATTAAACAGCCTCAAATTTGTTCCTTCAGTTTTCTATCCATTTTGGAGAGAAAACTTTTTGGTGGGTCCAAGAAAAAAACACCTGGGTCCCACCATTTATTTTCCTTCCGCTCCACCCAACCAAACACACTCTAAAATAAAATTTTCTTCTCATTTTCTCTTTAAAGTTTTCTATCCACCCTATTTCACCTCCAAACAAACACACCCTTATAAACGTATGGATAATGTGTAGCTTATGCATATTTACTAATTAAAGTAAGCAATATATAGGTACAATTTCTTATTCTCTTTGAATTGAATTAGTGTAGCAAAATGATTTTTTTTTTTTAAAGTTGAATTTTAACGGTATATAAAAACGCTTGTATTGTAAAATTAGAGCACATAATGCTTTTACCACAAAAAAAATCATTTAAATTATTATTTTTCAGTATATTATCTTTTCTATTAGAATCCTTAAGTTATTGGATATAAATTTCACAAATTTTGGCGAAAATAGATAAAGCAGTATCAAGATTGAATGTTACCCTTTCTAGAAAAAAAAAATATATATATATATATATACACACACACATACACATACAAATCGCTAACCCATGTGATGTACAAGAAAATTACTGAGTATGAATTATTATTTAATATGAATGTTTTGCAAGTACAAATTTAGTAACCTCTTTGATTACATCATTAGGATTTCAATCTTAAAAATTTCAATTCTCGATATGAAACATTAAATTACTAAATGGAAAATATCAATAAATAATAAAAATAAAAATTAGTATTCCAATCCCTAATATCCTCAATTATCCAATAAATTTTGCAATGTTAAAATATCAATTTATATTGTTTTATAGAAATTATTGTGGTTGTTTTGCAACTTTAAAGAATTTTTTGTATTGTTTTCTTTTGTTGCTTTGTATTAGTCATTGAATAACTCATTTTTTCTCCTTGAGTGCAGATGTTGGTTTGAGTTGTACATATATTACTTGAGCGTAGATATCTTTTATATATATATATATATATATATGTTTTTTTACATATATTATTTGGTGTGAGTTGTACTTATTTACATAAATAATTGAAAATTTCACGCAATAGTATTTGTTCTTTTTTATGCAATAGTGTTTGTTCCTTTATTTAATGGACTAAAGTTCGGGAATAATTATTAAATAAAATAACTGAATATAAAACAGTACCATGCATAGTCCACCTTTTTTTTTTCTTTTTTTTCCAATGACGTGCTAGATGGGGAGGATTCTTCTTCCTAATTTTTTAATACTTTTGATGCCTTTCTCTTCTTAAAATTATTTTTCTTCCAGCAAAAAATAAATAAAAAGAGGAGGCCAATAGATTGTTAGATACAAGAAAGGGAGTGTATCAAAGTGAACGACACAACCATTAGCTAAAAACCCAGAAGAGCCAATGGCAAAATCATAAAAACACTAAACAGCAAAGGGCAAAAAGGGAAGAAGAAACTAAAAAAGATAAACTGATATATTTAAAAACCAAATCAACATATAGTGTAAATATTATGGATCATAATCATAATCTACTTCATTTAAATTGAAAAGCTTGTGAAGGTTTGGGAGCACTAATATCCACAATGGTAAAACTTCATGAATTATTGAATGTCACCTATACATCCCCGAAGTGATCATTGCAAAATGCCTGTTAAAAAGTGGAATTCTAAATAAAAGCTTCTTTTTCTATTCAAAGGGTTTGCAATTTTTTTTTTTAATTTTTTAATTTTCGCTAAGAATAAAAAGTTTTATGAATAGAAACAAAATACAAACTGACATCCAAAATAGAAGGAAGAGCTGAACTAAGATCAGAGAAGCCAAAAAATCTATTTGAAATTAACCAACGACTGAGAACATGAGCAACTTTATTAGCCTTTCTAAGTACACAGTTAAAAATAAAAGAAAGAATTTATTAGCATCTCCAAAAAGTTGAATTCTGAAGAAATATTTGTCGTTTATAATATATAATGAATGAGTACATACGAGAGGAGGGAAAATAGTTAAAATATACTTAAGAAAACAATGGAGTTTTTCTTTTAAACCAATTTTACAATCTTCTTTTCTTTTCTGTGTTCTAGAAAAAGCCTTTACAACAAAAATAGCATGAAACAGTACTACTCTGGGAGAAGCAAACTTTAACACTGCAAGTGAGGGCCGTGAGGCTATCATTTTACTCATGATTATGAAAGAGAAACAATTCAGAATAAAAACATATAGTTCAATTTATTAATAAAATCACTTCCCTGAGAAACCAATCATTATCTGAGAAACAAAATGAATTGAAACTAGAGATAGACAAAGCTATATAGAGAGAGAGAGAATGAAGGGTACGTAATTTATTATTCTTATAACCAAAAAAAAAAAAAAAAAGGTAATTTTATACATATCGAACCCTAATCTTCAAGATATACCAAGAACAACTTCCTCTCATTAGCCTTTGATACAAAACTCCTTGTAGAAGTACACTTTCCAGACCCATTGACCACCAAACATCGCCATCACATGTTCCAAAAAGGTTTTGTTGTACACCATCCTTTTATCCTTCAGTTTCCAGAGTGCAATTTTGTTTTGTTCTTAACAGGACAGGGTGAGAGAAATGATTTGTAATAGTTGGGTTTATATAGGCTTTAGGAATTGTAAGAAAATTTAGGTCACATTAATTTTATGATGCTACATAAGGAAAGTACAACAATTCCTTTCATATTGTTTTCCTTAAAAAAAAAAAAAAAAAAAAGCCGGGGGTTGTGTCATGAACATCTTTTGTGAAAATATCAAGTCTTCCATTGAAGGCAAGTTTCACAAACAAGAAATTGAATACCCCAAATTGGATTTCCATATTAGAAAAATATGGTACCAAAGTATGAGTCAAGTAAAAGTGGGATGATTGTTTATCCAGGAGAGACTGGTGGCATTTTCAATTCTTATCATAAAAATTATTATTTTATATTTATAAATTATGCAATAAAGAGAATGAGTAATATACCGTGAATGGTCATGATTGTCAAAAATTCTTGGCTGTCCTAATGGGTTTGCAGCTTGTTTAACACGCAAGAACAATGCATGCATCTAGTCTAGTGATTAAAAACATGATGTACAAAGGGTTCCCAAAAATAATACTGGTGTATAATAAATATAGGATAAAGGGATAAACCATCGGGACATTTCACATTTACATTAGAAGATACTCAACTATTTCTATATAGAAATTGATTAATTATTTATAAATCAAAATCATTTTCTTATTCTCTTTAAATTGAATCAGTGAAAGAAAATGGTTTTCTTTTTTTTCTTTTTTTTTTTAAAAAAACTTGAATTTTAACTGTAAATAACAATGCTTATATTGTACAATTAGAGCACATATACCTTTTTTTTAAACCAATTAAATTATTATTTTTCAGTATAATATCTTTTCTATTAGAATCCTTAAGTTATTGGATATAAATTTTACCAATTTAGGTGAAAATGGATAAAGCCCTATCAAGATATATTTTTTAGAAAGGTAAATTATACTTGTTAAACCTTAAAGTCAAGGAGGGATCCAAGATTTGGATTGAGAGGGCCGAAATATGAATTAAAAAAATCATGGGTACTAACAATTACTCAAAATTCATGGATATCTATTCTAATTACTTTATTTACTCTCTAAAGTGACCGGACTAGCTCTAGTCTAATTAAAACTTCACTCTCTTAATCATATTGGTACTCAAAATTTATTTGGGGGTTCAAAGTATTATGAAATGAGAACTAAACAAGAGTTTTCATTTTTGTTAAATTTTCTACATGTTTTTATGACTACAACATTAGAACACTCATATTAGTCAATGTATAATAGCATAAGGAGTAAATTTGCACATCCAACGCCAAAAAGTCACTAACATCAATCATGTAACCATGTAAATATACAAAGTTATTATTCATATGCAAAACTATGTTTTAATACTTCTTTACTCGTATATAGAGAAACATGATTTGAGAGAGTAATATAAAATTAATAAGGAAATAATATTTTTAATGAAATGTAGTGTAAAATAGATAATCTTATGTAAGTAGTTTTAAAAATATAGTTACGAAAACAAAAAAAGAAAATTAAATTCTTACATTAAAATAGACAAAATAAAAAATTATGTGAGCTCTTAAATTGTATCTCTGAGTCAAAACTCCAAATATCTTTTCCTGTGGTCTCATGCCCTTGTCATAAATGGTTGATAGACTCATGGCCGAAAAGGCTAACCTGCTTATGGGTGTGGAACCATGAATGCCATCCACTTGTCACTAAGGCCCATTTGGATTTGATAAGTGTTGGAAATTTAGACCCCTTAAACACACAGATTGCGTAGCCTAGATTAATTAGCCAAGTTGTTACTTAGTCAAATTAAGCAATTCTAGGTTAAAACAATCTAAACAATCATATCAAGATATAAAGCAGCGGAAAATAAATAACACAAGATATGATCACCCAGGAAACCACACGGTAAAAACCTGGGGAGGATTTGACCCACCGATCCTCAAGGCTAACCTGAATTCACTATGAAAGAATTGAAGTTCGTACAAAAGGACTACAAGCTCCCCGCTCGACTTCCTAATGCTACCCACCAGTAGAACTTCCTGACACGACCACGCGCAGGCTCCGAATCCACGGACTACTTCTTTCTTGAATTCTTCAATCAGCTACAAGCTCCCCGCTTGCTTTTCTTTTAAGTTCCAATGGTTGCAACAGTAATGATCTTCAAGATGTTGAAATCATCTCCACCATGAAAACCCTAAGTTTTGTGTAAAGGAAAGCTCCTCAAAGATCTCACACGAGATTCACACAAAACAGCAATGTATGAGCAACAATACAATATGGACAACCTTCAAAAACGTGGCTAGGGTTTTATTTATATACCTAGGGTAAAAACATAAAACCCTAAACGTTTAATGAAGTAGGGCTGAGTTGGAAATTCTGCAGAAAATTCAACCTGTGCGATTTTCGATCGATCGAGTCTATTCTTCGATCGATCGAGCCAGGCCGAGAGTCCCAAGTACTTCTGCAGCCACTCGATTCCAACTTTACAATATTAAACCAACTTTGAGCAAGTCTAAATAAGACTAAATACAATGTTTTGATCATGGTTTGCCAACATTACAAATTAGAGTTCTAAATACATAAAATCCTAAGACCTTAGAACCTAACAAACTCCCCCTTTGGCAATCCGTGACAAAACCCTAATTAACAGCTCAAAGTTTTACAAATAAAAAGCCCTTTACAAAGATAATGCTCATAAAATTCAATTCAGCCTAACTACTATCCATAGTTGCAAGTGTAGACAGCAGCTTAGTTGAATCAACCTGTATAATCCTGAAATACTCAACAAACGCATAAACGCATGTGTGACAGTAAAGAGTAAAACAACAGGTATAACATTCTTGTAAGATCCACACAACACAAAATAAAGACATATAAAAATGAACAAGTCATAAATATAAATCAATACGCAGTGAATCATAAAGCAACAAGAATCAATAAAAAATATCATGTATATCAATCAATGTTACTCCCCCTAACATGAATATCCCCAAAAATGATATACAAAGTGAAGCACATAGATACAATCTAAAAATCCACAAGCTCCTCTAAAACAAAAAAAAACTCCCCCTAACTACAAAAACTCTACTACAAGTCAAAACTCCACTCCCCCTTTTTGTGACGGAATGCCAAAGGGCAATCACAAGTCGCCATCAAAAGGAGGTGGTGAGGGTGAATGAAGACGCGCAAGATCAGCTCGGAGAGCACGCATCTCATCCAGCAAGTCCACCAAAATCTGACCATGAGCCTGCTGAACAGTCATGACAGTCTCCAAAGTACGACGAACATCAAAGTCGGCCGAAGGAGGTGGAGGAACATCAGCAGCAGCATCATCATCACCAACAGGAATAGGAATATCCTCACCAGCCATACCTGCAGAAGAAGAAGGAGGAGGTGCGCTACTAGAGGGCTCAGATCTAGGGTGTTTAGAACCAGCTCGAAGATGAGCGGCCCTCTGTCTAAGAAAAGACGCACCTAAAGGTCCTATCACATGGACGGGCTCAGAGGAAGGAAAGTCACTAAGACCAAGATAGAGAAGAATCCTATGAATGAAAATAGGATGAACAAGAGCATGAGCAGTAGATGAACTCCTATAAACTTCGTTCAAAGAACGAAGAAAAAGATGGGGAAAACTAATAGGAGCATCAGTAACAAGAGCGTACAGAAATACACACCTCTCAAGAGGAATGGTGTGAACATGGGAAATAGGCCAGATCGAATGACAAGCTATCCGAAAGAACAGATAGTGCAACCCAGAGAGCTCAGCAGAAGTGATCCGAGGATCAGAACCCCACTGGACAGTAGTACCAGTGACGTATGACAAAACATCGCTAATCTCGGGAGACTCATCATAAGGATAGACA
This sequence comes from Quercus suber, assembly GCF_002906115.3. Classification (NCBI taxonomy): domain Eukaryota; kingdom Viridiplantae; phylum Streptophyta; class Magnoliopsida; order Fagales; family Fagaceae; genus Quercus; species Quercus suber. The sequence goes on from NW_027069484.1 coordinate 28,740, forward strand.
GGATGCTGGACCAAAGGTACCCCTAGAGCATCAGCCACTACCCGAGGAGTAATGGTGTACTCTACGCCTCGTATCCAACTCTTAACTAGAGTGTTGGAATCATAGACGCGGATAGAGATGTTCGAATAGAACTCTCTAATCAAGGCAGAAGGTGGAGGAGGATCAGAAACATCCACCAAGGGTAACCAACCCCGACGCTCAAAATTTGCCCTAATGGCAGGATCAAGCTCATCTAATAGCACAGAACGCTCAGCCCAAATCTTTCTCTTAACGGTCAGTTTCTCAAAAGTCTCTTGGTTTTCCTCACTCGGAAACCTCTCACTATCAAAGGATGGAGGGGGTGAAGGAGAAGGTGAGGGAACACTCCTACGGGCTCTAGTTTTCCTAGGCATAGTGCTAAGGAAAGGACAGAGACACAAAGAGAAAAACACAAAGAAACAAGAGAAAACAAAACCAAGGGCAGACTGCAAATTAGCACAATAAATAATATAGAACAAAAATCTATATGATGCATGAACAATAAAATGTTGTGATGCATGATCTAAATGCAGTGACAAATTAAGTTTAATTGAGAGTAATTGGACAAAATTGGCTTGAACAAGGAATTTCTATCAAAAATCCCAAAAATTTGAAAAACCACTTGAAAATTTTGCAACAAATTGATGAATTGAGCATTACAAAACACAGCACATAGATTATAATGCTTAATTACACCAACACAACAAGCCAATTTCATCAAATTCTACCCAATTTAACAAAAGCCCCAATTCGGATCAAGAACAAACCCTAGAATTTTCAATTTTTCACAAAACACAAAATTGATCAAATTAACCACCAAGGATCATTAATATAATGTGTCCCCACAAAAACCCAATGATCAATTTCATAAAATAAGGTTTGAATCAACAGAAAATCCAAAAAGAATAAAGTCCGAAAATTACCCTTAAATGCATGGATTTATGCATGAAATAATGAAAATAACATCAAAAGGAAGGGCAAAAGAGTCTTACCGGCTTGAGGAAAGAGAGATTTTGCAAAAACAACGGAGGAAAACGACAAAAATCCTGAGGTGTGGAGCCTTGCCAACGCGGAGAGAGAGAAAAGTTTGAAAAAAATTTTGAATAGAACCTTTGAAAAAGTCAGAACTGAACTTTTAAAAAGCTTTTCCACGATATTCGATCGATCGAAAATTACATTCGATCGATCGAAAAGCACAGTCATTTTAAGACAAATGAGAGCACTTTTTCGATTGATCGAAAAATAGGTTGGATCGATCGAAATGGGCAGAGGCTCACTAAATTTTGGAAAAATCACAGTTTTTGAAAGACACAAGCCGAATTTTGAAAATAACTCCTCAAAGCATTAAATTGAAGAAACAAAATGCATGAGTATGAGATGGAATGCTTTTTCAAAAACCCAAAATTTTGAACCCAATATTCTTAAACAAATTGCAATCAACCTCCCATTATATTTTCTCAAGCAACAAATATGTTGTGCATAAATCTCAAGATATTTTCAAACTTGGTTGGTCAGACCAAAAACACACACTAGCATGTACAGTGTTTAACAAAGAGTAACTTGTGTCGTGTGTGATACTAGCAAAAACTTGAGATACATGTGAGGTGATATGTGAATAGCAATCAATCACAAAGTCTACAAAATTCATCACATAGAATTCAAAAGAGACTATCACCTAAAGAGTTACATCCTATAACTCCCACATCTCCTAGAACAAAAGCTTGCAATCATGTAAGTTTCTTGTATTTTTGCCTCTTATTTGCATGAGATGGCATTCAGCCTAATAGTACACACCGGTTTGAATTAAGTGAATTGGCATCAAGCCTAATAGTACACACCAGTTTTAATTTATTTTGAGGCTACACCTTATGTTCTTTTTGTGCATGTGCTACACTTTCTCGAGCACAGAATCTTATGATATGCACTAAGGTGTTCATGATTGGCTAGTGAACAGTGGTGAGATGGTTATTTATGCCTTTCTCAAAAGGATCAAGTCCGACAGTCAAATAACATGTGACTTCAAGATTAAGACAAAGTGATAAACACCATAAACATCTTTCCCACACAACATGCACTACAAAGCTCAAACTAGTAAAGTGCAATAAAGTAAGCTCATCCAAGTTAAACAAGGTACATAAGACATGTTATGTGTAAATAAATTGACCAACCTTGTTTTTCAAAAATCAAGAACAATATGTTCAACATAAATTTTGCTTCCTCCTTTTCCCTTTTTTTTTTTTTTTTTTTTTTTTTTTTTTATTTAAAGGAAAACAAATAAATCCTAGAATGAAATGCATGAATGTAATGCAATGCAAGTCCTAGAACAAAGAAAACACAAAAAAAAAAAAAAAACAATGGTCACAAAAGAATAGAGCAATGAAGCACAAGGACCATGTCAGAAAGACTCAAGTATTTCGAGTCTTTTGCATCCAAAACTTTTTAGATGCACCATGAGCATTGGAGTTCTTATTCACATTTGAGTGATTCCCAACTCCATGATTGGAATAAAGGTTTAACACCTTTACCAATTCACCAATTAATGCCATAGGATCTTGTGCTTGAGGCACAGGCACTTTTGGTTTATTTGCTCTCTTATCAGCTTGAAGCTTGTAACAGTTAGGACGAATATGTCCAGACTTACCACAATAATGACAAACCCACGCAGGTTTACCATGCATCTTGTCCTTAGATTTGGTAGGCTCCTTAGGTTTAGATTCTCTTAAGTCTACCCTAGTCTTCTTAGGTGGTGAAACTTCTACAGGTTTAACTACCTCACTCACAGGTGGTTTGACAGTATCACTCACAACCTCACTCACAGAAGGTCCAGAAGAAGAAGAAGGAACAAAAGTAGTGGAATGTGGTCCAGTATCAAAGATGCTTTCAACATATCCTAACCCAGTTTTATCAGAAGGATACTTTTGAACATTCAGCATGTGATCAAGTTTAGAACTAGCAGATCTAGCAACAGATAAATCATGTTCCAAAGTTCTAACTTTATCAAGCAAAAGCATATTCTCAGATTTAACATTATTCAAAAGTTCATTTGCATCAAACAGTTTAACAAGCAAATTTCTCTTTTCAAGCTCAAGAGAATCAATTTTCTTTAGGCCAAGATCAACTTTCATAGCATCCTTTGCAGCAATTTTGCAAAGTTTGTTATAGGCCTCTTGAAGATCTGCATCTTCAGAGAGTTCCCCATCAGAAGGGTTCTCTTCAGCAGATATGCCTTCATTGACTATAGCAGTAGCCGTGAAAGCAATGAAGTTTCCATCCTCGTCACCACCGGACTCATCATCAGAAACCTCATTATCACTAAGGGTTACAGCCATAGCTTTACCCTTAGTCCTTAAGAATGTAGGACATTCAGATTTCACATGACCATACCCTTGACAGCCAAAACACTGAGGACCCAAAGAGTTATTAGAAGATTGACCAGAATTTTCTCTAGGTTTTTCAAAATTGTTAACCTTAGTGGGATCATTCTTCCTAAAATTTCTAGGTTCAGCAGTGTAAGTACCTCTTGCCTTTCTATTTGTATTCCTAAGAAAGTTCTTAAAGTTTTTGGCAAGATAGGCAATCTCTGTAGCAGAGAGCTCATCATCAAATCCACCACCATCAACATCATCAACTGACTTAAGAGCCATTGATTTGGATTTGTTCACTTTAGGTAGGTCAGACTCATAGGATTGAAGAGATCCTACAAGCTCATCAACAGGGATGGAGTCCACATCCTTGCTTTCAGTTATGGCAGTCACTTTGGGTCTAAAGTCTTCAGTTAAAGATCTAAGAATCTTCCTAACAATCTTAGGTTGATCATAGATTTCACCCAAATTAAAAGCAGAATTAACAATATCATTCAGTTTGGCATAAAATTCATCAAAGGATTCATCATCAGACATCCTAATGTTTTCAAACCTAGAAGTTAATTGCTGCAGTTTGTTTATCTTAACTGCCTTTGTGCCTTCATGCACAGTTTGGAGGATTTTCCAAGCAGTATGAGCAACCTCAACATTAGAGATTCTCTTAAATTCCTCCATAGAAACAGCATTAAAGATAGCATTCATAGCTTTGCTATTGAAGCTTGCTGCTTCTTTTTCAGAAGTTTGCCACTCACTCACAGGAGTAGCGGGCTTCTCCCATCCGTATTCAACGGAATTCCAAACCCTTTCATCAATGGATTTCAGGAATGCTTTCATCCTTACTTTCCAATAGGCATAGTTGTTCCCATCAAAATGAGGAGGAACAAACAGAGAGTGTCCATGCTCCATGACAACAGGGGTCAAGGATCAGCTCAGAGATTAAAAATCTCAAACAAAAAGAGCTACCAGCTCTGATACCACTTGAACGGTTTTAGACCCCTTAAACACACAGATTGCGTAGCCTAGATTAATTAGCCAAGTTGTTACTTAGTCAAATTAAGCAATTCTAGGTTAAAACAATCTAAACAATCATATCAAGATATAAAGCAGCGGAAAATAAATAACACAAGATATGATCACCCAGGAAACCACTCGGTAAAAACCTGGGGAGGATTTGACCCACCGATCCTCAAGGCTAACCTGAATTCACTATGAAAGAATTGAAGTTCGTACAAAAGGACTACAAGCTCCCCGCTTGACTTCCCTTTTCTTTTAAGTTCCAATGGTTGCAACAGTAATGATCTTCAAGATGTTGAAATCATCTCCACCATGAAAACCCTAAGTTTTGTGTAAAGGAAAGCTACTCAAAGATCTCACACGAGATTCACACAAAACAGCAATGTATGAGCAACAATACAATATGGACAACCTTCAAAAATGTGGCTAGGGTTTTGTTTATATACCTAGGGTAAAAACATAAAACCCTAAACGTTTAATGAAGTAGGGCTGAGTTGGAAATTCTGCAGAAAATTCAACCTGTGCGATTTTCGATCGATCGAGTCTATTCTTCGATCGATCGAGCCAGGCCGAAAGTCCTAAGTACTTCTGCAGCCACTCGATTCCAACTTTATAATATTAAACCAACTTTGAGCAAGTCTAAATAAGACTAAATACAATGTTTTGATCATAGTTTGCCAACATTACAAATTAGAGTTCTAAATACATAAAATCCTAAGACCTTAGAACCTAACAATAAGGATAAAATTGTAAATATAAACACTCACTGATGGAAAGGCATATAGCGACGTTCCCAAATAAACCTGACGGCCTTACATTTGTCCATTGACAAGTAACGACAGTAGGGAGTCTACAGCTTTAATCTGACGGGGCAGACTCGGGGGAGATGGAAAGCTGATGCCACTAAGCTAAAGGGGATGCACGAGGCTAACGGTTCTGAGATTACCTTAACTTGGCCTCTGCATATGTGTGTATAAGGAAATATCTTGTGCCTATACACTCAGTAAGATCCCTACAAGGAAAGGATTCCGCAAAATACGCTCATGAGAACTCCTATAAAGAAAAGACTTCTAAATCATGGAGGAGAGGCCAACCCTTTACTACTATAAAAGCCCCAAAACCCTCACTAGCCAAGGTACGCATAATTTACTCCCGCTTTAACACTCTAGAGTTGTGAGAAAAGTTCTAACTTGACCTTCAGAAGGTATTTGGTGCACTACACCAGTGCCCTTTGTTAGGTCTTCTTTTTTTGTTGTGCAGGTATTATTTCAAGCGTGCAAGAACCGTGTGGCTCATCGGTGATTTTTCGGCATCATCAGGATTGAAGGAAAAATGAGGGAGTAAAGTAGAGTAGAGTAGAATTGATTGAAAATAGTTTAATTTTTGGTCAATTCTACCATAGTCTACTCTACTCCCCATCTTTTTCCTTTGATCCAAATGGACCATAATTTACTACTGCAATTCCTATTATAAAAAAAAAAAAAAACCCTTATTTACTACCCCAAAAGTGCAAAAGTAGTACTTTGGGCCTATATTTGGTTTTCACACAGCACATCTATATCTAGTGTGCAAATTGACATTCTCTTTATTCTCCTTTTGTAAGAGGGCCATGGCTTACTGTTAAGGAGTTTTTTAGAAGGCCAGGGGGGCCTCGGCCCCTATAGTTCCGTTCCGTTTGAGTTTAAGCTTTAATTTGGGTATGCTTTAATTATTTTAAACTTTAAAATGTTTCATTTAAACTTCAAAATTTCTAAAATCGTTTCATTTAAAATTTCTATCACACTTTTTCCATTAACACCATTAAACATCATGTCAAGAGTTGCTTTAATTGATTTTTTTCCCCCCCAAAATTTGAGGTCTAAATGAATTTACCCAAAACTCTAAGTTTTAAGTGAAACTATCTTAAACTACAAGATTGAAATGAAACTCTTTTAGAAATTTTAAAGTTTAAAAGAAAAATTTTGAAATTTTAAGATTAAATGAAACATACTCAAAACTCTAAGATATAAAAAAGTAATTTACCATTTCTTTTAATAAATGAAACAAAACTATAAAGTCTATGTTGAACTTTTTAGTGAAAGTTGTTTTATTTAATGATATTTGTGAAACTATAAAATTTCTCTTACAAAAATAAGACTACGTAGACTTTCTTTTAAGTATACTTAATTAATCATTTACAGAAGGGTGCTTGTATAAATTAACATAATTAGTAGTCTCATCTTACGGCAATAAAAAATTATATATTTTTATTTTTGTGATCCCAACTTACAGTGTGTGAGATTGTTCAAGAGTTGTTGAACAATTTGTGCCTTGTGCACCAGACGTTAGCCTCATCATTAGTATCACGGCAACATAGGTGTCACATCAACTGTCTTGCAAGTCTCATGCACATCCATGCAAGCCAACTACACAAGCATCTCGAGTCACCTATTGACCATGATCATTTCCCACGTACTAGATATTGTGAGTGTTCTCGCTCGCAACGCCCATTGCTCAAGATGCTTCCATCTCCTTATGAAGCTTTCGGAAATTAGTGTCAACCATCATATGTGATCGTATGTTATCTTGACATGCCTTACGCGTTTTGTCATTACATAAAGTCTAGGCATCCCAAATTGTTCCACCTTAATTTTGAGGGAGAGGGTTAGAGATATCATGGCCTGAGAGCCCCAAAACTATTGGAAACCCATGTACTTGTAGAACAAGCAAGCTAATAATGAATTAGACTAAGGTTAGCTTAGGGTCTCTATATAGTATATAAAACTTGCACTATGTTTATTATAAACAAAAGTTCAGTTAACCAGTAAGAATTTGCCATATAAAAATATTGTAAAATAATTTATGTCATATTTTAATTTACCCAAATCTAGTGGCCAAGGGATTTTGCCCATAGTTAGGCATCGACACCATTGACCAATTAAGAAATGTATGCTTTGTTTCTCAAAAAAGAGAATGAAAAAGTACGCTTTCTCTTTTTAAGACTTAAATCTTAGAAAACAAAGCGATAGGTAATTAATTCTAGAAGGGATAGTGTGCAAACCTTACTAAAAACTTGAAAGTTCAAAATGTGCATAAAACACCCTTAAACGTTTAGACCTCAAATTATAAAATACCAATTCAAGCTTTATATCAAACAATTAATGTGCGGAACATGATAAAAGCTTATAACAGAATTGATAACTAATCTAAGCCAAATATAAACACATCCACAGCAGTAAATATAAGGCAAAGATAAAGGGAAGGAAGATGCAAACACACGGACAACACACGATGTGTTATCGAAGAGGAAACTGAAGTTCTCGGCGTAAAACCTCTCCGCCGTCCTCCAAATGGTCAATAATCCACTAAAAAATAGAATTGGGATATATGAACAGCAATAGACCCTCCAAGCCTAATCTACCCAGGTACCTAAGTCCTCCAAGCTTCCTGCTCCAATGAGATTGCGCCGAACCTTTTTCTTTTCTAGCTTACCAGATTCCACTACTAGACCATAATATCAACCAATGTATATTGGTTCCTTCCAAACTGCTTCCCTCAGCACCAAAAGAACCTTCTCACAGACGTGGGTGTAGTGAGGTAAGGATTTGGTTAAAGGCCTCTCAAGAATGTAACAATGGAGAGGAAGAGAGAAGAGGAATTTGTAGAGTCTCTAAGGTAAAGATTGAAGATGAGGAAATCTTGTTTTTCTCTAGGGTTTCTCTCACAAAATTCTCTCTGGAAGCTCTTTCAAATTAATGGGTATAAGGGTCTATATATAGTGGTGTGTGTTTGGAATACGAAAAGTCAGTTTTTGCCAAACAGGGCTGATTGGCGGCTTAGCCTTGCAGCTTGTCCAAGTCGCGAGTTCAAGTCGCGAAGTAACGGTCTGGCTAGCCTAGGACTTTTGTCCTGTAGTGCGATAGCTGGCGCGACCCTTTAGCTCAACTGTGTGCTTCTCACATGCCTGCAGTTGGCGGCTTGCCAATCACAAGTCAGCCACAAGTCCTAGCCGCAAAACTCTGCTTTCTTACACATACTTGAGCTTTTCTTCACATCTTCTCACACACTATCCTTTCAATAATCTCACCTAAATACAGGGTAATTAAGTGCTTATATTACAAGCAAATTGGCACGAAATAAAGCCAACAAGATAGTTGATAAATTTCAATCTTACAAAACTATTTGTCAACTTTCTAGAGATAGATAAAATTGTTGGTTTACATAGTAGGAATTGGTTCATATTTCTCTGATTATACGACAAACTAAGGATGGAACTAGGACTTCATGATGGGGAACCGGAGTAAAAGAAAAAAAAAAAAAAAACCTTCAAACCAAATTAAAGAATAACGATGACTACACATTCAAATTACAAAGTATGACCACTATGGGGGTATGGCTTGATGGTAAGAGTTCTCGAATTACTTCACTTAGTGAGCGGTTCGAGTGACAATCCCAATATAACTCCGATAGTACACATGGTATTATCCATTACCATAATGTGTTGTAGAGTCGATGAGTCCACACCGAAAATCTCACTTTTTTTTATCCAACCAAAAAAAAAAAAAAAAACAAAAACAAAAAAACAAAGTACAAAGTATGATTCTTATTCTTTAACTGATATATTTCACATACAATCACAATAAAAGAAGCATAGTGATTCAGGCATAATGTCCTTGTCGAGGCCTCATTAATTGTCATGGTTAAGAGAACTGTCTTTACATTAAAGAGACCCTATTAATAACATATATTCCACCATTAATTGCAAAATTTTCTTTTTTGTTAATACAAGATAGAATTTCTACTCTAACCTAATCTAAGTGTATATGTGTGTGAAGTTCTCTTTTAAAGACTTGAATCTCGGCTTTTGCTCCCCACACCCAACAAACATTTATACTTGTGGAGTTACCACCGCACCAAAGGTGCGTGGTAGTAAATGCAAAATTTTCAAGGCTTTACCTAATGTAAGCCTTTAAGTTCATTGAATTTGATAGTTTCCCAAAAGATTCTGTGCATTTAATCTTAGTAGTAGTATCTAACCGGTATTAAAGAATCCATCTTTACAAACCATCTAGCAGACGCCTATAATATCGACTACAAGAATGTCTTCAACTCTTCATGTCACTTTTCATGAATGCAGCAGGAGCCAAGTCTATCAATAGAAACGCTACACATACGTATTACCGCGTACGACAGCCCAACTTGATCATCTCCAAGAAACTTTAAATTAAGCATTTCAGTCATCCTGTTTCACACTCCCAAACAAAGTAAATTATTGGAGACAATATTCATAGGGCTATATTAGAAGTACCGATGTAATATGTGTATATTAATCTATTAATGGTCCAGATCACGCAAATTTACTCATGCAAGCGTGAAAATCTTACGCTCATTTGCAGAACCTGTTCCCTAACAATTCAAATACTATTGGATTTGAAGTTCTTGTATAAGCCCTGTTAAAGACTGGACCTGTATTCTAAAAGCTCAATATATTAATTTCCTTATTTATTACAATCACTAAAATGTTTAAATTTGTAAGTTTGTAATATACAAGTATATTTTATCATTTATGTTGGCCTTATTCCATGACAAAAAGTGTCGTAATTGCATTAATTTTTTTCCTTGTATTTTGTGGGATTTTATTGTATTAAGTTTAGTATTAACTTGGTGAAAAATTGAGCATAAAATGAAGATCAGTACATTTTCATGACTAGCTTGCAAGAAGTTCGCAAGTAAAAGTTTCCGCGAAAAGGCCACGTGAGAAGTACATGCTGGAAACTGAAGAGTCAAGTGTCAAGCTGCATTTCACGAATACTTCGCAGGATAGGCCATCTCGCGAGGTACCCACGAAACTCTCTACCTAGAAGATTTTACCATTACTATATATATCTTCATTACCCACAAAAGTAAAGAGGCATTTTTTAGAGAGAAAACCCTAGAGAGGTTTCTATAACACAACACCCACCTTTTAGAGAGAGAGCTACTCATCCTTTAGTGAGAAATCAATTTAGTCTTTTCTTCTTCTCTCTCCCATTGTCATACCTTAAGAGGAGATTTGTACCCAAACACAACTCACACCTTTTCAAAGTGTAGAGAATGTTTAGAAGTTTGGGAAGCTTTGGGGATTTGCCAAAAGAAGCTGGTGAGACTTGGCAGATGCAATCAGGCAGAATTGTGGGATCCGAAAAGCTAGTGAAGACAAGACTTAGAGAAGTCTGTTGGTAGCAGGAGCTTAGAGGGCTCAAGAACATTGGATACACTAGGCTTGGAGGGTCTTTTGTTATTCGTGTACTTTAACTTATTCACTAGTGGATCAATTTCAACTTAGAGGGTCATGGAGAAATTTTTCGCCAAGTTATTCGGTTTCTTCTTAGATAACACGTCTTAGTGTTATCTTGTGTTTGCATCTCTCTTCTCTTACTCTTTAAACTTTATATTTACTGTTGCTTGCTTGCTTATGGCTTAGAGAGTAGATCCGGTGATTGCGCTTCATTTACTCTTATTCTGCACTTAGATAAGTTAGAGTAAAAACAATTAAGCCGTAATTTTAAAATTGGAACTTAAAGAAGCACGTATGTTTCACACGAATCTGAGCTTTGAAAATTGAAGCTCAAAACTAAGTATTTGGAAAAACTTATATCCGCAATGGTCTTCATTTACTGAATCTCGCCTATTTGCTAAAGTCATCAATGGAAAATGATGACTTTTATTTTTATTTTTAACTCGGAGCGTTTGCCTCTTAGAAAGTTGAACTCTGAAGAAATATTAATTATTGATAATTTTTTTTTTTTTTTTTTACACTAGCTTTGTATCTCATAATAAATGAGTATGAGAGTAAGGGAAATTGCTAAAATATACTTAAGAAAACCATGGAGTTTCATACAAAATTTACAATCTTTTTTTCTTTTCCAAGTTCCAAGAAATGCCTCTTCAAAAGGATAGCGATGATTAGTGATGATTGATGAGTCCTATATATTATAGCATGAAACAATACTCTAGGAGAAGCAAACTATGACATTGGAAATGGGAGTATATTTTTACTCATGAGAGTGAGACAAATTTACGACACAGAATAACAATACATAGTACATAGTTTATTGATAAATTTATATCCTAAAGAAAACCAATCATTTGAAACTAAAACTAACAAGAGAGAGTGTTAATGTGTATAATGTTGTGGGCTTTAGGCCCAACCAGATTAATTGTATAGCAGACATTCTTGTACTACACTCTTACTTGTACTGCACTCAAATGTCTCCTATATAAAGGCACTCGTGTATATTCTTTCGATGAGAAATACAATACAATTATTCAGTATTTCTAACATGATATCAGAGCCATTACTCTGACATTTTCTCAGCAGTGTTGACTTTATTGGTGCTACTCCATTCTCATCGCTTTTGCAGTCGCAACAGCCGCAGCAGTCTTTCGCCGTAGAACCTTCGATGTCTTCTAGCCATCATCCTCAGGTTCCAGACCTGTAGCTGCCGTCGTTGAGGAGTCTTGCACCACATAGACCATTGCACTCACCGTCTTCACCATGCATCTTGCTTTGATAAATTTTTTTGTAGGCACCACAGTGATCGTCTCACCTCGATCTACTAAATCATGGAAGTCTCCCAGTCATCAGAGGCCGCACGCACTCTCACACACCAACCAAAGAAGCTGCAACTCAATCACACGCCTCACACGCCACCTTCTACTCCTACCAACATCATCAAGTGATGTCATCACCATCACGTCAGCTAGGGCTAACGTCATCATCCAATCCTCTGCTGATGTCACCAACCTCGTTAGCTGTCGTCGTCATTGACCGACCGTTGACTTTTTCATAGGATTGACTTTTCCAGTCCAAGTGCTCCTTACTCATTTTTTTGTATAGATTTCATTTTTGCAATCCTTTGTTAGGTTCAGTGTATACAGAAAATTTTGATTGTGTTTCATGTCAGTTAGGAAAACAACCTACTTTGCCTTTCAATACTAGTAAATCAATATCCACTGATATCTTTAACCTTATTCATTCTGATGTTTGGGGGCCATCCTCTGTCTCTAGTATTAGTGGGTCTCGATATGTTGTTGTCTTTGTTGATGATTACTCTCACTATAGCTGGATTTTTAATATGAAACATCGTTTTGAATTATTGAAAGTATATTCTAATTTTGCAAAAATGGTTGAAACTCAGTTTTCCAGACACATCAAAGTTTTTCAATTTGATAATGCTCTTGAATACACTCAATATGCTTTCCAAGCTGTTTTGCATTCCTATGGCACTGTACATCAACTAACTTGTCCAGGTACCTCTCAGCAAAATGGTAGAGCCGAACAAAAATTTCGTCGTATTCTTGCCATTGTTCGTGCTCTCCTTCTCTCTGCCAAAGTTCCTGCTCCTTTTCAGGGTGAAGCTACTCTTCATGTTGTTCATTCTATTAATTGCATTTTGAGTCCTATTATCCAAAATTAAACTCTATATGATGCCTTTTTGGGTCACCTCCAGACTATCACCACCTTCGCTCCATCAGTTCTGCTTGTTTTGTTCTTCTTCAGTCACATGAACATAACAAACTTGAGCCTCAATCAAGGCTTTGTTGTTTCCTTGGCTATGGCAAAACTCAAGAGTGGTATCAGTGTTATGATCCCGTCTCTCATTGTCTTCATATCTCCCGCAATGTTATCTTTTGGGAACATCGCCTCTTTGTCGAGCTCTCTCACTTCTGTGCCTCCTTGTCTTCCTCCTCTGTCTTAGATCTTTTTCTAAATGAGGCACATATTCCTTCTATAGCTGATCCTGATCCTCCTATAGTTGCTCCTGATTCTTGTGTAGACTTCTCTGTCAAACCACCAGATATCACTAATCCATTTCCTAGTTCACCCTTTAATGAATAGGTGGAAGATGAATAAGTCGAAGACGAGCTACCCAACCCCAACCCTGAGCTTGGGTCTCCTACTCCTGCTCCGCCTAAAGATCTTGCAAAAGACATTCCACTTCGTCACTCAACTCGGGTAAGAACTATTCCTACACATTTACTTGACTATCATTGTTACACTGCCCTTACTACACTACACGAGCCTCACACCTATCGTGAGACTTCCACTAACCCTTTATGGCAAATTGCAATGAAAGAAGAACTTGATGCATTATCTAAAAACCATACTTGGGATTTGGTGAGACTCCCCCCCCTAGGGGAAATCTGTGGTTGGTTGTAAGTGGATCTACAAGATTAAGACTCACTCTAATGGGTCCATTAAGCGCTACAAAACCCGTCTTGTTGCAAAAGGTTTTACACAAAAGTATGTGATTGATTATGAAGAGTCCTTTACTTCAGTTGTTCGTGTCTTATCTGTTCGTAACCTTTTAGCTTATACTGCTGCTAGTAAATGGGATATTTTTCAAATGGATGTCAAAAATGCATTCCTTAATGGGGATTTAAGTAAAGAAGTTTATATGCAACCTCCTCCTGGCCTCTCTGTTGACTCAAACAAGGTTAGTCACCTTTGACGTGCACTTTATGGCCTTAAACAAGCCCCAAGAGTTTGGTTTGCCAAATTCACTTCTACCATCTCTCGCTTGGGTTACATGGCTAGTCATTATGATTCTGCCTTATTTCTTCATCGCAATGACAAAGACACTATTTTACTTTTCCTATATGTGGATGATATGATCATAACTGATAATGACCTCAAGGATTTTCTTAGTCAGCAGTTTGAGATGAAAGATCTTGGACATCTCAACCACTTCTTAGGTGAAATCACTCATTCTATAAATGGAATTTATATTACTCAAGCCAAATATGCTTCTGAACTCTTGTCTCGAGCTGGACTTACTGATAGCAAAACTATTGACACTCTAGTTAAGCTTAATGCGCATCTAACTCCCTCATGGGGGAAACCATTGTCTAATCCCTCTCTTTACAGACGCTTGGTTAGCAGCCTAGTTTATCTTACTATGACTCATCTAGACTTTTCCTATGCTGTTCACTAGGTAAGCCAGTATCTGTCTGCTCCACGATCGACTCACTATGCTGCTATTCTGCGCATTTTTTGATACTTGAAGGGCACTCTATTCCATGGTCTTTTCTACTTTGCTCAGTTTCCTCTTATTCTCTATGCATTTTCTGATGCTGATTGAGCAGGAGATACCACTGATTGCAAGTCCACTACTGGTTATTGCTTTCTTCTTAGTTCTTCTCTAATTTCTTGGTGAAGCAAGAAACAAATTCATGTAGCCTGCTCCAGTACTGAAGCAGAATATCGTGCCTTTGCTGATACCACATCTGAGCTCCTTTGGCTATGATGGCTTCTCAAAGACTTAGGTGTGTCTACATCCCCTGCTACTTTTCTTTATTGTGACAACCAGATTGCCATTCATATTGTTCACAATGATGTCTTCCATGAACGGACTAAACACATCAAGATCGATTGTTAGTTTATCCATTATCATCTTGCCCATGGTGCTTTCAAGCTGATCTCAATCTCCTCTAAAGATCAACTTGCAAATATCTTCACCAAATCACATCCTAAGAAACGCTTTCGTACTTTGGTTGACAACCTCTAGTTGGTCTTACATCCACCTTGAGTTTGAGGAGTGTTGTTAACGTGTATAGTGTTGTGGGCTTTAAGCCCAACCAGATTACTTGTATACCACACATTCTTGTACTATACTCTTACTTGTACTACACTCATATGCCTCCTATATAAAGGCACTCGTCCATATTCTTTCAGTGAAAAATACAAATACAATTATTCAGTATTTCTAATAGAGAGGTTGATATCAAATTACCCATACTTTTATTACTATATTGTAAAATATAAGTAAAACATTTTATTAATATTGGATATCGAACCCAAAACTCCATGACACAACAAAAACAACCTCCTAAAAATATAAGCAAATATTTTATTGATATTGGATATCAATCCCAAATCTTCATGATACACCAAGGACAACCTCATATTTTCAATACAGAACACCTTGTAGAAGTACACCTTCCTGTTGGGTTAAGATAGCTTGACTCCAGTTAATTAATTCAATTACCCAAGTTAATTAATTAGGTCAAATTATATGCAAATTGTGAAGGCACTAACAAATCACCAAATAAACTAAATACAGTGAAAATTAAATTGACATGGTAATTTGTTGACAAATAGGGAAATGTTGACCTGCATTTTGTACCCCATACGACTTGGGCCCTTGTTTCCCAATGATGATGAATTCTAAGATTCAAGGTTGGTTTAGAACACAATCAAATGTTAAATTGACTTGATAAATGTTAAAATAGTAAATATAACTTTTAATGAACAAATAAATCTATTTTTGAAAAAATAAGGCTAAGGAAACTCTCGTTATGCGCATGCAAGAATTGGCCTACACATGTAGGCCGAATCTTGCGCATGCATAACAAATTCTAGAAACTAAACAAGGCAAATTTTCTGCATTAATGTTAAAGTTTAGAACAAATCTCACATCGTCTAGGAGTCGTTTCAAACCCTTATTTTCACACTATAAGTAGCCTTACATGGTATATTTTCAAAACACACAAAAATCCCACAAGAAAATACTAAGATTTACTAGAAATAGTGTATCAAAGACAGAGTTTTTCACAAAACATCATCAAGTAAATTTTCTTTTTTTAGGGCTTTTTTTGGCCTTGACCTTTAAGTTTAAGATTACTAATCACTTTTTTATTGAATTGTGAATAGATTTGACTGAAGGGAATAGTCAAAAATCAAGCTTGAAGAGTTTTTGTTTGAGGTACTAGTTTCAAACTTTTCTTTTTCTTTTCCTTTGTTTTCTGCTTTTTAATCTTTCTGTCAGCTTTAGTTTTTTGTTATTTCACATTTTAATATGTTTATCTAGCATAGGTTTCCGTAGTTGTATGTTTTATAAGCATGTTAGAATGTTAGATTTGTAGTTTTGAAGTTCTGTTATGTTTCTAGGGTTTCTGGGAAGAAACCCATGTGAGCATAATCTTGCCTACGCATGCAGGCTTGATTATTTGCATGCAGATTTGATTATTCACACATAGAGGGTTGTTCATGCGTGCGCATGAACTTGTCCAGAAACCTTAATTTTGTTTTATTTGTTTTCGCTTTTTTTTTTTTCACATGCAACACTCCTGTTTAGCCTCTTTTTCAAGTTTCTATGTTTTTAAGCATCTATTTCACATGTTTAATTGCTTGGTTTGTCTCTCATATGTTAGAATTAGGGTTTATTTTATGTTGTTTTATTTTGATTCCATGAACATGCATTCACATACTAATGCATAATTCCATAGGTGCTGAGTTGTTATAAGGTAAGTGAGGTAAGTCATGCATTTGTATTGTACATGCATCTATGATATGATCTTGCTTAGGTTTGATGATATAATTGTGATCTTGATGTCTAGGATGATGACATGTTTCGTTGGCTTTGTTTATACCTTTGATCTAATGCTTATATGCTTCTACCTTGGATGGATGTGATATGATATGATGATAGAGTTTGTGATGAAGCATGTTTAGATGTATGATGATAGGGTTTGTGTTGTGATGAATGCCATAATGCCATGAGAAGTATGATAGATGATGAGGTGAGATGCCATGCTAGATGAATGCTAGGGTATGACATGACAGATGTATGATTAGGGGTATTTGATGCCATGTTGATCATTAGATGTATGTTAGCATGTGTGTGAGTTAGATACAAGTATTGAGTATATCTTTAATAGGGTTCAGACATAAGACACAATGATAGGAAGCCAACCTTATAGTTGGGCAGTTTTGGATAACTAACACATTTTCAAAACCATACCTTAACTCCAAACACATATCTCTCGTAATAATATCAAAATGTCCTCCCTCGAGAGGATGCTATATATATGATTCCTAGACCATTGCAAAAACTAGGTGGCGATTCCCTCTTTATGTCCTGGTGACTATAGTGGCGACTCCACTGGGGATTGTGAGTTTAATTCTTGTGTCCTATGTCTTAATCGAGAGAGAGAGAGAGAGAGAGATAAGGGGAGGGGAAGGGGAAGGGTATCATCGAGTTGACGGCAGCGTGGGCAGGGAGGCATGGGTTGGTAGCATGGTAGGTTTATGTTGGGGTCAAACCGATGACGTTATGGGTTGAGTGGCGGGATTGGCAGTGTGGTAGGCTAAGCAGTAGGTTTGGTAGCATGGTGGGCTAAACGGCAGGCTTGGTGGCATAGTGGGCTGAGCAACGAGCTTGGTGGCATAGTGGGCTGAGTGGTGGGCTTGGCGACGTTGTGGGTTAAGCAACGAACCTAGCAGCGTGGTAGGCTAAGCAACGTGGTAGAGTGAGAGAGTTAGAGATGGAGTTAAGAGACTTTCGAAACTGAATAGCATCATTTTTTTTACTGGAGCTATAGTGGCATTTTAAAAAAAAAAAAAAGTTTAATTTTTAAATTAAATTTTTTTTTTTTTTTTTTTAGTTTGGTTTTTTTTTTTTAAAGGATCTACATTGGTGTTCATAAACGCCACTATAGGTTATTTTAATTTTTTTTTTAAAGGACCTATAGTGGCCTTTTTCAAATGCCACTATAGGTTCTTTTTTTTTTTTTTTTTTTTTTTTTTTTTTTTTGTTNATTTCATTTTTGCAATCCGTTTTTGCATATTTTTCTTCTAAATGAAGAATAAGGACTAGTCTTCTTCTTATTGCAATAAAAGTAGCCAACAATCCAGTAAACGTTTTTGCAATTTTTGCAAATGTTTTGGCCACAATATTGAAACTTCCTATCATCGCAACAAATCAGCTTTTCCAATTTCTGCTGGTACTGTTGCTAACACTGGAGGGTCCAACCAATAGCTCTTGTCTCTGCACAGTCTAAATCTTCAGGACGCACTTTCACCATATTCACAGATGACCTTAAAAATATCATTGCCAATGTCATTCGTATGGTTGGCTTATGGATTCCGCTTGTTACAATCACATGACACCTCACTCGTCCTTATTTTCTAAACTCAAACCTACACCACACCTTCTTAATATTTGCATAGCAAATGGTTCCGCAATGTCTAGCCATAATATAGGTTGTGTTTCGACCTTCAACCTCTTGGTTCCTAGGGTCTTTAATGTTCTTGACCTTTCTTACAATATATTTTATGTGGGGCAATTAGCTGAGTTGGGTTATCACATTATATTTGGTTATTCTAGGTGTATTATGCAGGATCTGAGGACGAGATAGAAGCTTAGGACCGATCCCAGCGTTGGGCATATGTTTCCCGTGGACAACCTTTGTCTTCCACTTGTTGCTCCTGTTTCTGTTGTTGTAGCTGCTACAGTTTCTTCAATTCCTTCCCTTGCACTTTGGCATGCTCGACTTGGTCATGCATCTTCCTCTCGGGTACAACAATTGGCTTCTAAAGATTTGTTAGGTTCAGTGTATACAGAAAATTTTGATTGTGTTTCATGTCAGTTAGGAAAACAACCTACTTTGCCTTTCAATACTAGTAAATCAATATCCACTGATATCTTTAACCTTATTCATTCTGATGTTTGGGGGCATCCTCTGTCTCTAGTATTAGTGGGTCTCGATATGTTGTTGTCTTTGTTGATGATTACTCTCACTATAGCTGGATTTTTAATATGAAACATCGTTTTGAATTATTGAAAGTATATTCTAATTTTGCAAAAATGGTTGAAACTCAGTTTTCCAGACACATCAAAGTTTTTCAATTGATAATGCTCTTGAATACACTCAATATGCTTTCCAAGCTGTTTTGCATTCCTATGGCACTGTACATCAACTAACTTGTCCAGGTACCTCTCAGCAAAATGGTAGAGCCGAACAAAAATTTCGTCGTATTCTTGCCATTGTTCGTGCTCTCCTTCTCTCTGCCAAAGTTCCTGCTCCTTTTCAGGGTGAAGCTACTCTTCATGTTGTTCATTCTATTAATTGCATTTTGAGTCCTATTATCCAAAATTAAACTCTATATGATGCCTTTTTGGGTCACCTCCAGACTATCACCACCTTCGCTCCATCAGTTCTGCTTGTTTTGTTCTTCTTCAGTCACATGAACATAACAAACTTGAGCCTCAATCAAGGCTTTGTTGTTTCCTTGGCTATGGCAAAACTCAAGAGTGGTATCAGTGTTATGATCCCGTCTCTCATTGTCTTCATATCTCCCGCAATGTTATCTTTTGGGAACATCGCCTCTTTGTCGAGCTCTCTCACTTCTGTGCCTCCTTGTCTTCCTCCTCTGTCTTAGATCTTTTTCTAAATGAGGCACATATTCCTTCTATAGCTGATCCTGATCCTCCTATAGTTGCTCCTGATTCTTGTGTAGACTTCTCTGTCAAACCACCAGATATCACTAATCCATTTCCTAGTTCACCCTTTAATGAATAGGTGGAAGATGAATAAGTCGAAGACGAGCTACCCAACCCCAACCCTGAGCTTGGGTCTCCTACTCCTGCTCCGCCTAAAGATCTTGCAAAAGACATTCCACTTCGTCACTCAACTCGGGTAAGAACTATTCCTACACATTTACTTGACTATCATTGTTACACTGCCCTTACTACACTACACGAGCCTCACACCTATCGTGAGACTTCCACTAACCCTTTATGGCAAATTGCAATGAAAGAAGAACTTGATGCATTATCTAAAAACCATACTTGGGATTTGGTGAGACTCCCCCCCCTAGGGGAAATCTGTGGTTGGTTGTAAGTGGATCTACAAGATTAAGACTCACTCTAATGGGTCCATTAAGCGCTACAAAACCCGTCTTGTTGCAAAAGGTTTTACACAAAAGTATGTGATTGATTATGAAGAGTCCTTTACTTCAGTTGTTCGTGTCTTATCTGTTCGTAACCTTTTAGCTTATACTGCTGCTAGTAAATGGGATATTTTTCAAATGGATGTCAAAAATGCATTCCTTAATGGGGATTTAAGTAAAGAAGTTTATATGCAACCTCCTCCTGGCCTCTCTGTTGACTCAAACAAGGTTAGTCACCTTTGACGTGCACTTTATGGCCTTAAACAAGCCCCAAGAGTTTGGTTTGCCAAATTCACTTCTACCATCTCTCGCTTGGGTTACATGGCTAGTCATTATGATTCTGCCTTATTTCTTCATCGCAATGACAAAGACACTATTTTACTTTTCCTATATGTGGATGATATGATCATAACTGATAATGACCTCAAGGATTTTCTTAGTCAGCAGTTTGAGATGAAAGATCTTGGACATCTCAACCACTTCTTAGGTGAAATCACTCATTCTATAAATGGAATTTATATTACTCAAGCCAAATATGCTTCTGAACTCTTGTCTCGAGCTGGACTACTGATAGCAAAACTATTGACACTCTAGTTAAGCTTAATGCGCATCTAACTCCCTCATGGGGGAAACCATTGTCTAATCCCTCTCTTTACAGACGCTTGGTTAGCAGCCTAGTTTATCTTACTATGACTCATCTAGACTTTTCCTATGCTGTTCACTAGGTAAGCCAGTATCTGTCTGCTCCACGATCGACTCACTATGCTGCTATTCTGCGCATTTTTTGATACTTGAAGGGCACTCTATTCCATGGTCTTTTCTACTTTGCTCAGTTTCCTCTTATTCTCTATGCATTTTCTGATGCTGATTGAGCAGGAGATACCACTGATTGCAAGTCCACTACTGGTTATTGCTTTCTTCTTAGTTCTTCTCTAATTTCTTGGTGAAGCAAGAAACAAATTCATGTAGCCTGCTCCAGTACTGAAGCAGAATATCGTGCCTTTGCTGATACCACATCTGAGCTCCTTTGGCTATGATGGCTTCTCAAAAACTTAGGTGTGTCTACATCCCCTGCTACTTTTCTTTATTGTGACAACCAGATTGCCATTCATATTGTTCACAATGATGTCTTCCATGAACGGACTAAACACATCAAGATCGATTGTTAGTTTATCCATTATCATCTTGCCCATGGTGCTTTCAAGCTGATCTCAATCTCCTCTAAAGATCAATTTGCAAATATCTTCACCAACTTTTTTTTTTTTCTTTTTTGTTCAATTGGTTTTTCTTTTTCTTTTTCTTTTTCTTTTTTGAGGATCTATATATAGTGGCATTCATAAATACCACTATAAGCCCTTGTAAGACCTAGGACTTATATACTATTCGGTGATGACCACAACATGGTGGATTGAGGTCTGTCTAAATCACTACACACCTTTGGCACGTTAGTCACTTTACAAGTGTTGTGGGGTATGGAGTGTAGGGGGAAAGAACTGGGGTTTAAATCTCCAGAAGGGAGCTTCACACACATATATATTTAGATTAGGCTAGAGTATACTTTGTATCTTGTATAAAAAAAAATTAATGACCACTAATATTTGACTGACTTTTCAGTCTCATTCAATATGATAAAAAATAATAATAATAAGGGGAAAAAGAGAAAAAAGAAAATTTCGACTTGCATTTTTTTCAATTGTAGGTGTTTACTTTTAGCCCTTTGAGCTATGAAAGCTAGCCGGCATTTAGAAGTTAATCAAACAAGTGGTATAGTGTACTATGTGACTTTTAATTTACGGGTGAAAAATATTGTAGAACTCAAATCTACTTGCTTGGACAATAAGAAGAATCTGGCCTGGGAGTTTTGTACATAAATGACTGATTGTTTTTGGAAGGATCTGGGGAAGAATCATCTAATTATTGTTTATGATCTCAAATTCGTTTAGAACAAAGAAGGCATTTTTGAGGTTGTCAGACACCCAGTAATCAAATTGTTTAAGACTTGGTCTTAATCTCTGTGCTACGCATTTTGCCTGATTATTATAATTTGTGACCATCATTAATGAAGGAATATTGTGATTTTGAAATCTAATCATTTCTGGAAATAATAAAGAAGAAAAAGAAGAACACTTAACGATTACAATATATGTTCACATTTATGCGTGCAGCCGTATATGCAAAGAGAGTGATGGTATCATCCTGTGGTCCAGCCATATATGCAAGTTGACCATAGACCGAGCATAACATTCTCAATAGCTTATTTTGTTATTCAAATTATTTTTGCTACTATTCATGTACCTCACTATAATTTTTAGTACTATTTATGAGTCTCACTGTACTGTTACAGCTAACTTTTACCTTTATTTACAATACTTTTTGCAAAAAGTATTTAGTTTTAACAAAACAAACGGATCCCAAATAGACCCTCAATAAAGTCTCTTATTGTTGTCAATAAAAGAATTAAAAATCAAATATGGTGTACCATCACAAAAGCCATTAGCCATTGTGAATCTGTGATAAGAGAATGTTACTAGGAAAAGAGAGGAGAGCCAAACCATTGATTAGTCTATTCAATCAAAAAGCTAATCTTTTTAATTTTGATCATTCATATCATCCTGTGGTCCAGCGAATAGATGCAAGTTGACCATAAACCGAGCATAACATTCCCAATCAAAAAAAGTCCAAAGCCACTTCAATATAGGTAGGCTGTCCCAATTACCTACGTGATTAGAACTCCACGTTTTAAGATTCCGACGCTAAATTTTCAATCATACAATATTTATTGCATGGATACGCTTTTCTAGCCTCCATGCATGTCCTTCATCTTCTAAGGTCAAACATATAAAATTTAGTCAATATTAGTTAGTTTTTCAAAAACTATTCCTAACCAAACTACAAACTATTGCAATACCAACGGTATTATAAGTATTATTTTATAAAAATATTGTTAGCCGCTCTAATATGTTATCCGTTTTATAATATCATTCATTCAAATTTTGAAAAAAAAAATGTCATTAATTATTATAAAAACTAGATGAAGAAAAAAAAGTCGTGCTTCCCACATTGTTACGTCTCTTATCGTTTACTTCTTCTATATAAGTATCAGTCTGGAGGCATTAATTAAGTCCCATACAAATCCCAAACACCCAATCATTCACATCTAATATTGTCCCTTGTCTGTCCAACATTTTTTATAACCCATCAAAAAGGCCAAAAAACATGGCACTTTGAGCATTGGTTGCACTTCTATTTGTGTCTTTTTTTCTGTCTCTAACCATTCTTGGTTACTCTCAAGCAGATATTAAAAATTGGTGCAGCCAAACCCCAAACCCTGAGCCATGTGAGTATTTTTTAAGCCAGAAGCTTAATTACCACAGCCCCATTAAGCAAAAGTCCGATTTTTTCACAATCTCAAAGCAACTAGCACTAGAACGTGCCCTAAAAGCTCAGAGTAACATAATTTCACTAGGGCCCAAGAGCAGAAATGCTCGTGAAAAGGCTGCATGGGTAGATTGCCTTGAGCTTTATGAGTATACCCTCCACAGGCTTAACAAAACCATTGACCCTAATGTCAAGTGCAGCCAGACCGATGCTCAAACATGGCTCAGCACGGCTCTAACCAACCTTGAGACTTGTCGGGCCGGGTTTACTGAGCTAGAGGTCCCGGACAATCTCTTGCCCTTGATGTCAAACAACGTTTCTAAGCTAATTAGCAACGCTTTGGCTCTTAACAAAGTTCCATACACTGTACCGAGTTACAAACATGGTTTCCCAACTTGGGTTAAGCCCGGGGACCGGAAACTCTTGCAGTCTTCTTCGGCTCCTAAGGCCAATATTGTGGTGGCACAAGATAGTTCAGGGAATTATAAGACGATAAAGGAGGCGATAAGTGCTGTTTCGTCACAATCAGGAAGTGGGAGGTTTGTGATATACGTGAAGACTGGGACATACAAAGAAAACGTTGAGATAAAGTTGAAAAATATTATGTTGGTAGGAGATGGTATAGGAAAAACCATAGTCACTGGGAGCAAAAGTGTTGGTGGAGGTTCTACAACCTTCAATTCAGCCACAATTGGTAAGTAAATTCAATTGATTTCTAAAAATATACATGCTAAATTTAGTGTTAAGAAATTGTTGCTAATTGGTTCCCTACAAAATATTACATACATATTTATGTCTTAGATATGTGATAGAAGAGATTAATAAGAAGTGGGAGTTTAGAGGTTTGAAAGGTCTGGATCAAGTAATGCAAGAATACCAAGGAACTTCTGACTAGTTCGAAAAAAAAAAAAAAAACAAACAAACAAACCAGAAACCCAAACTCACCGAACCCAGTGAAAGAAAAAGAAAAAGGAAGAACTGAAGACCGAACCCAGGAGAAGAAAGGGGAAAAAAAAAAGAAAAAAGAAAGAAAGAAAGAAGTGAAGACCAAACACAAGAAGCTCGGACTAAGTAGCTTAAGTTGAGGGAGAAGGAGGCTTGGACTGAGGCGTGAGGGAGGGAGGAGTGTGGGAGTGAGTTGAAATGAGGGAGAGGGACTGTGATACACGGACTGAGTGAGCTGAAATGAGTGGGCTGCTGTGCAAGTGAAGAGTGAAGAAGAAATGAGGGATTAGTTAGGGTTAGATTATAGGTGTATATATATATATATATATATATTAGGGTATTTTGGTAATTTAGGAGTATCGGGTTTTTATCGGGCGGGGTTTCAGGTCGGGTCTCGGGTTTTTTTAATAAAATCCGGACCCGACCCGGACCCGCTTCGGGTTTTTTAAAAAAAAAACCCATACCCCGCCCATTAGGGTCAGGTCGGGCCGAATACCTGCGAGTTGGGCAAAAATTGCCATCCCTAGTCATGGCCAAATCTTGAAATGAATATTGAGATGACTAGTCAACAACGAAGCAACGTTGGTGCATAGCCATTCCTCAAGGGTAAAGAGAAGAGAAATGTTATGTTCATGACATTTTCACATGCTTGCATTACAAATCTTAAGTGATATGTTGTAATTGACTGTTATTGGTGCACAAAAAAGTTAATAGTAGGTTCAAATTACAACCAATAACAATGTACCTTATAAAATTTGTTGTGAAAATATATATTGTGAATGTAGTAGCACTTCTCTACAGAAAAGATTGATATAAGCGGTGGAATACCGATCTGAGCCCAGAAAGCTTTGGCAATGTAGCAGTCTCAAAGAACATGAATAATAATTTATAGTTAACTCATACACCAAGCGGCAATAAGGGTCAAGACTTCAAATGTATTTATTCAGCCAAAAAAAAAGACTTCAAATGTATTTTCCTTAGGGTCCCATCACGAAGGAGTAAGGACAAAGAAAAAGAACAAAAAATATAGATCAAAATTTTAAAAAAGTTCATGACTTTTGGGAAATTCGCTTTACTTTACTTGTCCGTATGTTGAAGAGAAGAGATCATTATTATTATTCATTAATTTGAATCGTGGACTAATCTTGGCTCTAAAGATTTTGAGATGGTGAATTCCAGTGGGATGGAATTGATAGTAGCAAATTATATATTGTTCACCAATTAGTACTATGGACTACACAGAAAAATATTGTAACTTTTTTTGTTTTTGTTTTTTGGAGACTTATTATTGATTTGGTTTTATTGTGATGTCGCGGAAGCCTGAAGAGAAGCACACACGATGCTCTCTTGATGGACAGAAACTAAACTGTTAGTTTCTGGTAGTAAACTTCGAATCCACGAGGGGTTTCCCTGAATCCACAAGGAGATAAAACTGGAATCCACCAGAAGAAAATTTGACAAAAGTCTGTGTTTATTGATAATAGTCTCTCAAAAAAAACGTTTACAGACTTTGGGGCCTATTTAAGGGCTCCTTAAAACTTGATTGACAAGAAAATATAATCTAAATTAACTCCTAATTGATACCTAACCATAATAGGAA
Organism: Quercus suber; assembly: GCF_002906115.3. Lineage (NCBI taxonomy): Eukaryota > Viridiplantae > Streptophyta > Magnoliopsida > Fagales > Fagaceae > Quercus > Quercus suber. The sequence goes on from NW_027069484.1 coordinate 54,751, forward strand.
TCAAATTTGACCTAAAAAGCATTAAATGCACCTAAAAATAAGGAAATAAATGCCCTAAACCTAAAATAACGAAAATTCCATTTTATGCAAATTCCATTGTATACTTCGTCTTACTCTTACACACTTATGAATATTTTCTCATACTTACATGTCTATAATTTCAAATATATATTTTTAAGTCTACTACAATCAAATTATCTTGGTATATACTTTGTCATTTGACATTTACAAATCTTATTTATTGTGTTATTTAAGCAAGAGAGTGCGTTAATATTTACTTATTGCATTCAACATCATTTTTTTTTTTTTTTTGCTTTGTGAATTCAATATCAATTTGTTTGCATGTAACTAGATAAAAATCTCAATTGTTTTATTGAGACCATTGCATTTGAATGACTTTAAATATAAATACATGTTTTTTAAAAGGTGTCATCCAAAATAAAATTGAAGTTTTTTGAAAAAAAAAATCGTGTGCATTGTTTTGCCAATTGAATTTGGGTTGTGCAGTGTAAATCACATAACAAACAAGTAAACCAACTATGCCTTTGTTTTTTTTTTTTTTTAATAATTATTTTATATGTAAAACCAACCATGTCTTTATTTTATTTTATTTTATTTTTTACAAAAAAACAAAATATTTTCAAAAACAAGTCAGGCCACAAGTTATTCGAGTTGGGTTGGGTTAACCTACAAAAAAATGAGTTGGGTCATGGGTTACCCGTTTTTAATACCGGTAATTAAAAAAAAAGGATTCAAGTCAGTTAAAATCAAGTTTGGGCCGAGTTAGAGAATTTTGACCCTTTTGCAATGTCTAGTTGTTAACGATTATGTTTAGAGTATTTGTTAATGGATCATTTTAAAAAAAATCTTAGTATCACTTTTATGAAAAATATAAAAAACTGTAAAAAAAAAAAAAAAAAAGCGTTGTTTTTTCTTCCTATAAAATATTTCTCAAAATGTTATTAGTTTAGAAATATTTCTAAATTGTAACATTTGTTCAAACACCACGTAGTTTACCCTTTTATATTCTCATCTCATATGAATGAATCCGAAATCTCCACTGTAGTGGGCAATGTGTTCAAACTTTGAACAGCAAAGCTTTTTTTTTTTATGAACTCAAAATCAGCAAAGCTTCTATTTTGCTTTTTAATTTGTTTGTTTTCTTCCTAAAGATTGAATTATACTGGTATATTATAGTGTATTTTACTGCTAGGCACTATATTCTTACTTTGAAATAAAAAATAAAATGAAATAGCCTGTTTTGGGTTCTTGGCTTTTATTTGGATGTCAAGAAAATGAGATTTTTTCTGGTGACTGGAGTTTATTTATTTATTTTTAACTGCATTGTTTTTTCAAATGATTGTTTCTAGATAAATTTGATTGGAAAAATGAAAAAAGTAACAAGAAAAAATGAGATAGAAGATATGTGTTGATTACACGTGGATTGGTTTTTTTTTTTTTTTTTGGTTTAAGACACATGGCAGTCCACATGGTAACCTTGGTGGCATTAGAATAATTTTTTATTTGAACTGTTAGCCATATCAACATTTTTTATCTGTAACTTATTTAGACACAATACCAAAATGTTAGAGACTAAATTGATATATTTAAAACGTTAGAGACTAATTAATATATAGTGTAAAAATTAAAGACCAAATATGTAGTTTATGCTTTATTAAAAATTAGCAAAAATATAATTGCACCCAGAAAATATAGATCTTTTTGTTTAAGTTCTGCTCCCCAAAAAAAAAAAAAGACAATACAGTATATAATAGGCAATACAGCCTTTTGCAAGAACTAACGATGAAAATCTCTACGCCTCTCTCCCTCTGAGAAATCTCTAGTCTCTACCATCACATCGGTCATTTATATTTATTATTTTTATTAAATCATTACTTGCCCAACACACATGCATTGTGATAAGGTGCAACATGTAGGATATTGCATCTAATGTAGTATTTATAAATGGTTGAAATTAATAGCGATAAAAAGTAATTTTTAATCTCTATTATTATTTAAAAATATTAAAAAAAAGTCAAAATAAAAAAGTGAAAAGTGAAAAAATATTGTGAGAGGAAGGAAGGTAAAAATAAAATATTGTGAATTGCACCGGTGCAATGCACTGGATCCTAATCCACCACGTTATATGGATGCCACTCTCTCCTCTGGTTCATGCGATCAAAAACATGTCAGAAACTTTTGACCCTTGATTTCATTTTTCTGTCCAACTCTAGCGCGTGAAGTTGGTCTTCTTTAAACATAAAACTAATCCTCTATTTTAAGCAACTAGAAGAAATAATATTCAATATAATGTAGGCAAAATATTCTAAAATTTCTGTAATCTTTTATATTTGGTATTTTTATGTAANGCGTTCTCAGAAACGCTGGTATAGGTCTTTAATGGATATAATTAAAAAGGCCCTATTGCAGCGCTTTTCAAAACGCTGCAATAGGGCCTATTTTTTTAAAAAAAAATTAAATTTTATAGCACCTGAAATGTACCTACAATACATATTTTCCAACACATTTTATAACACCTGTAATAATGCAAATACTAATGCATGTTTTTACAAATAATAATGCAAAAACCAAATACATAGATTAAAAGAACTTGATTCACAGAATTTTTACAAATAATAATGCTAAGACCAAATGTGTAAGTTAAAAGAATTCAATTCACAAAAAGCCTAAGTCATGCCAATCACAGGACAAACCAATAACCTGAAGAACTTAACATGGGCAAGCACAATATCAGCATCAATCTACCTGCACCATACCAATAAGAGAAATCACCAACATAATTTCAAAGTTTCAAAGCCACCAAATGTTTAATCTAGCAATTTAACAAATCCAACAGTCAGAATTGAGTTGTTTTTTTATTTTAATACAGCAGAAGCAATAATACAAATGAACTTAGTAATATCATAAATAAGGGTGAAAGGTACCAACTCATCACTCATACCTTCACCCTCAGTTTCTTGGCTCGCTTAGATACATGACGTTGAGAAGGCTCCCTACTTTGCTGATCCTAAACACAAGTAAAACTATAGAGGTAAAGAAACAAAATTTGCAGGCATAACTAAGTGGACATCACTTAGAAATTCTTCATGTGATTAAGAAATTCTCCCAATTAAATCAAGGTATAAAAGTGTCAAAGACCCAGCATCCAAAAGTCATATCAGCTAATAGCTAGCATCAAATCTATTTTTAGCATTGCACAGAACTTTTGATTTCAAATGGCTAACTAAAGAAATTAAGTGCACCTGGTAAATAAATATAAAATGGCTAACTAAAGAAATTAGCATAGTGAAAGATATAGTCAATAAACTAGAGGGGCATGTGTAAAAAATAAACAAGTACAACCATCATAAAAATTGAATACTAAGACATGTTAAGGTCTCTATTATGGAAAATAGAGTTCCACCATTTCTAAGAATTGAATTACTTTTAATAAGTCTTTAAAGTAAATGTTGGAAGGTCCAACAGTTGGGGCATGTTACTATGAGAAACTGGAAATCTCAAACCAATTAAAGTTGTGGTTTTGCAAACTACAACTTTAATGACTGGCTGCTTGGTTTCAAAACAATTTGAAATGGGTTAAATGCTACTAGCCAACTACGTGCCATACATGCTAGTTGCTATAATTAGAGTGGAATGTAACTTATCAAAATAAAATAGGGTGGTCTAAAGACAAAAAAGCAAAGAACCTAACATACTATAAACTGCTACTATCATTTAAGAGCATCCAAAACTGTAAACATACTATAAGCATGTCGATCACATTCCAAAGTAGGCTAAGGAGAGTAGTATCATATCTATGCTGGCCTAATTGACTAGTCAAGTGACCCAACAACCAGCTATGTTCCTAAGAAAACAATGAATTTAAACGCATACAAAAGTTATCAACACATTTGGTAACTATAACATTATTACTAGCAATATTCTTTAGGAATGGACATCTCTTTAAATATCCCATTTCATTTTAGTGTTCCTCGTGTGTGAAAATGATAGAGAGAAGCCCCTAAAATGAATTAATCAAATAAAAACAACTCAACAGGAATCATCCAATATTACACAAAACAGTCAACACTCCCAATATCATCTAAAACCACCTTATATCTCCATGCAAGCCACCTGCTTGCCCCAATTCAATAGCCCACCACAAACACACACACACACACACACACACACAGAGTACCTTAAGTCTAACACAAACAAATTCACTTGCTTTGTTCACACGAACTTGTAATGCCTCTTCTTTTTGCAATCTGCCAATAAGAAAAGAATACTTTAAGAATAACTTAAATTATATGGAATCAGGCATTTCTAGAAACTCCAAGCCCACCATATCAAAATAAGAATAAATTTGTGGTGACTTAGCTTTTGAGACCTTGATAAATGAGTCATATTGTGAGAGCTTGTGCTTTAGTTTACCATTATATAGTTATAGGATACAAAATACTAAAACAAGATTTCAATACTCAAAATTAATCAAAAGGTAAAAACAATTACTATGAATTATCCATAAGCACAGAGATTCAAAAAAAACACCGTGTTTACCATCAAACGTTTAAAATGTGGATAAATGCGAATACCTTTACAAGTGGATGGTGTAGTGTATCTCCAATATACGCACAAGTTTACACATTCTGCCTCAAAGTACCACCTCCCTCTATCTCTTTCTCTTATACTCACACACCTCCCTCTATCCCTCTATCTCTTTCTCTATATTTCTTATTCAAGCTAAACTTATACCCCTGTGCCTGCCAAATTCTATCTTTATCTAAACCCAATAAAGTTCAAGCATTTCGTCAATTCCATATACAATCACAAACAGCCTTTTATTATATTCAATTAAAAAATCAAAACTAAAGCAAGCAAAACTTACAAGTCCCTTGTTCTGGTATTTTTGTAAAAGTAAAAATCCTAAAATCCTCCCCTGATTTGATGATGTCAAGGTTGAATTTTCAAAATATTGATCAAAGAAAATATTATTTAATGATGTAACATCCAAAAGTTACACTAGTTGTAACTAGATCCTTACTCTAAAACAATTACTCCAAATTGAAAATATCAAATATCAAAGCATACAAGCAGAAAATAAAAGTCATGTCCACAAACCATGGTTGCAAAACTCTTTAATGAAACCAGGGCCAGTTAAAAGGTTTCAAGTCATATCATCTTGTTAATTTGTTTACAGCTTGGTGTTGAAGTTTTCTTGTAATAAGTCAGGATGATTGTACTTTTTAATTTGATATAATATGTGTTAAGTGTCATATACTCATATGCAATAAAGTTTCAAGATGAATATATACTTGATTCAAATTCAAATATGTCTGATTTTGCAAAGCAAGGTGGCAGTAGACACAATTGTCTCAGTCCTCTTTACAGACTTTACTGCAACAATATTACTACATTAATTGTAAGGTAGTTGCATTGGCCAATGTCCTCTTTAAACACTACCTTGTCAACCATCAGATCAAACATTTGGCTCTTGGCTAGGGTCTTGTGAATTATGTGAAACACAACACCCTATAATTTTGGTTACCTATGAATGGATCTTGTCAGACCCATACCCATGTAAGACTTAAGGCTAACTACATAAACACTAGGACCATAAGAGAAAAGCCAAATATGCAAGCTAAGCAAGTTGATCGACCACAATATAAGCAAAATAATGATCTTAAAAGAGAAGATAAAATTAAATAAAATAGGGCACAGATAATTAATAACAATTTTTTTTTGTATTTCCCAGTCAAAAGCTGTAGGGAACTACTCAGTGGAGTTAATATGATGCTCTACTAAAAAATCTCAATATTCTTACCATTAACACTTCAATCTACTGCTTTATTTTAAAGCCAAAGGCAAAAAAAGTAAATCAATTAATAAGAGAGTAATATTTTGGCATCCTAAAAGTATCATACACAGTATTTAATAGATATGGGTTACTACATGTGCTCCAAAATCAGCATCAAGATGAATAAGAAAAAGATAATAATAGGAAAAATGATTTACTTGCTCAAAACCAAGCATAAGATTTGCCCACTATATTCCTAATAATCAACAAATTGGACCTAGCAAGAAGGAGTGCAACCTGGGCCAAAATAAATCACAAAATACCAAGTGAAACATTATCTATATGTTTCATAATAAAAAAACTAAAATCAAAAGGCTATTGTGGAAATATTTCATAATAAAACAACTAAAATGAAAGAAAAATGACCAGATCTACCAAATAAACCTTAACTAACTCTACCAATGCCTAAACTAACATAATAACCAACTCAAAAGACAATATCTCTATAAAACAAACATTAACAAAAAAATTAACTCAAAAGGAAAATAAAAAATAAAAAAACCTGGAAGCGTCGCTAACTGAAGCGTCGCCGGAAGCATCGCTGGATGTTGCGAAGGATGAAGCGTCGCCGGCGATCGAGAGCTGAAGCGTCGCGTCGGAACTGAAGCGTCCCGATCGAAACTGAAGCGTCGCGATTGGGAGCGAGCTGAAGCGTCGCCGGCGTCCGAATCGTCGCGATTGGGAGCGAGCTGAAGCGTCGCCGGCGACTGAATCGTCGCGATCGCAAGCTGAAGGGTCGCGATTGGGAGCGAGCTGAAGCGACGCCGGCGACGAGGTGAAGCGTCGCGATCTGGATCGGCGACGATGTGAAGTGTCGCGATCTGGATCGGCGACGATGTGAAGCGTCGCGATCTGGATCGGCGACGCTTGCAAAAACATGGATATATGAACTGTCATGTGACACCATACTACAATAAGCAAGAAAGCTGTCACGTCATCATGCATGTAATTGAGGTAAGACATCAGGAAACACATTAAAAAGAAACGTAGGGAAGTGGCAATCAAACAATATTGTCTAAATTTTCCACATCTGAATAATTTAATCGAGGAACATGAAACAAATTGGATGTCATCAAATTAAACTTGCAGGACCCACCTTCATAATATATATTAGGACGATTGAATGAAGATTTTAGGACTAAAGGGTTTTGCAGGCATAAGGACTCCATCACATCCTGCTGAACTCTGTAGAACAAGAAAACAATCAATGAATTAATATTGCTCTGTGATTTTTATAAATAAAAAAAATAATAATAAAAGAATATTTTAATCTTTCTACCATACTGCAATTGCAAGTTTGAGGAGAACAAGGATTAGATACGCATATCAATTATTCTAGTACCAAAATTAAAGGATTTGTATTAAAATGCAAGGAATCCAAAGATGCTCAAAAGGAATGAAGCCAAGAGGAAATCATCTTGAAGACTCACTTAGGAACAGCTGTAGCTGTCAAGCCAATATTGGTACATTTGGAAGGCGGCTTCTCAAAGATGAAAGCTTACGGTAGCTAGGCCTGTTCAAATAGACAAGTAAGAAAGTAGATGACAGTAGTCATTATATATATGCTTATATGTACAAAGGCACACACATAAAGGTTGTTAAGTTTGGAGGTCGTCATCTGGTTTTCATCATTTTGGATAAAATACAACAAGGTAACTAGAAATTTTGGGTATATCAAACAAATCAAAGAATGCGTTTGTTGAAAAAACAAATGAAAGAATGTGACATGGATACCCAAAATGATTATAAAAAGAAACTACCCTCTTCTTCTAGATTAAAGGACCATCAATTGTTACTCATTGCAGAATATGTTACAAACCTGAAATCGTGGCCCCAACTTGAGATGCAATGTGCCTGAATTTACAAAAAAAGGCGCAAATTATACACAAACACCTGAAACTTCCAGCTGAAACACTCAAATTCCAAATACACAAAAGTAAATAGGCCACGTCAGTTCACACCTCATCTATGGCAATGAGATTTAACAACCCTCTAGTGTAAATCTTAGTCAGCTTTGACATAATCCCAGTGTTGAAATCAATTCTGGTGTTACATATAGCAGCCTAACTGATGGTTTGCCAGAATCAAGGTCCTCATGGATCTATAAAGTAAACCAGCACTGTCAAGTATTCCAAATTACATAACATACATAAAATCCAAAACACTGAAAAACTTAATTTTTGTAAAACAAATAGTCTCCAACAATAAATCCAGAATAAGGTGATCGCCCAATGCAACTAACAATCTTCTCTATTCCAGAAAAGCTCAAGCCTTGACACTTCGTTACAATTTATGTTAATTAATTCCAAGGTTCAGGACAACACAAGTGATTTTTTAAGCAAAGCGGCATATCAAAAGCCGAATAATTGAATTCACCTTGTTTTTAACATCCGAAGTTTGGGTTGAAGAGAGATATTCGGCTGCAATTCCTTTCTCCTTCAATGCCATCACTTGGTTCTCCTGATCATAAGATAATGCCAGAACTCTTTAACATCTGAAACCTCATAACACATAAGATAAAACTAGTAGAACAGAACAAAAGTCAACAAAATATAAACTTATTGCTTACCATCAAGGCTGCAATGAAAGTCGAATAACCATTGCCAATGAAAGAAGTTAGAGTGATGTCCCTAGCATTCAAAAATACCAACTTAAAAAAAAAAAAACGTTATGGAGCTCTAAGCTTAGCTTCCTCAGCTCTAACAGACAAATTAAATTATGGCTGAAATACATATTTTTGTCCCTAAAACTCAACCCAAGTTCAAATTTCATCCCTCAAATTTAAAAAGTTGCAATTTCCTCATAAATGTTTAGGTGGATAGCACGAGGGAAAAATTATACAGTTATGTAGACTCTTTTTAGAACTCGAGTTTAACAAACTCGAGTTCCAACCCAAAATCAAATTTATCAAACTCGAGTTTCAATTAGTTTATATTGCATAGCAGTCTGACGTTGTATAACAAATTGGAACTTGAGTTTGTCTACATAACTATATAACTTCAATCACGTGCCATTCTCCTAAAAATTTTCTTAAAAAATACTATTCACCAAATTTTGACTTCGGTAGTTGGGTTAAGGATGATTTGAACTTTGGACATCTTTATTAAAAAAAATTTCGTAAATGCCAGTTGAGCTATAAGACTCCTTGCAGAATAACTTGTAAATTTTGAAAGAAAGAACTAAATTGTAAATTTAAAATTAAAAATAAAAAAAAATTAGAGCAATGAAAATCAAACTTACACCAAATTTGTTTCTGGGACAAAAAAAAAATGTATTTAAAAAGAAAAAAAAAAAAGAAGAATGGCATTGAATGAATGACCTATTAAAGGAGAAACAACAAGAACAATTCCTGGTTTAGCTAATGCAGGAATCTGATAACACATTGACTTCCCAGCTCCAGTTGGCATCAAACAAAAACAATCTCTCCCAGAGAGAACAGCTTGAATAGCATCCAATTGCGTGCCTCTGAAATCAGCATAACCAAAATGCCATCTCAGAAGCTTCACCAATCCTTCCTTTCCACAAACCTGTTTATCGGAGCCACGAATGGTCTGCACCGGTAACGGTGACTTCTTCATTTCTTTCCTATCCCTGCAACCAAACACCACCCAATTTCTTTTCTAATTCTCAATTTTTTTCAAAATTTTTTTTAATCGGAAAATGAAGAAGCAAGAAAGAAAAATTGTAATTGTATGTCACCTCGATTCGGTTGTCGGTTTTTCTTTGCTTTCTCAGGAAGGAACTAGGAATCAAAACAACCAACGCTTTTACGCTTTAGCTCACTCAACACGATGTCGTTTTGAAAATAAGCTGACTTTTTATTACGGCTTTTTTTTTTTTTTTNCACATTGTCGCGATCTGGATCGGCGACGCTTCACATCGTCGCGATCTGGATCGGCGACGCTTCACATCGTCGCGATCTAGATCGGCGACGAAGTGAAGCGTCGCGATCTGGATCGGCGACGATGACGACGGCGTGCTGGGTACGGCAGTGGCATGAGGGGAGAGAGAGAAGTGGTGTGAGGGGAAAGAGAGAAGTGGGAGTTGAATGAACAAAAGAAAGAAAAACTAGTGTAGGGAAAAAAAAAAATAGGGAAATGAAAACTGGGCGAAATTTTGTGCGGGAAGGGGGAAAAAAAAAAATCTTATAGCTGACCTATCCCAGCGCTTTTTGAAGCGCTGGAATAGGTGGACCTGTCCCAGCGCTTCAAAAAGCGCTGGACAGGTCCTCTCCATTCCCTTATGAAAAGGGACCTGTCCCGGCGCTTTTAGAAGCGCTGGGATAGGTCTCATATAGGTTTTTATTATTATTATTATTATTATTATTTTACAATATAGAATTTCTATTTTATCTGCATTGATAATTAATGACAATTAACTATATTTATGCATTTAGTAGTGTAAAAAAAATTATATTTATTTTTTTTTAAAAATCTGCAATTTGGTGAAGTCACTTAGTCATTTTATTATGAGCTATGAAATAAAATTTAAAAACAAAAAACAATCACATATACTCAATAAAATTCACCACATATAGTTGAGAGAATATATATAGTCATATAAGTACACAACACATGTCCATCACGTGCCATTCTTAGATTTGAAATTTAACCGTTGGATTTGAAGAGTGTAATGAAGGTTCATTTCTGGTAAATTATGGTCACAATTAAACAATTGGATTTAGAAAAAGACGCAGTCAAAATTTAGTAAGAGTCTTTTTTTTTTTTTTTTTTTTTAAGAGAGGGAGAACTGCTTTTTTATCTTTTTGCTATAAGTCTAAAAGTGTGCTAAAATGTACAAAAATTTTGAAAAAGTGAGAAAATATATAAAAAATATGAGGTGTTAAAAAAGTTGTACATAAAAACTAAAAATTGATATCAAACAGGGTCTTAATCTTATTTAAATTAAACCTTAAATTTTGAGCTTCTTTTTTTCATTAAAATTCCTTAATTTTGTCTTTTTAAAATTTTCATCCTTCAAGTTCAATTTCATTTTTAAAACAGTTCGTCTACCATCAATATTTATGAAATCTTGATGAAAAAGGAAAAAGAATTCTTTTAAAAAAAAATCTATGTTGTTTTGGTTCTACTGAAAATTTTTTCCAATTGTCGAAAAATATTTTTAAATTGTACAAAAAATAAATTATTTTCAAATGTTTAATTGCATTCTTGAAAATACTATGAAAACCATATTTTCTACTACTTTTACACATTTTCTCATCTCCCAAACACGAATATAATTTTTTTTTTTTTTAAATCGTGATCGAGGGACTGAATATGGCAGGAGTTAGCCCTTGGAGACCAAGGATGTTTGTAGTGGGTGGAGATTTGGTGGTAAGTTTTGAGTGAGAAGAAAAATGGTTTACGAAAAATAAAAGCATAAACCAATTTCCGTCATAAATGTCTTTATTTTACAGTCAACTGGAAAAAAATTTCCGGTTAAATAACACTTTCCATTGCCCCAAACATCTATAAATGTGGAAAATATTTTTCAGAAGTCAATTTCTGTTAAACCAAACACAGCATTACAATCATAACTGTCATAAAAATAGATAAAATGATCTTGTTGAAAATAAAATAAAACTTGATGGATAAAAATGAAAAATCTCTAACTTACTGAATCAAAATAAAAACAACCACAAACTTAAAAGATAAAAATATATAATTTGGTCTTTAAATGGAAAGGTTTTTAATTAATTAATGTAATTTGGTATCTCCCCAAGCACCAAGAGGATGAGGGGTCTTAAAAGTTCGAACTGTCGGGACAACATATTGGTAAAGAGCAACTGGTGAAGAACCCAAACTGTGCACTACAGTATGAAAAGATGTTGACTGAAGGGTTAATAAATAATAATACAAGAAAAGAGCAATATAAAATTTCTTTTAAATAAGAAGTCAAATATAAGATTTTTTTTTGCTTGTCAAATATTAAAAAACATCGCCGCAACTCATAGACAAATCCAATCCAAACACAATTGTTACTCATTTGTTAACATATTTGGGTGGAAGGATCAGATTGACTCATTTTGACAAAATGAGGAGCTAAATTGACAAAAATACAAAACAAGACTACCCCTCAGCTTTGCTAGAATGAAAGGATAGGCATGCAGCATGCCACATTTGAGTATTTAGAACATTCTCATTTGCAAGCCATAACAAAGCTCCATTCACAACATCTCACATTAGTGGACACCACAGCATAAATTGCAGCCATTTCCAGGTTTCCTTTTGGCCATTCCTTTACCATGCTAGATGCAGAGGAAACCAACAAAGAGAATATTATAAATATCCCATTACTTATGATGTATTGTAAGGTTTGCAGCAATCACCAGAACTTCAAACCCAAGATACAAATTCAACATTAAAAAATTCTTGTAAAATGGCAAAAACAGTTATTTGAATTTCACCGCAGTGCCTTGGTCTGTTGGTCACCTTCAAATACTTGCTAAAATTTTCATTTATAATTTTTGGCAGCCTTAGTATTCTAAAAATTAATGCCCAATAGAATGACATGCTTACATCTAACAGATGGTGAATCCCTTAGAACATGACTGATCGCCTCATTTCTTTTATCAAGTACAAAGTTCTTCAAATCAAGAACCAAGTTCTATGTAAATGCTCTGGTTTAACAAGGGGGTACACTTCCCATAAGCCATGCCTCCGCTTTACACAAGCCTACTTGCTTGCCTTTTGTATGAAATTTTTAATTTCAAAAGCGTCTGTGCCTGTCTTTGTGATGACACCCTGCTCAGAGAATACAAGCTCATCAAACAGATGTACAACCAACTCAGTTAATCTTTCTTTACATTCACAAAAATGCATGTCTCAGAAAGAGAGAGAGAGAGAAGAGAGACCTTTTCTGTAACGATGCCAGTTATAAGATTAGCAGGGGTGACATCAAAAGCTGGGTTCCAGACAGAGATTCCAGATGCAGCAACTTGTTCCCCAAGTCCCCCACGTGTGTGTGTCAATTCCTTTGGGGATCTTTCCTCTATAACAATCTCTTTTCCAGAAGAAAGGGATAAATCTATGGATGTCAAAGGTGCAGCCACATAAAATGGAATGTTATGATACATTGCACACAAGGCAAGACTATAGGTTCCAATCTTGTTAGCGGTATCACCTGCAATTAGATTAAAACACATCAGTTGAACATACTCCAAGAAACAAAAGACAAAAACTAGTTGAATGATTGACTGCATTGAATCACCATTTGCAGCCACACGATCAGCTCCAACAATGACAGCATCTACTCGTCCATCTTTCATCAATGCAGCCACAGCTGAATCTGCTACAAGAGTAGCAGGTATGTTATCATGCACCAGCTCAAAAGCTGTGAGTCTGGATCCCTGGAGACGGCGAAAGAAATAAACATTCAAACAATGGAATTCAACATACAAGAGGAAAAAATGCACCATAAGTAGGTGGGTTGATAATTTTTTTTGATAGGTAATAACAAACTTTATTGATAATAAAAGTACAATGAATTTACGATAGTAAACTCATTGCACTGAAAAGAATACAGATCCATCAAAAAGAGAGACTAACAGGATTAAGAAATTCAGACAAAGAATGACAATGCGTAAACCCCCAAATACGAGACCACTCAAACAAAGTCCTAAGTAGCAAAGACTTCACACAGTCTACAAGTCTCTCAGTTTCTTCAAAAGTTCGGGCATTTCGCTCCTTCCAAATTAACCACATAAGACACGCTGGAACCATATTCCACACATTAGAAGTGTGACTCCCCAACCAATTCCACCACGCAATGTTAACGAAAAGTCAGCCCATGGACCAAAATCCTGAGATGTTAATCTCAAGGGTGGGCTTAGCCCAAGGTATGATTATCACTAAAATAGCCCGAATGAAAGGAAGCCATCTAGACCTGTAACCGTGGAGATCCAAGCTGACTATCTCTGCAGAGGCTGCTAGCCAAGGTGATAATAAGGGTCCACTGTCCCCGAGGTAGTAAGTGGACATCGGGTAGAGTCATCACCTATCAACCGGGTTCTCCTACTCTCCAATTATGCCCCGAGGTACACGACAGAGAAAACTTAAAACCTGATGAAACAGTCACATCCGCATTAATGGCACCCCTCACCTAATGTCAGCTGCATTCAATGCTGAATGACTGGTCTGAACAGTGGAAGCACCCCCAAAAGTCCTCCTTCATGATCACTACGTGACAGTGTAGAGGGATGATGGGATAAGTATCCCCCAAATCTAGCTGGGAACAGGACAGCTGAAGGAAGAGGAGAAGTGGCTATAAAAGGAGGAAGGAGGCAACAAAGGAGGGGGTTTAGAAAATTAGGAAAAGAAAATCTAGGCAAGAACAAGAGAGAGAAAGAGAAACTAGAAAGATTACTTTAAGAATTTTTAACCTTTGAAACCTATCCCTGTACCTTGGGAACTTTGTTCCTAGATATATAAAAGCTTGACTTGTTATTTTACGTCTTTAATTTACTGCTTAAACTTTCCAATGTGGATTTCCTTTCCATCTTTTAGAAATTAGTTGAGTAGATCAAAAAGATTTCTCACTGTTTTGGAGAGAGCTGTTTTTGACCCCCACAATACCCATTTCTAGTTTCTTAAAATTGAAAAGCAAAACAACCGTTTGTCTGAATGAAACAGATCCCTGCACTAGTAGACAAACCAGTCAAACTCTGCATAATCATCATGTATAAAAATTCTCTCCATCCTCAAAAGCATTTCTCTAGGATGTTAAATTTTTTTTTAATTTTTAAAAGGATGCTAAAAATTTCTTTTTATATGTTCCTTCATTTTCATTTGTCAATTGGTAAGTTCACATGCATCTAAATGATTCTAAATCCACAAGGACCACAACTTCATCTTCCAACCCATTCTTATAAGGGGAAGGAAGGTCGAATGCTGAAGGCAAAACAATGGCAGTTCTATTTACATCTTCCATAACATAACCAAGTGAAGATTAATTAGTTGTGTTCACATTCACAATATTCTGATTTTGATAACCACAGCCTTCATACAGAAGGGACACAAATCTATGCATTTCAAGCATCCAAGCTATTCTGTGATTGCCAACCTCAGTTGTAATACAAAACATGAGCAATAACATGTTTTTGATTGTTTGCATCAATCCCGGATTTGTTTTTTGCATCAATCAAGGATTGTTTGGTTGGAACTGCAAGATAGACATCCCTGGTTTCTGATGATGTTTCACTAAACAATTACCTGATCAATCTAAGTTTAAGCCACATTGTGGTAAGAAACTTCTCCTCTACCTAATTTTATGATCAGATCATGGAAATAATCCATAATTTACAAATATATAATTATCCAAATCACCACACTACCAGAGATTTTGAAGAACTAATTTCAACATTCCAATAGTGTAATTCTTTCAAAAGCAGATTCTTTAGGCAAGTTTGTGAATGCTTATACAGATGAAAGGATCCTGCAGGGAATGCTAATGAAGATTATAAAGTATAAACAATTTCAAACTAAACAATCACCTGATTGAATGGACGGGTTTCAGTGCAGTAGGCCCTTTCTAAGAATCCTTCAGTATGAACAGCACGGATCACACCAAGGGCAGTGCCATATCCAGCTGTTGCGAGACTGGAAAAATAAAATGATACTATATAGTCAGAAAAATGTTGGACAAGGCGAGAGAGAGTTATTTTATTAATATGATAATAACAAAAAGAAGAAGACAGAAAGAAGGAGAAGCACCTGCCCGTGTTGCAATGAGTCAAAATAGAAAGCCTCTTAGAGTCCTTCAGCAGGTGCTGAAGAACACTCGCCCCATAAGACCCAATTGCTTTGTTCGAAGCAACATCATCCTCAAGCATAATTTGAGCAGCTTCTATATAAGCCTAAAAAATTAGAAGAAATAAAGTATCATGGAAGATTAGTAACAAAACATTATTCGAGGTCCAATCACACCAGCTAAAATTAAGGGAGTAAACAATCAGAAACTATTTTTGGACTTAATCTACTATGTATAGCATGGTGGATATTTACTACCTGAAAAACACTCTGGGCTTCTGAGGTGGTAGCAGCAGCATTTGATATAACTTCTATGAGCTTTGTTGCGGCATCTGAGAGGTTCACTGCAGTTGGCCGGCTAAAGAAGCATGAAAGATGAGTATATGATCGGCTATTGCTCAATAGTTGCAAAAGCATTTCGTTAATTACAAACTCAATAGCCTCAAGCAGACTATTTAGTTCAATAATAAAGAGTACATTAAGACACAAGGAAATTGATTAATGATAATTTGAACATTTTTTTTTTCTTTACTACTTAAGTGAAGAAGGAGATCAGTGGATCTCATTAACAAGCTAGGCTTGAGATTCATAACAAAATACCTTGAGACAAGATATTCCAACTTCTTGATAAGAAAGGAAGCAGCATTATCAGGTGTCCCATCAAAAGCCGGTAAATTGGATACTTCAACAGCCAGGGAGAGTGCTGCTGCAATAGCAATGGCAGGTGCACCACGGACCACCATATCCCTTATTGCAGACCTGAGAAGTAGAGCAGGATATAGCTCACATACTTTATATTATTCTGGTCAACTGGCATAGCATGATAAAGGAAGCAACAGATATAAACAGGTCATTCAAAGAGAAATGTCAAGAAGAGCATGAACCTGCCAGACAGCATCCTATAAAATCACATTGTTGACTTAGATTTGTTAGCCAACATGAACTGTTAAGCAATAACGGCACGTCTCACAACTAATCACCCGATAGAAATTATGTCATTGTTACAATCATCTAGTGGGTGATAAACGTTAGGACTTAAACTAATCATATCTTTTTTTTAAAGATAGGTGAGAGTATTGTTAATTGAACTTATTATATCAAATATTAAAGGGTTTACCATGCCATAAGCTACCTCAACTTAAGACCTACTGCATGCAAACTTAGATCACACAACCTTCCATATATCTTTTTCAACATCTATTGGGAAGGCAAAGCCATATTCAAATAAACGACAAAGCTTAGTTACAGTTCCTTCGGAGTTGCAAATTCAATCATGTAACTTATTGGCCAATGCACTTCCTTGTGGTATACTTATAGCTTCCAAGACCACATGGAATATATAATTGGGACCTAAGATAAGAATTGTTCCTAAGGTTTGCATTTGCCATGGGCTTAAAAGCTAGCCTTTTTTACTATTTAGCTGCCTTTAAGCTTTATCTACGGTATTTTCAGCAAAAAGTTTTCTATTTCAGCAAAACCCAAATAGATTTTTTTTTTTTTTTGGTCTCAGCCAGCTTTTAGGACTTTTGTCACACATTTGGCATAAAACTACCAAAAACCATATATATTTTGTATTGCAATATGCAAATAAGCTACAGGAAACAGCGAATCGACAATAACAAGTATATGAGACAAATTCAGAGGTGTCTCACTCTCAAGTGTGAAAAAGAGAATTAATTAATTAATTTGAAGTTTAATAAAAATAAGATGATATTATTATTACCATCCATCTTTTGCGTCCTTGATATCCAAGTAAATAGCTTCCAGAGGGAGCTTTCTCTGTTCAACAACAACAACAACAACAAAATCAAGATTTAGCAAAGATAATAAATACTGATGGTCACCTTTTGGCTATTATAAATATGCCGAAAATGAAAACAAAAACAGAAACGTTTATATATATATATATATATATATAATTTGATTTAAATTGGGAGAGAGAGAGAGAGAGAGAGAGAGAGACCTGATCGAGTAGCTGGAGCGAACCAGGTTTGTAGCAGATAGACTGAAGAGAGTTGTTGTTGCTTTCCATTGAATTCTTGCGAATTTTCACAACGACGTTTCACTGAAATTCGCAAGTAAACTCTAGTTTTTATTTATTTCTATGCATTTGGTGGGGAATTCTGAATAAGCTAGTGCATTTAAAAGAGGAGATGCGATTCGGGTCGCTTCTTTTCTGTCACTGTCCGAGTAGTGGTGATTAGACACCACCAACCAGTTCGGCGAGAAACATGTTTTTTTTTTTTTTTATATATATATAAAATATTACCCCTTGAGGATAATTAAACTAAATAAGCAACCTAACAATTTACGGAAATTATTTTGTGCTTTAGGAATACTATAACGTACTTTCTCCTCTCATATAAGTAGTAGGTCTTATTAATTAAATTTATAGTAAAATTTATTATTTATGTGAGAGAAAAAATACGCATTTATGATATTCTGAAAATATTTAATAATTTTTCACAATTTACTAGTACGTTTTTTATTTTTGCATTAGATAGAATCGATCAAAAACCAGTCTAATGAGTCCGGTTCTTGGTTTAGCCATTAAACTAGTGATTTTTCGGTTTTTTTGTTTTCACTTATTTTTAAAAAAATATTTTCGTTTTTATAGAAAAAATTAGATCAGATTTAACCCCATTCACAATCAAACCAGTTGAATAATCCATTTGGTTTTTAATACCACAAAAAAAAAAAAAAAAAAAAAAATCTACCAATCCAAATATGATCCAAAATTCAAAATAAAACTCTAATCTAATTCAATCCATAAAAATCAACTTGAGGCATCGGGTTATTTTTTTTTTTTTTATTTAGAAACCAATTTGTCCTTTTTATTAGTCAAAAAAACATTTATCAGCAACTACAAGTCTTTGCACATCTGTAAAATCTGGAACTCTCTCTCTAAATAGAAGATCGAAGTTTTATTGAATCAAAAAATAATTGATACAAGCAACTAATCCCAATACAGTAAGGCTATTCTAATGAGTCCGGTTCTTGGTTTAGCCATTGAACCAGTGATTTTTCGGTTTTTTTGTTTTCACTTATTTTTAAAAAAATATTTTCGTTTTTATAGAAAGAATTAGATCAGATTTAACCCCATTCACAATCAAACCAGTTGAATAATCCATTTGGTTTTTAATACCACAAAAAAAAAAAAAAAAAAAAAAAATCTACCAATCCAAATATGATCCAAAATTCAAAATAAAACTCTAATCTAATTCAATCCATAAAAATCAACTTGAGGCATCGAGTTATGTTTTTTTTTTTTTTTTTAATTTATTTATTTAGAAACCAATTTGTCCTTTTTATTAGTCAAAAAAACATTTATCAGCAACTACAAGTCTTTGCACATCTCTAAAATCTAGAACTCTCTCTCTAAATAGAAGATCAAAGTTTTATTGAATCAAAAAATAATTGATACAAGCAACTAATCCCAATACAGTAAGGCTATTCTATATATACACGTCAAAGACTAAGTCCCTGAAAATCAGTAAATCAGTTACTAACTATGCTAACTGTACAATAGTGTTTCATTATATACATGACTGCCTAATTATTACAAGCCACGTGTATCATATTCTCCAAAGCTGTGTATGAAGACTTCATGATAAGGTATTGCCTCAATGGTTTCTAGCACATCCCTGCAAGCCCACTGGTGCTCTGTATCTGATGCTTCTGCTGCACATTTGCTCCACAATTGTTTATTATTGTGGCTGTTCTTGTCAGCTAGTGATGATGCTACTATGCTTGTACTAGCATCGGTATAGCTACTAACTATCTCTTTGCTTTGTTGGCCTGCTCCACCATTGGATTGCTGCCCTGCACTAGTCCCAGTAGATAATTCCTTTAGCCTTGAGCAAATTGTATCAATTTTAACACCCCCCTCAAGAGCAAGGCTCTTGCAATTTGTGTTTCTGACACTGGTTCTGGAAATTCAACACTAGTAGTAAAGATCTTAATCAAACCCAACTTCTTGATCAATCTTAGATAGTTGTCTACACCTAAAGCCTTAGTGAAAACATCAACTAGCTAATTTTTAGAAGCCACATGAAAGGTTTTAATTGTTCCATCTAGAACCCTGTTTCTAACAATGTGGCAATCAGTTTCTATATGCTTTGATCTCTCATGGAATACTAGATTTACAGCTATATGCAATGTTGCCTAGTTGTCATAGTATAATAAAACTGGTTTGTCATGCTTCACATGTAAATCTTTCAATAGAAACAACAACCATGTCACTTCACATGTTGTAGTTGCCATGGATCTATATTCGGCCTCGACTGAAGATCTTGAAACCATTGACTGTTTCTTTGATCTCCATGAAATTAATGAGTCCCCAAGGAAGACACAATACCCTGTAAGAGACTTTCTGGTGTTTGGACATCTAGCCCAGTCAGCATCACAGTATGCTTTCAGTTGCAAGTTTGAATCATAAGAAAAAATACCCCTTGGCCTGAAGTTCCTTTTATATACTGTAATATCCTATTAACTACTTGCATGTGAGGAACTCTAGGCTGAGCTAGAAACTGACTTAACCTATTTACAGCATAGGTAATGTCAGGCCTACTCAAAGTCAAATTCATCAACTTCCCTATAAGCCTCCTATATTGACTTGAATCTTTTAGAAGCTCTCCATTGCCCTTTGATAGTTTAAATTGCTGCTCCATGGGTGACTTCAAAGGCTTACAACCCATCATTCCTGTTTCTTTTAAAATCTCAAGTGCAAACTTCCTTTAATTCAAGCTAATTCCCTTATCACTCATTGCAATCTCAAGTCCCAAGAAATACTTGAGTGACCCTAAGTCCTTTATTCCAAACTTAGCATCCAGAACTGACTTTAAAACTACCACACAGTTTGGATCATTTCCTGTAATCACCATGTCATCACAAGTAGTGCAGTAAACAAAGGACCCTTGGCAAACACAAATAATGAGTGATCAGCTTGGGATTGAACAAAACCAAGTTGCTGAATGGTTGAAGATAGCTTAGTGTACCATTGTCTAAAGGCCTGTTTTAACCCATAAAGTGACTTAACAAGCCTGCAAACAGTAGGTGCAGTAGATGTAGATGCAGATGGAGAATGAAAATTTGAAGTTGAACACCCTCCCTTACTATGAAAACCAGGAGGCAGTGACATGTATACTTCTTCAAGCAAATCACCATGTAAGAAAGCATTGTTAATGTCTAACTGATGAAAGGGCCAAGATTTAGCTGCTGCTAAAGCAAGAACCACCCTGACAGAAACAGTTTTAGCTACAGGGGAGAATGTTTCGATGAAATCTAGACCTTCTCTTTGAGTATAACCTTTGGCAACTAGTCTTGCCTTGTATCTATCAACAGTCCCATCTGACTTCAATTTAATTATATATACCCATTTACAGCCAATGGGGGTTTTACCTGAAGGCAAGGTAGTGAGATCCCAAGTATGATTTTGTTCAAAAGGTTGGATTTCCTTATCCATAGCTTCTCTCCAAAGTGGATTTTTGACTGCTTGGAAGAAGCTTTGAGGCTCTTGAGGAGTAGAACTAACTGCCAAGACATAAGATTGATAATGGGAACAAGATGTGCATAGGTAAGACTATAACCAATATCATAAGGACCACCAGAAGCAAGAGAGCAAGCTGAAGCACAAGAGTAATCCTGCAAGCAAGCTGGAGGTTTTGAAGTCCTAGCTGACTTTCTGGTATATGTAGGTGGTGCCTCTGTTGTTGATGTAGAAGCTTGTTCTGGTAAGGCAAATGGAGGAACTAAAGGAAACTGAGAAGGTAGACAATCAACAGTAGGTGCATCAGCAAGTAAGGTGTTAGAAGTTTCAATAGAATGATCAACAGAATTAGAGACAGAAGGTGAAACTAAAGAACCAAAACAATCGAAAAGTGAATCTGGTATAAAGACAGGAGTAACAAAAGAATCAGTACTTGTGCTAGAAGAAGCAGTACCTTGAAAGGCAAAATCTAAAAGAAAATGATCAATAAGAGCAACATGTGTTCCAATAAAAGGAAAAATATTCTCATGAAAAATTACATCCCTGGAGATGAAAATTGACTTACTAGAAAGATTATACCTTATAACCTTTTACCCTAAAAGGATACCCCAAAAATACACATTTTTTAAGCTCTAAAGTCAAATTTAGATCTGGTATGAGAAAGAGTAGATGCATAACATAGGCAACCAAACACTCTTAAGTGATCATAGGTTGGCTCATGACCAAAAAAGACTTCATAAGGTGTTTTGTGAGACAATGGTAAACTAGGGATTCTGTTAATCAAATAGACTGCAGTTAAAACACTATGCCTCCATAGATATAAAGGTAATTTGGATTGAAACATGAGACATCTTGCAACATTTAAGATATGTTAATGCTTCCTCTCAACAATAGCATTTTATTGAGGGGTTTCAACACAACTTAATTGATACAAGATACCTTTTTATGCAAAGAAATCCTTCATGAGGAACTTGGTCCCATTATCTGTCCTCACAACCTTAATCCTTCTACCAAATTGAGTTTTAACCAAATTGTAAAACTGCTCTAAAACAGTCTGTGTTTGTGACTTGTGCTTCAACAAATAGACTCAAGGAGACCTAGAACAATCATCTACAATGGTTAGAAAGTACTTACAATTGTCAATAGTAGCAACTGAAAAAGGATCCCACAAGTCACATGCATTAAATCAAAACAATTTTCAGAAATATGAACACTTTTATTGAAAGGTAATCATTTTTGTCTTGCTAGAGGACAAATGTCAAAATGAAAATTATTTACAAAACCATGAAAAGACACTTTATTAATCTTCATCAAAGCCAATTTAGCATTTGATAAATGCCCCAATCTAAGATGCCAAACATGTGGCTAAATAGAATTGACTGAAAACACAGCAAAAGCTGAAGTAGAGATGGATTTACTTTCTTTTAGCAGGTAAAGACCATTGTACTCTCTACCCAGACTAATTGTGCTCCAATGAGCAAGGTCCTAGATGAAGCAAAAAGTACTAAGAAAAATGAGGCAACATAGAACAGATTTGGCTAACTTGCTAACAGATATGAGATTAAAACTAAAAGCTGGAACACAAAGTACATCATATAGAATAAGAGTTTCTGAAATTCTGACAATTCCTATATGGGTTATTAAGGCAATTTCACCAATAGGCAAGTTCACATGTGTGTTTAGAGTAGAAGTTATAGAAGTAAAGCAAGAAATTGAATGTACTATATGGTCAGTAGCACCTATATCTATGACCCAATCAGTGAATGAAAATATATCTTTATTGACTAGTTTTGTAGAGAAAACTAAATGCTTCAAGTTGGAATTAAAGGACAAACCAAAAGTCATTCCTGCCATAGTCTTAAGATAGGAATTAGATGTTGATGGATGGAAAATGGTGGCTGCCAAACCAGTACCAATAGGAACACCAAATGAAGAAGCCACACTAGCAACTCTAGTCATCAAGCTTGGCACTCCATCACCACTATTTACAGTAGCAGCTTGATGCTTATCACCAAAATTAGAGATAGTGTTGAAGAAAGCTAACAATTGCTCATATTAAGCCTTTGTGATTAGACATTGAACTAATCCAAGTGAAGAATACTCAATCATAGCTCCTTAATCATAAGAAACTTGATTAGCATTAGATTTTCCCTTTGGCTTATACCCGGGTGGATATCCATAAAGTTTATAGCACTTATCAATGGTATGCCCAAGCATGTTGCAATGTGTGCATAAAGGCCTTTCCTTTTTGTTGTTTCCTTTAGTCCAATTTGCATTCCCAAAACTATTGCCTTTTGAATTAACATACATAGCAATAGAATCTGGCTCCTTAATCATAAGAAACTTGATTAGCATTAGATTTTCCCTTTGGCTTATACTCGGGTGGATATCCATAAAGTTTATAGCACTTTTCAATGGTATGCCTAAGCATGTTGCAATGTGTACGTAAAGGCCTTTCCTTTTTGTTGTTTCCCTTAGTCCAATTTGCATTCCCAAAACTATTGCCTTTTGAATTAACATACATAGCAATAGAATCTGGTTTTGCTGCAAAGGATCCTCCATGTCCAATGTTCCTATAAGACTCCTCTTGAAGAACTAAGGCATAAACTTTGCTAATTGAAGGAAAAGGCTCATACATCAGAATCTGAGTCCTTATAGTCTCAAAATTCTCATTCAAACCCATCAAAAATCGCATTTGTTAGGTTCGAAGGTCTTAGGATTTTATGTATTTAGAACTTTAATTTGTAATGTTGGCAAACCATGATCAAAACAATGTATTTAGTCTTGTTTAGGCTTACTCAAAATTGGTTTATTATTGTAAAGTTGGAATCGAGTGGCTGCAGAAGTACTTGAGACTTTCGGCCTGGCTCGATCAATCGAAGGATAGACTCGATCGATCGAAAATCGCACAGGTTGACTTTTCTGCAGAATTTCCAACTCAGCCCTACTTCATTAGACATTTAGGGTTTTATGTTTTTACCCTAGGTATATAAACTAAACTCTAGCCACGTTTTTGAGGGTTGCTCCAGTTGTATTGTTGCTCATACATTGCTGTTTTGTGTAAATCTCTTGTGAGATCTAGAGGAGCTTTCCTTTACACAAAGTTTAGGGTTTTCAAGTTAGAGATCTTATCTACATCTTGATGATTAACTTGGTTGCTACCATTGAAGCTTAAAGTATATCAAGCGGGGGTGCTTGTAGCTGATTGAAGAATCCAAGAAAGAAGGAGTCCGTGGATTCGGAGCTTGCACGTGGTCGTGTCAGTAAGTTCTACTGGTGGGTAGCATTAGGAAGTCAAACGGGGAGCTTGTAGTCCTTCTGTATGAATTTCGATTCTTTCGCATAGTGGATTCAGGTTTACCTTGAGGATAGCTAGGTCAAATCCTCCCCAGGTTTTTACCGTGTGGTTTCCTGGGTTATCATATCTTGTGTTCTTTTATTTTCCGCTGCTTTATATCTTGATATGATTATTTGATTGCTTTAACCTAGAATTGCATAATTTGACTAAGTAACAACTTGGCTAATTAATCTAGGCTAACCAATCTGGTTGTGTTTTAAGGGGTCTAAAACCGTTCAGCATTACATAGGCTTTATCATGAGTAGCACTTAGGGTTTTCATTGCTCCACAACTACACTCTGCTAAAGGCTCAAGATTCAACAATTGATCCCATAATCTCTTAAATTTTGTGAAATACTCAGTCACAGACAACTGATTTTGAGTGGTGTGAGAATCTCGCTTTGAAGATTATAAATTTTGGGACCATTTCCTTGTGAAAACAAGTTTTTCAATTCTAACCATATATCTCTAGCAGTGTCATAGTAGATTATACTACTAGATACATCAACATGCATTGAATTGATAAGCCAAGAAAGTGCCATCGTATTGCAGCTTTACCATCGTATTGTACAATAGTGTTTCATTATATACATGACAGCCTAATTATAACAAGCCACGTGTATCATAAACTCCAAATCTATGTATGAAGACTTCATGGTAAGGTATTGCCTCAATGGTTTCTAGCACATCCCTACAAGCCTACTGGTGCTCTATATCTGAAGCTTTTGCTGCATGTTTGCTCCACAATTATTTATTGTTGTAGCTGTCCTTGTTTGCTAGTGATGATGCTATAGTGCTTATACTAGCATCAGTATAGCTACCAACTATCTCTTAGCTTTGTTGGCCTGCTCCACCATTAGATTGCTGCCATGCACTAGTCCCAATAGATAATTCCTTAAGCCTTGAGCAAATTGTATCAGTTTTAACAACATCACTAGGGATGTCATCTAACCAGAAACAAGGGCAAGGGGAAAACTTTGTTGCCTTGGCCAGTTTATTCGCCACAGCATTCCCTTGACGTTTTAGATGGATAAAAGATACTGAAGCAAAATTCAAAGCTAGACTTTTAACATCATCAATAATATGACAAAGGAGCTTAGACATGGTGAGGCTGAATTGAGCACCTTTGTAATTGTTTCGGAGTCACCTTCAAACACTACCTCTTCAAGTCCGAGCTGTATCGCATAAAGTACTATTGATTTGCAAGCTAGAGCCTCCACTTCATCAACAGTCATGGGAAGACAGCACCTATCCGAGAGTGCACCTTGGATTGTTCCACTTAAGTTTCTAATTACCACACCAATTCCTGCTTGTTTGGAGTCATGGAATAGAGCACCATCATAGTTTACTTTGGACTGTGTGTGTTAAGGAAGAGACCAATGAGTAGGACCCGCTAGAATTGGCTCAGGTATGGCAAGATCCTGTGCTGCTTGGAACTCTTATAGCCTATCACATATGTCCTGGTAGATCTGGTTGAAAGGGAGTGAGCTGGACTGCTTGCTCGTTGTATTTCTTTTGTGCCATATACTACATGCAACATAAGCAAATCTCTCAGCCAATTTGGGTACCTCAGAGTTTATGATACCTGTCCACAAGTCTCTAAAATTCACATATCAGGTAGATAGCTGATTTCTGAGGTAATGTTCTTTCCACCAAACCTCTTTGAGCACTTGGCAGCCCCAAAACACGTGAATTGTGTCTTCAACTTCCTCATTGCAGTGGACACAGGTTGCTGTCTTCAACTTCCTCAGCCAATTCGGGTTATGTTGGGTTTTATATATTTTGTCAAGTTTGTGGGTTTGATGTATACTCCTAATTGGAAGTATATAAAATATTTATATTTTTAACCGGGATGAAGATGATGGAAAAATTGAAGGATAAACGTAAATTACTATTATGTCCATTTATTGAATGATAACTATTATGTTTTGTGGCCAAAATGACACAATAACATTGTTTACCGAAATATATATCAATCTACTACTGTTTCGAAAACATGTAGGAATCTACCAATTTTTGGGTACTCGAGTTTGGGGAACTCAACTTTTCCATGGTACTCGAGTTCATGGAAAAAATTTGAAATTTTTTTATAGTACTCGAGTTCCATCAAAAACTTTCCGGAAAATTTGAAAGCTATTTTTTGAAAGAACTTGAGTTCATGAAACTCGAGTACCATGGAAAACTAGAATTCTCCAAACTCAAGTACTCAAAAAGTGATAGATCTCTACATTTTTGCAAAACAGTGATATTTGGCCATTTTGGCCATGTTTTTGTTATTAATGTAGAAGGGTGGGAAACTAGGCTCCATTTGGTTAGGTGGATTTAGAGAGGATGAAAAAAAATAGAGAGGGAAATAAATTTATTAGGGTGTTCAATTAGGTGGATTTGTGGAAGGAAAACTAGTGAGTCTCGAGTGTTTTCTCCCTAGGCCCTCCAAAATGTTTCTCTCCAAATTGGGGAGAAAACTAGAGAGAAAAAAAGGAACACAAAAATATGTTGCTTTTTCAGATCACAATGCCCTTTTGTGCAACGTAGCCAGCCAAATAGAGCCTTAGTGACAATTTTCTACTTTCCTTCCCATTACCTTTTTTTCTCCTCTTATCTCTAAAATTTGGGAGATAAAACAAAGAGTGGACCCTGATTGAAAACTTCATCCATCTCATTTTATTTTCTCTCTTTTCATTCCAACCATATAACAAAAAACTATATTTCCCCATTCCTTTTCTTTCATGTATTTTTCATTCTCTCCCTTTTCACTCCAGCCAAACATAGTGTGAGAGAAAAAGAAAAAGAGAAGACAAATGCTTAGTTGTTCCCCTTATTTGGATGTTTTAAGAATTAATTAAAGGACAGAGGTGAGAGGAGTGGTAATACAAATTGCCAATTTTTTTTTTTTTTTTTGTTACCATATTATAAAAACTCCCTAACTAATTTTCACCACTAGTCATGCGACACTCACATGATTTCTTTCGTCCATAAGAGCTAATGAAAAATTGTCACAAGAGTTAATTTGGTGGATATGAAAGTGTCATGGAGTTAAAGGAGTAATTGAAACTTCAAGGCGTGATTTTGCAACTAACCCAAACCACATAGGGTGTTTTTGCATTTATGCCTAAATTTAATGCATATATGTGTTTGAATATAATTTGAGAACTTAATATATTACACTTAAGTAATTGTACCTAAGTGCATAGGAGTGTAAATGAACAAGCATTAGCTATTCCTCATAAGGAGAGTGCATATGTGTGTAAATGATTCAAGCTATTTAGGAGCATCTCGAGCTCGATTTGAAATTATTTTTTATATAATTTATGTAACAAATGAGTCAAGTTCAAATGCAAATTTAAGGTATTAAAAAACATAGATCAAAGATAATAATATGTTTGTTAATAAGCTCATAAGCATGAGACTCTATTTAATATATATATATATATATGTGTGTGTGTGTGTGTGTGTGTGTGTGTAGGGGGGAGGGCCCAGATAATCAGTACCGGCCTACTTAACTAAGGCCCAAGATTGGCCTAAGTAGCCAAAGCCAATCCATAAGATGGAAATGGACCCAAACTTAGTTGGAGTGAGCCCAGCCCAACGATACGTATGTTGGGATTAAGAAATTATTGTTTGGGGGAATTCCAGTGTTCGGCCCACAATTGATTGATGAGGTGGTGGGAAATCCACGATGAAATGATTAAATTTAAGTCAGTTAATAAGAGTTATTAGTGCCTTTGAGGAGTTTGCTATTGAATATTATTTGGTGTCTGGAACAAGTTTCAGGAGAATTCTTAGAAAAAACATAATGATTTCTTGGGATTCTGGAAGAAAGTGGGATTGCATGGAAACTGGTGAAACAGTAATGATTTGAACCCCACTAAGGAGAGACTATATAAGGGGAGTGAGGGTAGACAATGAATGAGGTTTTTTTGGAAAATTTGGGAAAAAAGGGGGAAAGAGAGAAAACAAAGGGTGTGAGTAAGAGAGGGAGAAGAACGATCAAAGGGGAAAGGGGTGTTGGTCCAAAAACTCACGGAGATAATACAAATTGGGCTGTCCAATTTGTGTTTGAAGCCATTCCCCGTAAGATTGTTTGGAAACCTACTAATAAATAAATTGGGAGCCCAAATCCTTTGTTCAAGACATCAGCTCTCACAGGTTTGGGGACCACAATACACACACACGTATAAATGTTTAAAATATACTTATATAGACTTGAGATTGTATTATGTAAGTTTATAAAAAAGTTCATAAGATTCCAAATTATCACTTATCATTCATTGATGATATAATAGTCTATTTTGTAGCCAAATTATATACAATTTTATTAGTTAAGGTGTACTATTACAGGGTAACTCAATTTATAATGAGGTTAAGGCGACAATTTTTTAATGAGCTTTTTAAATACTAAATAAGTAAATATCAATTAAATATTATTTATTTGACTTTCTATTATATATATATATATATATATATATGTGTTTGTATGTATGTAAGGACTCAAATTGAGCCAAGGCCTAAAAGGTATGAACAATGGCCCAACAAGCTCACAACAATAGATTTGATAGAGAGTGGGTTTAATAAATGAAGACTTAGTGAGTTAAATGTGAATCATAGTGAGTTGGTTTAGTATTGGAATAATTGAGAAGTACAATTTGAAGAGAAAAATGCTCCTCGGTCAAGTCCGAGGAAGATATGTTCTTATGTATATATTTTAGACTTACACAGATATTTAGAGTTCTTAGTTACATTTAGTTCTTTTCTTTCTTTTTCTTCCTTTTCAGATGATCCCCCATGTAGAGGAATCCTTTTTTCTTTTATACTCCCTATCCTTTTTTCATCTTAGCCTTTCACTTGTTGATCAAATAACCCATCTTCCTAATACTTGTCCCATCATAACTTTCTTGCAGTCTTTGTGTGCAGCTATAAGGCTAGAAGTCACTGTTTAGGCATCACCTCCACATTAATGCAGCCAGTTAGTTAGGTGTAAAGCATTCAATGTGGTGGTAGCAGCTTTCTTCCTAGACATTTCTCAATTCTCTGTTGACTCACCCCTCTCTGAAGCTTATCCTCCCAAGCATGGTTGCCCATTGCCTAGTTCTTGCTGGGTGGTCGAACCTCAAGCTTCCACTCTGTTTCCCGAGGAAGTTTGGTTCCTCGGACAACATCACCTACTTGTTGTGACTAGCCCTCATCCTCGGCCTAATAGCCTACTTGCCCTTATTAATACTTGTTTGTCCTCGGGATCTTTGGCATCCTTGGGTGTGGCTCATGGCCTAATAACCTTATCTAAGTATCTTATCCCTACAATATATATATATATATATATATATATTTGGTGAAATAGTTTATAGTTTTAATTGAGTTTGATTTTTATTGGATCAATATTTTGGGGGATTTTTTTAGAAGCAGGAAAAAAAAAATGCAAAATCCACCCATATTTTTTCTTTAAAAAAAAAAACATTATCATTTTACCACTTTTTAAAGGCCTTTTACTTATACAATTGGGGCAATTTTAAAATATTTTTTTGGTACAAGTGGGTCCTTAGGAGAAAATACACCATGCATCAAATGCATGTTTCCTTTCTTTCACATGTAGGTAGGCTCCACACGTATAAGGTCCACCTCCATGTGAGAGAGAGGAAACATGTATCTGATGCATGGTATACCATCTCGGTCTTTAGGTCTATGCCTTGAGCCGGCAGTTCACTGTCATAATTTTTTGTGTTCTTATTTTCTTTTAGACCCAAAAAAAAGCTTGTCCTAAAAGCTACACGTCGTTTTTGGGGAAAAACTGTGGCAGGCAGGGTATGTCATTATTTGTCACCATCCAGACATATGTCATATGGTCTTCATCTTAATCATGTTTGTTATTGTGTGACTTTGATTTATGAAATATTAAAACACGAAAAGAATGGAATGAAAATTACAAAGTGATATTTTAATGTGTAACTCTATTTGTGCCTTGCATTTTTGCACCAAACAGCTCCTCCAAAGCGTGTCGGGTCGTGCCCATCTCCTTCACTTTGAAAGACTTTTCCGCGTTTTTCGCTTCTCTCTTCTTCTTCTTTGTTCTCCTCCTTCACGGGGTCCTCTCTCTCTTTCTCTCTCTCTCAAAAAGTCCTCCATTTCCAAACTCTGTAAACCCCATTTCAGCATAGAACTTTCTTCTTTTGGTAACTATATTCATAAATATTTTCCTCAGAGCTTAATGTTTTAAATCACATCATACCTGGAGTACTGATTTCCGTTAATTTTCGGTAAATTTCTTTCCTTTATTGCCTTTTGCATTCCAATTGTGGAAACCCAGTTCTTGTATTTCCTTTTTTATTTAATTATTATGGTCCTTTCTGAGTCATAATTTGCCGACCCGTAATTTCAATGTTTCTAAATTTGCTTTACTTAAATGATAGTAATAGTAATAATCTTATGAAAAAAAAAATGATAGTAATATTATTCTTATATCGTCACCTTTTGTTTTGTGTCTGATCTCTCTTTGGTTTGCATGCTAATAATTATTATTAAGATTACCAAAAAAAATTATTATTACAAAATAATGATGGTGAACTATAGATATAGTTTCCGATCCGAAATGGGTCTATTAAACGATGACCACTTGCAATGAATGATTTAAATTTCTTAAATTTATTTTCGAGTTTAGTTACATTTTTTTTTATACAATTTTTGCATTGCTAATGGGTAACATGTTGTGCATGTTTTAGATCATTGCATTTTGAACCTTGTGTTGCTGTTTTCTAATGTGGATATAGGAATATGATGAAAGGAAGTTTGTATGGTTTGAGGGCTAGAGAGCTCGCTATGGTAACCATTGTGCTTATGTGCATAACTTTTCTTATATGGGCATGGGAGAAAACCCCGCTTCTTACCGCCTTCTTGCCACCGCAAACTCATTTGCAGTTGACTCCAGGTTAGCCTTCACTTCTATATATGTTCAGTTTTCTATATAAACACATTTGTTAATTGTTATTATTACAATGAGTTTTATTTAAATAAAGTCTCAAATAAGAAACCGGGGTTTAAATCCGTCCAATGGCAATTGGTGGCTTGTCTTTGTGGTAATTAGTAGGTATATTTGAACCTAAAGCATCTTTTCTGATTGGTTCCTTTTAGTGTTGATAGGATCTGATCCCACGACCCTTATGAAACTTTACTAGTTGAACTAACTAGAATCCACAGGATTGAGGGCGATACTAAAAGAATAGAAATCTTCTAGCTGTTTAAATTGAGGATTTGTTGGTCTATGTTGTGTTAAAGAATGATAAAACTGAAAACTGAATCTGGATTTTGGATAATTTTCTGGAAAGGATGTGATAATTGTGAAAATGAGGAGTCTCTCAGTATGATTATTCTTTGAATGAAATACTATTATTGACTATTAATTTTGCTATTTTAGTATTTCTTTTTTGTTCACTGTTTGTTTTTGCAGATATTATTGTGAGTAAACCTGTAGCTGGCGTGGTATTTTCAGAATCACAAATTATTGTGGGCAAAGATGTGTCATCATTTCCAGAAAAATTGACTGAAAATGATGAAGAACTGAATCTGGATTTAGCAGATCCAGAGAATTCTGTGCGAAGCTCTCCTACAAGGCAAGAGATAAACAGCGATTTACCAACCACCACTGATCAGAATGGGGGTAAGATTTGCATCTCTTTTGTTTTTTTAGTATAAAAAAAGTTTGTTCAATCTAAAGTATACCATTGTTTTGCTGATTGGATACCTACATGTCCTCCTTTTGTTTTTCAAACTTTTTATGTCATTAGATCAAATTACAAACATCTCTTTTTGCTCAAGTTCTTTCTGGCTTATAACGGTAGTATTTCAAAATGATTTTCACCCCTGTATGTTCTAATTGTTATATTGAAAAATCGATTGGAGAATTGTTCTTCTTGATGTCAATATTCCTGTCCATACATTATAGACATCTTGATAAATTTGGGACTTAATTTTTGTGTTTTATTGTGCTCATGTAGAAATCCGCACAAATGTATCAGAAGGAGAAGAAGAAGCAAAAGACAAACAGATCCAGGAAGCAGAAAAAAAGGGTGGCGTAGAAGGCCCTACAAGTCCAACAGAAGTAGAAGGAAAACATCTTAAAATGGTAGATCAAAATTCGAAACAAGTAGGACCAATTTTGGATATGGTAACAAGAACGGGTTCCCCATCTAGTAGCTCTGTAGTTGGGGGGAAAGATGATAGGAATTTGACAATACTTAAGGAAAATCAAGGTAGAGTTTTGTTTTTATTTTACTAATTGGTTGTGTCTTATGGATTCTAGTTCCCAAACTCTTCAAACTTACAGAAGACTTGGTGAAGAATATCTATGAAGATTAGTTTGTTTGTCTCTACGAGAAAATGGTGTGATGCTCCTCAACGTAGACTTTAATTTGAGTTTCTGCTAACCACAGCTTAGTGAAATGTCCCTTAATCTAAGCTAGAAATTCTGACAAAGGTGACCCCATTTTGGACAGTCTATTGTTAGCTGCTTCTTTTTGAGAGGTGGCCTTATAATTCGAGTACAGTATAACAAGTTATTAACAACAGCAGCTTGTGAGGGAAGCACAGATTACATTAGTGCACAGAAATGTAATAAACATTGAGATGTTTACATGGTTCTCTTTGACAAATTGGCGTAATGGTTTTGAAAACATGTATGACATGATTATATTATTCTCAGATTTTATACCTTATGATTGCTGTTTTAAAACCTTGATGATATTGATTCATTTGCTCTGTGTTCTACATATATTCATGGTTGTGTCTTTTCTGAACTTACTCCAGCTTGTAACTATGCAAAAGGAAAGTGGGTTCCCGACAATAATCGGCCTTTATATTCTGGGTTTGATTGTAAGCAATGGCTGTCAGGGATGTGGGCCTGCCGGTTAACACAGCGAACAGATTTTGCCTATGAGAAGCTTCGGTGGCAGCCTAAATATTGTCAGATGGAAGAATTTGAAGGGTCTAAATTCTTGAGGAAGTATGTTATAACTTTTTATTTAAAATTTGAATTAAAATAGTTAAGACTTATTACTAATTTTTTTTTTTTTTTTATGAGAAGACTTATTACTATTTTATTTGGTTAATGGCTATAGTTCAATGAACCATTTAATTTTCAAGGTGTGCTTTTTGTTCATTGCACAAAGTTTTCCTCCAAACTAGGTTGGAGGAATCTCCAACCCATTATATGGTGCTTTTAAAGACCATTCACATGTATCGCATGATTATATCACGAGTCATTAATTCATTTAAACAAGTCACATAGTCATGTGACTAAAAGTAGACGTTGGTGGTCTTATGAACTGTCACATGGTGGGTTGGAAGAAATTTCCTCCAAACTGATTTGGAGGAAAATTATGTCCTTTGTTTTGGCCTGGCCAAATTAAGCTATGCTAGGAGAAACTGATCTTTTATAATCTTTTCCTTTTAGATTCAACCCATGCTTGGCCCAACTGACTGTTTTTTTAAGTGTGGGGTTTTCCTAGATAGATCTCTTCCTTATGACTTGCAGTGGGTAGCATTTGGTTGAGAGATATGGTAACTTAATCTTCCTAGAAATTTAGTTTTAGTGATATCACTACTGCTGGTTCTTAAACTATGGTTCTTAAACTACCCAACCCTGCCAACACATGATTATCACCATTTCCTCTCTTTACCTGGGTTGGCATGACAATGTGATTTTCTCCACCTCATACTCCACCTTTCTTCTGCACATCAAATTACTGCTTTAATTGTGTCAGGCTATTGGGTCACAGCTCAGTGCTGGAGGGCACACTGGTCAGCCCAAGTTGCAGATTCTTGGGCTGGGCATACCAGAACCCAAAACACCCCCTTCTCCCCATTCTGTTCTCCACTGTCTTCTCCCACTCTCGGGAAGTTCGGATCACTTATGTTTATGTACTTGTTTGCTTTGGTTCAAAGTTTACAGGAATTGTTGCTTTACTTTTTGCTTTGTTTATGTATAGCCTAAATATATATGCTGATGTGATGATTGTATTAATACATTCAGGATGCAAGGAAAAACTCTAGCTTTTGTTGGAGATTCATTGGGCCGGCAGCAGTACCAGTCTTTAATGTGCATGATCACTGGTGGTAAGGAGAGACATGATGTCATAGATGTCGGAAATGAATATGGAATAATCCAAGCTCATGGTAATGCTCGTCCAAATGGCTGGGCATATCGGTTCCCAAGCACCAACACCACCATACTCTACTACTGGTCAGCAAGCCTCTGTGATGTGGAACCCATTGATAAGACAAACCCCACCACTGATTATGCCATGCACCTTGATCGGCCGCCAGCATTCTTGCGTCAATTTCTTCACAAATTTGATGTTCTAGTACTCAACACAGGACACCATTGGAATCGAGGAAAGCTTAAAGCCAACAAATGGGTAATGTATGTTGGGGGTGTACCAAATACCAACAAGGATTTAGCAATGATTTGGAAGGCCAAGAATTTGACAATTTACAGCATTGTGGATTGGGTGAACTCACAACTGCCAAAATATCCAGGGTTGAAAGCCTTCTACAGGACCATCTCACCTAGGCATTTTGTTGGTGGGGACTGGAACACAGGTGGGAGTTGTGATAAGACTACCCCTATGTCAGTGGGAATAGAAGTATTACAAGATAAGTCCAGTGATGAAAGTGCTGCAGGTGCAGTGAAGGGAACTGGGGTTAAGCTCTTGGACATAACAGCTCTTTCCCAGCTCAGAGATGAGGGTCATATGTCCCGGTTTAGCCAAAGTGCCAGTTCAGGAGTGCAAGATTGTCTGCATTGGTGTCTACCTGGTGTTCCTGATACATGGAACGAAATCCTTTTTGCACAAATTTAGTCCATTGTAATAGGTGGTTAATGAAGAATACTACAGTGTGGCTTTAGCAGGTTTGGCTCTGCCTTTCCACGGCTTGGGTAAAGATTACCATCCGAAGATTCTGAACAACATGCTATTCCACAAGATGCAGTGACACGGGATGAGACTAAATTCTATAGTGGAGTTTATTTGCCGACCAATCTGTTGACAAAATTGCATTCAAATGCTTAATAGGTTTGTTCTTTTTAGTCATGTGGACTATTATTAGTCCCTGCAGTCCACATGTTTGTAGATGCAGCCCCTTCTGTTTGTAGGTTAGTTTTTTTGCCTTTTGATGGTGCATTTCACTTCCTAAATTGGGGTTTGTGGGCAAAACGCCACTATAGAAGTGTGAGAAGGCCTTTCCTTCAAATGAATTTTGGATTATCTTCAGATAAGTTGATGCTAAATGCTAGTAGTGTGAAAAGAAATAAAAGGCTATAGGAGCAACGAACAGATACAAAATTGGGCTTGAAATCATGGCAAAAACTGTATGCAAAATTGTACCCTATTTGAGTTTTATTGGTCAATACAACTAGGTGTTCAACTTCAATTGGAGAACTTATGGCATGTTTGGATGTTTAAAAAAGGAGGGGGAGTAAAGTAGAGGAAGGGAGAGTAATGCAATTACCTTATTTGGAAGTTTTTTAAAGAATGAGGGGGAGGGGTTTGGAGGAGTTTGGAGGGGTTTGGACTCTCTCTAGCCTCCCAATTTTAAATCCCTCAAATTGAAGAGATTTGGAAGGGGAGTAGAGTACATAAACTATTGATTAAGTAAATTACCTAATTTGCCCTTATTATATTAACAAAATTACACAAGGGGAAGGGCTAATTACTCCCTTCCCCCTTACTAATTTTAAAAACATCCAAATAAGGTGGAGGTGAATTATTCTCCTCTACTCTCCTCTCCACTACTCCCCTTCCCTTTACTCCCCTCTACTCTCCTCCCTCTCTAAACTTCCAAACAAGCCATTAATATATTTAAGTTTTACCCAATTTTATATGTTAGTATCATTTTTGTACCTAAGAAAAATGTTGCTATTAGCAAACAAAGTGTTTTGAAGCATTTACAACTGGCAACCTAAACAGAAAATCTGTAACTTGAGGTTAGAGAGCTATTCACGGTTGTGCCTAGTGCCAACCCATTCACATTTCCAACTCCAACATAAAACAAAACATTTTTACATGAAGTATACATACAGATAAGAATTGGGGCCACGGTCTCTGTAGAGGAGCAGACAACAGCTACAAACACACCCAAAAAATGCCTAAAAAGATGCCTTGACTAGTGGCTACCCTGTGAGTCTCCACAAATCCTTGTGGAGATGATGAGCTGGTCAAGTTGACTTTTCTTATGTTGGGTCTTTGGAGTTTGAGTTTTGGAGTTTGGACACCTTCAAATTTATCTTCATCATCAACACAGGGAATGTGGATTGGAGATATATATATATATATATATATATAATATTATTCATGTGAATTGGAGCACCAGCTGTTGGGAAACCATGACTCATTAATAAATGAAATGACTGCTCGATTGTTATTGGCCATGCCTCACAAGATATCCATCAATCATCATCATCATCATCATGATTTCTTTATTTGCTAATTCGTGTCAAATTCAAACTAGTGATATGGCAGCACTAGATTGTCTGTCTTTGGTGTCAAATTCAAACTAGTGATATGGCTGCACTAGAGTGTCTGTCTTTGGCACAATTGTGCCACAATTGATGCGCCAAATTTCCCTTGGCACAATGGTAGATTGTCTAAATGTTGTAACCAACAGATAAATTATTTGAATTTAGTTCAATGATAGAATAAGTCTCTTAAATAAATTAGTATTGTTATTTATTTATTATATACAAACTAGTGTGTAACTCTGTGCATATGCACGGTTACATTTAAAAACAATCATAATTATACATACATACATACATATAAATATATATATATATATATATATATATATATATAATTTAGAAAAATTTGATGGAACATATGCGCAAAATTAAACTCTAATTAAAATTTAATTTAGAATCTAATTGAATTTAGACTCTTTAATTTTTGCACCTAATAATTCACTTAGAAACACAAATTTAAAAATTAGATGAGACACATGGCACAAAATTAGACTTCAGTTTAGAATTTAACTGGATTTTCTCTTAATTTTGACTATTAATATATATATATATATATATGACATATAAACTTGAATTTTTTTTAGTTATACAAAAAAAAAGGCTCATAAATATAAAATCATTCAAAAATTATATTCTTTTATAGTTCATTTATATTGGACTCATCGTTTTTTACACTAAATTAACTCATTTGACACAAAATTTTAAAAACTTAGATTAGATGGGACACATGACACAAAATTAAACTCTAATTGAAATCTAATTTTTACATTGAATTAACTCACTTGGCACAAAAATTCAAAAACTTAGATTAGATGAGACACATGACATAAAATTAGACTCTAATTTAATTCCAATTTGAAATCTAGTTGGATTTTCTCTCAACTTTACCTATTATTATTATTATATATATATGATTAATTCTTATGCTTTAGGATAAGATTAGTTCCTATGTTATAGGATTTATTGATGAGATTACCTCATCTTGTCTTGGCTATTTATGTACC
Source organism: Quercus suber (assembly GCF_002906115.3). NCBI lineage: Eukaryota > Viridiplantae > Streptophyta > Magnoliopsida > Fagales > Fagaceae > Quercus > Quercus suber. The sequence continues at coordinate 92,688 of NW_027069484.1, forward strand.
TTATAAATGCATTAATGAGAATTAAGCCGGATTAAACTCAAAAGAAGTCTATTTCTTTCTTTAAATGTTTAGAAGATTAGTCATCTTGAATTGACTAAACTATTAATTTATATTTTATTTTTTTCTAGTTCACAACACTAAACCTCTTGCTACAACCTTTTGAGTTAACCTAATGATTTTTAAGGTCTAATGAGGTTTTAATATTGAAACTTTTGACCAATAACTTTTGGGAGAGTAGTTTTAGATTCTCAAAAAGTTTTTTATGACTTTTTTTATTATAGAAAATAACAATATGTTGTTAACCCTATAGCTTGAACCCTTCCCCTCTAAACCCCCAAGCAATGGAGAGGTGCCAATTCAACTACAAGACCTTTGGCATGTTCTTGATGACCTAATTAGGGGAAAGAAAAGGAAAATATAAAAATATAATTTAGAATTTATTTTGTTATTAATATGCTATTAATGACATTCATTATCAAGTCTTGAATAATAAAATTGGTGTGAGAGTGCTTTTTTCTTAGCACACAGGCCCAAGTAGAGACAAGGATCTCAGGCCAAATACTTGTTGTTTTGGTGGACTGGGCTTGGTTCACCGCAGCTAAATAGGGGCTGATTACGAACCAAGTTGTGCGCAAGTCACATAAATCTCCTCAAGGCAAAATTGCGATTCCTCTTGAGTAATAAAATACTATTATAAGTGTTTTAGTGTCATAAAATGACCGTTTACTCTTATGAAACAAGTAAAATAAGTATTCATAATATTCACATTGAGAAAGAGGTTGAAATATAATATTTAAGACTTATCTTTTATTGTATAAACATTTAAAAGAGTTCCTTCACTCGGTACCCCGGGCGTACTGTCGTGGGATCCCGAGTGTACCAGGCCTGTAAGAACCTAGAATACTGATTCTCTGAACTATATGATATTTCTCCATGCTTATTATGCAATAGAGTTTTGTCATTTCCCTTTACCTCTATAGGTCTTGCATAAAAACACACTATACAATACACATATCTTCAAATAATTGTTAGTTTCTTAGATTAGGATATATATTTTAATACATATACATATATGTAAATGAATTTCATGAGAATGATTCAGCCACGAGGATCCTGACCCTAATTCTCACAGACTTAGTGCATTTGCACAAGACTTGTGGGATTTGGAACTCAAGTCCAAGTGGCTTTGCTTAGGCATTGCCTTCCAAGATAGTTAGGTGAGGAGGATTTTTGTGGGAGAGAGTGATATTTGATGTGTGCATGTTTTGACATATGTTTCTTTAGAGGCTAAGTGTGTCCAAGGCCCAAGTTGGAGTGAGGACCCCGGTAAAAAGACTCAGCTTTTGGCTGAGTAAAAGGAAAACTAGCAAGCAAGAATATATATATTGAGCGGCAAGAAAGCAGCAAAGGAAAACAATGTAATAAAGAAACACACGAAATAACTGTTAAGGATCCTCCAATCAGTATGAAATATTTCATTATTTTTTTTAATTGTGGATTACAATATGCTCACTAAGATGTGATACAAGGTTCAAATAAGTTCAAAAATCACAGACTTAGATGGCTATCTAAGCATCTAAGACTTGCAAAGTTTGAATCATTTTGAATCCAAGTATGTACTAGTGGCTGTTTCTAGGATACTGGGAGATATTTCCCAACTTTCTTTAAATTTTGACAAAGTTTTCTCAGTGATTCTATTATGATTTTACTATTGCTGAATCCCCCTTGATGTTGGCTACTTCCCCCCTTTTATAATGTCATTCTAGGGTTCAATGTACCATTGATTCTCCCCCCTTGGCTCCCTGGGTATTAGAGCCCCTATTATGCCAGCCATTCTGATGGCTGGTTCTTTCCTTGTTTCTTATTTTTTTTTTTTTTCTCTTTTCGTGCTGTTTCCCTAAAAGTCACTTGCTGACTTTCCATTCCGGGGCGTCCTTGGGCAACTGACCTTCAATCTCTTTTCTTTCAAGGGTTCTTACCTTTTAGGCTCAGCTTTTGGCCGTCCTTCCTGCTATCATTTTTCCTAGCTGAGCAAAATCCATTCCTGCTGAGTTGAAGGTTTTTCCAGCCATTTCCCCTTATAGTTCTTCATTCTGGGTTCCCTGAGGTACTAGCCTTTTGTTCATGAATTGTCACTTTCCAAGCTTTCTGGTTCTTTGCTGCACCACTGGGTGCTTGAGAAGGACATATCTGTTCTTTGTTTCTTGTATTTCGTGGAACCCCTTTTGAGCTGTCTCAATCCTACTTTAACTGTGCTGCACGTCCCAAGGATCCTGAGCCTTTGGCAGTAACTGGGTATCCTGACCTAGTTCTTTTACTGGATTTTGTTGGAATTTTTTAATGGCATTTTTTGCTAGAAATCTAAACATACATAGGGCCTTGATGTCGATACTTCTTGTTGCATGAATTGGGCCTTCTTTACTTTTCATGCAATGAGCTTTCTTGTGAAATTTTGGACCTCAACAATTGGTAAGGGCAATATTTACCTACATTTTCTTAGGTAAGAGTAAGACTATTACATGGATCAAAATTTGCTTCATTATCAAAGAACTTTAATAGTGTTACAACCTAAAATAAAATAAAAAATTTACATTATCCAACAATGTAATATCACTTTCAGCCAAAAAGGAAAAAGAAAAAGAAAAAAAAAGAAGAGAACTTTAATAGTGTTACAACCTAAAATAAAAAATTTACATTATCCAACAATGTAATATCACTTTCAACCAAAAAGGAAAAAGAAAAAGAAAAAAAAAAAAAGAGAGACAATGTTAGAGCATTAGTTCTTTTGATTGTAAGATTGTTCTTTTCAACCAATAAAACACTTATTCAGCAAAAAAAAAAAAAAATTCTCAAAATCCTATTTAAGCACTCCAAACACCAAAATATTATCTACATCCAGTTTCTTATACTTAAAAAAAAAATTTAAAACTTTGCTATAGTAACTTCTTACCTTTAGCATTTGCATTTAGGTATCTACAAAAATACTTATTTTACACACTCAAAAACTATTTTATCTATTTTACTATCTCATTTTATAACCCACCTAACATCCCAATTCTTATTTTTAAACCCTATTAATTTTTTTATTCATCTCTCTCTTCTCCTGCCTAATTCTTTTTGTCCCTTCCACTCATTTTCTATCTCCTCCTCTAAAACAAGCCAAATAAAATAATATATATTTGTTTTACAACCATGCTATAGTAGTTTGTATATATAAAAGCTTAGTGTTTATAGTTGCTAAATTTTTTTAGCAATAGCAACTTGAATAAAGCATGTTTTGGGCATTTGAAAATGTAAAATCTCAATTCGGAGGGTTTTACACCCCCCTCAATGCTAACGTTTTACAACTTATTGGAGCTTTGTTTCTAAACTTCAAATCGTTTAGTTTATTCAACTTTGTTTCTCTCTCTCTCTCTCTCTCTCTCTCTCTCTCTCTCTTTGGTGGACGACAATGGCTTCAAGGATGAAAAGCGATGGCGAAGATGGTGGATTGACGTTGGTTGTTGGGGTTGGCTCGCGATTGTTGAGTTTTGGTGGTTCCAATTACTATGGTGGTGGGTTGTTTGTGATGGTGGTTATGGGTCATTTTTATTTAGTGATGCTCATGGGGTTGAATTGTTTTGGGTTTGAATTGGTTCAGTGGTGTGTGAGACTGCTTTTTTTTCTTAGCATACAGGCCCAAGTAGAGACAAGGATCCCGGGCCCAGATACTTGTTGTTTTGGTGGACTAGGCTTGGTTCACTGCAGCTAAATGGAGCTGATTACGAACCAAGTTGTGTGCAAGTCACATAAAGCTCCTCAAGATGAAAAATGCAATTCCTCTTGGTACCTCAGGGTATACTGTCGTGGGATCCCAGGCATACTGTCGTGGGATCCCGAGGCATATTAGGCCTGTAAGAACCCAGAATGCTCTAGTTCTCTTAACTATATGATCTTTTCCATGTTTTCTTATGTAATAGAGTTCTGTCCTTTCCCTTTACCTCTATGGGTGCTACATAAAAAACACACTACACATATCTTCAAATAATTGTTAGTTTCTTAGATTAGGATATATATTTTAATACATGTGGGATTTGGAACTCAAGTCCGAGTGGCTTTGCTTGGGTTTTGCCTTCCAAGATAGTTAGATGAGAAGGATTTTAGCAAGAAACAATAAAGGAAGACAATGTAATAAAGAAATACAAGAAATAATTGTTAGAGATCCTCAAATCAATATGAGGTATTTTATTATTTTTCTTGATTGTGGATTACAATATGCTCACTAAGACGTGATACAAGGTTTAACTAAGTTCAAAAATTACAGACTTTGATAGCTATTCAAGCTTACAAGACTTGCAAAGTTTGAATTTGTTGAATCCGAGCATGTGCTATAGTGGCTATTTTATGGGATACCGGGAGACAGTCCTCTGCTTTTCAATGGGATTTATAGAGTTCTTTCTATGGCTCTGTTGTGATATCTTTTCTCAGATCAAAATGGTGATGAATGAATGTCCCTCAGCATGGGTTTTCTCTTCCTTTTATAGTGTGACTCTAGAGCTTCGGGGCATGAGCGATTTCTCTCTTTTGTCCCTCAGAGCTCGTACTGTGTCAGCTAACCAGAGGCTTGTCCTTTCCTTTTTCCTTATAATTTCTTCCTTTTGGTCCGACCACGTTGAAAGCCCCTAGCTAACTTTATATTCCAAGATCCACTCAGGTTACTGATCTTAGCTATTTGGCCCTCTTCGCCTTTTCAGTTTTTGTCTGCCCTCCATCCTTGTCATTTTTCCCAAACAATCGAGATCTTTTACTGCTGGGTTGAAAGCTCCCTCCAACCACTTCTACTGATGGTTTTCTCATGCTTGGTTCCTTGAGGTGCAGCTCCTTTGTTCATGAATGTTTGCTTTACACTTTCTGATGCATGACTGGGCGCTTGAGACCTGTTTGTCCTTCATTGTTTATTTTTTGAGTCGTTTCAATCTTACTTAGAGCATGTTGTGTGTCCCGAGGATCTCGAGCCTCTAGGGATCCCGACCCAGTTCTTTCACTGAAATTTGCTGGACTTTTTAATGGCCTTTTTTGCTGGAAATCTGAACATACATAGGGCCTTGATGTCGATTCTTCTTATTGCACGAATTGGGCATTCTTTATTTTTTTATGGAATGGGCTTTGTGAAATTTTGGACCTCAACATTAGCCCCCCAAGCTCGTGGGTTACCTGTAGTCCACGCGCGAGAAAAAAAAATTGTTTTTGGACACTTTCCTGCTTTGTAGAACCAATGTGTAGATCAAATAATTCTTGAGGGAAACTCCAAATGAATTGCTACACTTCCTTTATGGAATGAACTAACATGTTGCCAAAGATTAGAATTCACCTTTATGTTAGTATTAAGCTGTAGATTGGTATTCAATTTTCCATAAAACAAGTCAATTTGGTAGGCAGAAAATGAAGTATTCATATATAGCCAAAATTATATTGGTATTGCATTTGATGCCAAGAGTATATTTCTAGCACTAGTGTTTTTTGCTAGTAATTCTAGGATATGCTTCTTGAAAGTAGCATACAAAAATTAAATCTCAATATCAGATAGTATTGCTTTGTCAACAAGATTTTGTTTGTTTTACAAAATAGGTTGAGTGAGGGAAGCCCCCATGAACTTTGCCAAAGATATTCTATGCATTGTAGTACATGCTTGCTATGGCTAAGGTGAATAATACCCAGATGTTTGCCATATGAGATTTTTAGTCCATGAATAGTGACTTCCCAATGAGACCATGATATCATAAGTCATTGAATCATATAAACATGTTGATTTAACGTCTAATCAAGGTTAGCTATTCTTCTCAAAATGTATTAAGAGATAGAAACTTCCCTAAGGACATGGCTTAGAATGCTTAAGAACATCTCCATGCCTTGCTTTAGCTAAAGACCTTGCTCTTCTTGTGGATGCTCCTTATTCTTTTTCCAAATTGTGAGCGATTGTATAATATTTCAAATTGCAACAAGTTATTCACATATCATGCCACCAATTATATTGCTATATACATATAGTTCATGAGCCAAAGAAAATAACAGTGATTGAACTTATGTATAGTAAAGTTTGCACTAGGCTTCTCAATTTTCATGAAGTGAAAGATATATCTAAGGGATTTTTTTTTATTCTTATCTTAGCCCCCAGTGTATGCACTAGAAAAGCCAATTGCCAAATAAGACATAGCAATAAAATTATTTCATGTATATGAAACCATGTGAGGATTTCAACCACACAAGAATTCCAAATTTTGATTTTCGATAATTGGTCAAGTAAGAAGACCAAAATATTAGAATCTTTACTTTAATCTACATGAATAAAGTATTATGCGTGGGTGATACCTCTTGCACAACTTTCTGCAGTGTTTTGATATATTCAAACATGGTATTAATGAGTGGGCTCACCGAAAGGGTACCTTTCTTTTGTTGAATTGAAGTACCTCCAAGCCTTTGGTGAGTTTACACCATGTAGGAGGAGGGAAATGTTGCTAGCTGGTTTGCAATGTCATTGATTAATCTCTTTGTATAGAGATTTGCAAAAGTATCCATGCTTTTGTGGTTTCGAGTAATGTACTCTTGGAATTTTTTTTTTTAAGCTACGCCTTCCTTGCTTCCTCAGGCTCCCTTGAACCAATTTCTTTCAAGGAGGTCAATCTTGTGCACTTTATACACCTATTTTTGGATTTTCATACCCACTTGAGGCTCTTTCTCTTTGTACCCCTCGTTGGACCTCGCTTACAATTTGCACCCTTTGCTAAGACGTGCTACGACTTGTGTCTATTGTCGGTACATGGTACAGCTTGTACCCATTACTGGTACGTGTTGCAAGTTGTACCCATTATTGGGATATGCTTACAATCTGCACGCATTATTGGGATGTGCTATGGTTTGTATTCATAAACGTTTGCTTTTGACTAGTTTCTTGGTTGTACTTGGAAACTTTTTGGCCAATTTCTGAACCATGTATTTAGAAAATTTGTTCTAGGCCAAGTCTTGGGCTAGGCACATGGAAAGTTTGCTCTTCCCAAGTCCTAGGCCATGTCACTTGGAAAAAATTTGTTTTGGCCAAGTCCTAGGCCAAGTACATGGAAAGTTTGTTCTTCCAAGTCCTGGGCCATGTCACTTGGAAAATTCTGTTTTGGTCAAGTCTTGGGCTAGGTACATGGAAAATTTTCCCTTTTTCAAGTCCTAGGCCATGCCACTTGGAAAATTTCTATTATGATCAAGTCCTGGGCTAGGTATATGGAAAATTTTCCCTTTCCCAAGTCCTAGGCCATGCCACTTGGAAAATTTCTATTATAATCAAGTCCTGGGCTAATTTTCCCTTTCCTAAGTCCTAGGCCATGCCACTTGGAAAATTTCTATTATGATCAAGTCCTAGGCTAGGTACATGGAAAATTTTCCCTTTCCCAAGTCCTAGGCCATGCCACTTGGAAAATTTCTATTATGCTCAAGTCCTGGGCTAGGTACATGGAAAGTTTTCCCTTTCCCAAGTCCTAGGCCATGCCATTTGGAAAATTTGTTTTGGCTAAGTCTTGAGCCAAGTACATGGAAAGTTTGTTCTTCCAAGTCCTGGGCCATGTCACTTGGAAAATTTCTAGTTTGATCAAGTCCTGGGCTAGGTACATGGAAAATTTTCCCTTTCCCAAGTCCTAGGTCATGCCACTTGGAAAATTCTGTTTTGGTCAAGTCCTGTGTCAGGTACATGGAAAGTTTGCCCTTTCCCAAGCCCTAGGCCATGCCACTTGAAAAATTTCTATTATGATCAAGTCCTAGGCTAGGTACATGGAAAATTTTCCCTTTTCCAAGTCCTAGGCCATGCCACTTGGAAAGTTTGTTCATGACCATTGAATTTTTCAATTTTAAAAAAAAAGTTCCTGCGTAGCCCTTCGTTCTCAAGTGGACTCATTGAACTGATTTCTTTTCTTTTCTTTAAAGGGTTGAGGATTTGTTTCCTTCTCCAAGGATCTTCTAAAATATCCTCTCTTGGTTGTGAACAAATCCTTTATGGAAATAAACTTCTTTTATGAGTCATCTAAGGTTGCTCTTATTGGTGAACTGGTGGCCAGGAGCTCCACCAAGTTGATTCTGTCATGGTGTTTTTCCTCAAGTGGGGGATCCTCTTACGGGATCCTGGAAGAGGAAGGCTTCCTCTAGGCATGCTCGTTGAAGGCTGTCTTCACAAACTTCATAGTCTGTTTCTTACAAGGATCTCTACCACTACTACTTTTTTTTAGAGATCTTCTCACTCGATAGGTACTCCTCTTCTTTGGGGAACTAGACCAGTAAGTTTGCTACAACTTAGCTCTTGACAGTTCTGGGGATCCTTCGAACCTATGTTGTATTGGGAAATTAATATTAGCCACTGGGCCATTCTTCAAGATCGCAAGGGCTGATGGAGAAGGGCTTTTATTGGATGAGAGCTTATCACCAATAGGATTGGTGGTAAAAAAAGTAATGATTCAATTGTTGAGATGCTTGACCACCAAACGCGCCATTTCTATGTTAGGAAACCTTATTTCAGTTCCCTTTAATGCTCTGTATGCTTGGGATCAGGATCCTAGATACAACAATAATGATTTTGCCATGGACTAATACCCATAAGGTAGGCAAATGACTCATGTTGAAGTTTTATAATTGGATGCTCAGCTCCCCATATGAAAACATTCTCCCTTTTCAACAGTTTGGATAGTTTACTAGTGACCAAGGCTGGTATTGGTGTGAACTTTCTAATGTAAGAAACTCTTTCCAAGAAGCTCTTGAGTTCCTTGACCATGGTATATTTCTTCATGGTTGATATTGTTGTTGCCTTGGCTGGATCTATGAGGAGATTGATGTTAGGCAAAGAAAATTTATCCTTTAGACGTGCCTCATTTAATTTGGGGAAGTCCACGCCACTAAATCTTCATATTTTTCAATAGCTTCACCAGTTGCTCTTTTTTTTTTTGTACTGATAACTGACTGCTGATTAGAATAGGGGTTCCTTGGGTCAACCCCTAAGTTCACTTCTTCTAGTTTTTCCTTTGGTAGGATTTATGTCTTCCTTTCTGTATCCATAAGTTTCTCCAAAATCTTCAAAAGCAGTATATCATCCTTCCTCCTTCTGTCTTTTTTCTGTCCAAGGGATCTCTCGAACCATGGGTATTGTTTCCTTCTTCTGGGATGGGGGCCCCTCGTGATCCTAGAGATGGGATACTCTGACTCATCGTATCCTCAGGTTCCTCCAAGATCTCTTCTTGGGCTATCATGTAAGATGGTGGTCCAGGATCCTTTTTTAGGCTACATTCAGGTCCCGTGTGCCTTCATAAGTAAAATTCTGCTTTCCCTCCAAGTTTCTTCTTCTTCTGGGATAGGAGCCCCTCGGGATCCTCGAGATGGGAGCCCCTCGGGATCCTAACAATAAGATATTCTCCAGCTGGAGCTAATTCATCATAAAGTATATTTTCCACAAAGTTTACTTTGTACTGGATGAAAGGACTAGGATTGGCAGTGGCTTTTTGTGGACTTCCCATTCAATTCCTCTTTCATGTATTAGTGGTACATTGAGAGGATTAGGCAATACTTGTGATCTCATGATTGGCCTTTAGAGCTAGTTGTAGGTGTCCTTCAGTGGTCTCTGTATCTTCTCCAAATCTTGTTATTTCCATGAGTGGGCCCATTTGTTGAGCTATAAGAAATGATAGATGTATTGTATAGTTGTTGAGCTTTCAATAATGTTGATTTTGCTGCTGACTTGCAATGTAGTGCTTCTATTGATTTTCTTCAAAATATATTTAAGGCCTATCGCACAGTAGGCTTTAGCCCCCAAGACATGAGGTAGTTGTTGAACCATGCTTGATCCACCTTCTCTTGATGCTATTGTGGAACTTCTATCAAAATTTTTTTATGCCTCCATTTTCTTTTTTATAACCATTTAACTTTGCTGGATCCATGGAGGTACTTCAACTTTGTTGGAACCAAAAAATTGTTCCACTTTGTTAGAATCAGAAAACTATTCCATCAAGGAACAACTCGAAATTTTTTATGGAACCAAAGAACTACTTCATTTTGCTAGAACCATGGTTGGAACCAAGGAACTACTCAACTTCTTTGAAATCAAGGAGCTACTCCATTTTTTGTTGGAATTCGTGTCTAGACCTAGGGAACTACTTTTTTTTTTTTTACTGGAATCTAGGATCTCATTTGGAATCAAGGATCTCCTCAGCTTTGTTGGGATCAAGGATCTCCCAGGCTTTGCTTCCTGGAGTCAAGGATCTCTTAGGCTTTACTGGAATTAAGGGTGTACTCAACCTTGCTGGAATAAAGGATCTCCTCAACTTTGTTGGGATCAAGGATCTCCTAGGCTTTGCTTCCTGGAGTCAAGGATCTCCTAGGCTTTGCTGAGATCATGGAATTACTCCATTTTGCCAAATCCATGGGCGGAGCCAAGGAAACTTGTCCATTTTGTTAGCTTGCACCATATGATATTATTATCAAGTTGCTGCAAAATTATTTAGCCCCTCAACATGAGGCGATTGCTTTGCTAATGTAATTTACATTTCATCAAGCCTCTTTGATTCACTTACTTCTTTTTTTTTTTTTTTTTTAAAGAAATGAAACAATATTATGATTTTTCTTAAAAGAAAATAAATCAACCCCCAAACGTGAGGCAATTACTTTATTGTGTAGCTTATACAATCTTCATTCCATCAATCTTTTTTTTTTTTTTTTTTTTGCTCACTTCTCCTTTTTATTTTTTTTTTTTTTTTTTAGCAATGAGACAATGTTTTAATTGTTAAAATATTATTACATGACTCCTCTTACCCCCTTTTTGTAAAGAGTAGAATCCTCATGAGAAACAAGATTTTGTTTCTTCTAGCTGAGTTCAACATTTATTTTCAACTTTTTAGTTGTACTATATAGGTTGGCTATATTCTCAAAACACCTTTAGTATTAGTTAAGTTTTATGAGATCAGTGAGTTGCCTTTGGAGATCAATGGTACAAAGTAGTTTCACACCACCAATACCTCATTTAATAAGCATCTTCAAGGTTTGGACTTCAAAGTTTAGGACTAAACTAAATGCATAAATGCTAATCAAAGTTTAGGACCTCATTTTATTTATTTATTATTCTTCAAAACTAATTGATTCAGCTGGGCAGTTTTCTTTTATGAACATCTTTAAATGAGGTCCATTTAATTGGAGGATGAGTATGACAACTAAACTTATCTATGATTCTATATTGTGTAGAACAAGTGTTTACTTCTATTACTAAACAATATAATGCTTTTGCTTTCATGCAACACAGTGATAGCTATCCATTTGAAAACCATAAACTTCAGTCCATTATGTTCAAAATATAAAATGGAGAAAATAATGATGCATAAAACTTATCTTGTGTTGGGAAGTTCCCCAAAATTCCATATAGAGTCCCTTGGTAGAACATTCATTGGAGGAACCCACACTTTTGGGATCTTGATGTTGAATGCACTAAGAGGAACTTTCCTTCCTCTAGGTGTTTTCTAGCTTTGGAGCCATGCTTATGAAGGGATTGCTTTTTCCCTCTCCTTTTTCCTAGTCCCCAACAGAGTCGCCAAAATGTGAGAGTGCTTTTTTTTCTTAGCACACAGGCCCAAGTAGAGACAAGGATCCCGGGCCCAAATACTTGTTGTTTTGGTGGACTGGGCTTGGTTCACTGCAACTAAATGGGGCTGATTACGAACCAAGTTGTGCGCAAGTCATATAAAGCTCCTAAGATGAAAAATGCAATTCCTCTTGGTACCTTAGGGCGTACTGTCGTGGGATCCCGAGGCGTATTAGGCCTGTAAGAACCTAAAATGCTCTGGTTCTCTGAACTATATGATCTTTTCCATGTTTATTATGTAATAGAGTTCTGTCCTTTCCCTTTACCTCTATGGGTGCTACATAAAAAACATACTACACATATCTTTAAATAATTGTTAGTTTCGTATATTAGCATATACATTTTAATACATATACATATATGTAAATGAGTTTCATGAGAATGATTCTGCCACGAAGATCCTGGCCCCAATTCTCACAGACTTAGTGCTTTTGCACAAGACTTGTGGGATTTGGAACTCAAGTCCGAGTGGCTTTGCTTGGGCTTTGCCTTCTAAGATAGTTAGATGAGAAGGATTTTAGCAAGAAATAGTAAAGGAAGACAATGTAATAAAGAAATACAAGAAATAATTGTTAGAGATCCTCAAATCAATATGAGGTATTTCATTATTTTTCTTGATTGTGGATTACAATATGCTCACTAAGACATGATACAAGGTTCAACTAAGTTCAAAAATTACAGACTTTGATAGCTATTCAAGTTTACAAGACTTGCAAAGTTTGAATTTGTTGAATCCGAATATGTGCTATAGTGGCTATTTTCTGGGATACCGAGAGACAGTCCTCTATTTTTCAATGGGATTTACAGAGTTCTTTCTATGGCTCTGTTGTGATATCTTTTCTCAGATCAAAATGGTGATGAATGAATGTCCCTCAGCATGGGTTTTCTCTTCCTTTTATAGTGCGACTCTAGGGCTTCGGGGCATGAGCGATTTCTCTCTTTTGTCCCTCAGAGCTCGTACTGTGTCACCTAACTAGAGACTTGTCCTTTACTTTTTCCTTATAATTTCTTCCTTTTGGTCCAACCAAGCTCAAAGCCCTTAGCTAACTTTCTATTCCAAGATCCAATCAAGTTGCTGATCTTAGCTATTTGGCCCTCTTCACCTTTTCAGTTTTGTCTGCCCTCCATCCTTGTCATTTTTCCCAAACAATCGGGATCTTTTACTGCTGGGTTGAAAGCTCCCTCCAACCACTTCTACTTATGGTTTTCTCATGCTTGGTTCCTTGAGGTGCAGCTCCTTTGTTCATGAATGTTTGCTTTACACTTTCTGATGCATGACTGGGCGCTTGAGACCTGTTTGTCCTTCATCGTTTATGTTTTGAGTCATTTCAATCTTACTTAGAGCATGTTGTGTGTCCCGAGGATCTCGAGCCTCTAGGGATCCCGGCCCAGTTCTTTCACTGGAATTTGCTGGACTTTTTAATGGCATTTTTTGCTGGAAATCTGAATATACATAGGACCTTGATGTCGATTCTTCTTACTGCACGAATTGGGCATTCTTTATTTTTTTTTTTATGGAATGGGCTTTGTGAAAATTTGGACCTCAACATGGTGTTAGGTGGCAGTGTGGGTTGGTTTCAGTTTTGATGGTTGCTTTTAGCTTCAGTTGCTATATAGTTGGGTTTGAATCGGTGGGTGGTGCTAGAGAGAGAGAGTAGAAGAGGCATCAAGAGAAGAGAGAGATGGGTTGTTTATTTATATTACTATATTATTGGTGTAAGGACCAGATTTGAATTACCAGCCCACTACGTGGATGGAGTTAGGCTCAAAAAGCCCAAAATAATGAATTTATAGAGAATGAGTTGGAAAAATAGGCTTTAGTTAATCAAACAAACGCTAAAATGGGTTCAGATGATAAGAAAATGAAAAGAGGAAGGTTTGTATTGAAGAAAAATCATCCTTGGCAAGGTCCAAGGATGTCTGTTCTTATTTATTATTCAGGATTGGTTACAAATTTGGTTCCTGAGTGCTACAGTATTTTCCTTCTCCTTTTTCGATCCCCTTTTTTTGTTGCCTCCATCTTCTTTTATATCATCTTTTTCTTTTCATTCCCACCTTACATATGCATGTTGGAGGGTTAGTGTTGATACTTGTCCCATCAGCCCCTCCCCTAAGTCTCTATATAGTAGCTATAAGGCTGAAACAACACTGTTCAGGTATCACCTCCACATTAATGAGGCCAAAGAGTTAGTTGTAGTGCATTTAATGCGGAAGTAGCAACTTTCTCCTTAGATATTTTAGGGTACTTTCTTATCTGATATCTCTACGATACTTATCAACTCCAACGAGACTTCTTGGACCATCACCCTAAGCGATAGACAACCTTTTCGGACCTCAGCATCAATCAGTCGAGGATGAATTTATCATCGGCCCGCCCTCTTGAGCCATTATGGTCAAAGTTAACCTCTATTTACTAACACAGTCTTTTCTAATAAGGATTTATTCTCCTTGGACAACCCCTTATCCTCGGGTTAGGTCACAAACCCGTAACACAAACAAATGATGGGCTCCCGGGCCCAATATCCCTATAATTGGGTAATCTTTATATATTAAGAAGATTTAGGAAGTTAGTTATGCCTTTTGAAAATGTCAAAAAATGCCCATGATCTAATTATATAATCTTTATTCCTAAAAAAAAAAAAAAAAAAAAAAAAAAACAAAAAACTACCGAAAAAAAAATCTCAATTTAACTCCCCACTAGATAAATTTAAGTTTTTTTTTTTCCTTAAAAATTAGCGCACATTTTTTATTTAGATATATCTCATATATGTTTGATATATTTTTAGAAAATTTTTAGGTACTCTTAGGTCTTGTTTGGGAGGAGGGAATGTAATGGAATTGAAAGGAATGAAAAGAATAATTTTATAATATTCTTCACTTCTCTTGTTTGGGAGTTTTAATGGAGAGTATAGAAAGTCCATTCTCTTGTTTGGGAGTTTAAGTGGGAGGATATAAAATGGGTAAAAGGGAACACCCATTCCTCTCTATTCTCTTAAAATCTCAAATTTTCATTCCTTTCGAAATTGAGGGGAATGAGAAAGAATGAAATTAGATTTAATGATTTTTTTACTAAAACTTCCAAAATATCCCTACATATTCAACTATTTATTTTAAAATAGGGGTCTAATAGTAATATTGTCATAAAATGATTCTATTCCATTCCCTCCATGTTAGCGGTGTCCATGGGTTGGCCTAGGTCGTGTTTGTGCCCAACTCGAACTCGACCCGATAGACTCGGGTGGGAGAAATCAGAACCCACAACCGACTTGTGTGGAGCTTTGGATCGGCTGAATTGAGTCTTGTCGGTTTTGGGTGCATATTGGTCGGTTTCGGGTTTGCTACAAGGGGTTGAAATTTGGCCTGATTTTGGTCGAAATCTTGCCAAAGAGAGATAGATCTGGCTGGATATATCGAGATCTAGCCAATATTCCTTTATATCTTTCGAGAATTGGTCGAGATCTCGCTATATTTGTCTAGATCTAGTTGAGATCTCATTATATTGGCGGAGTTTTGAGTTTAGACTTATCAGTTTTTCGCCGGAACACAAGATTTGCGACTGGAAGAGAGATAGGTATTGTGCTGGTTGGGTTCTTCGGTTTCTCAGGCAATCAAACCGAGACTCAAAATGATTGTATCGAGTCTTCACGCCGATAACCCACAGTCGACCGAACCACTGCTTAGATCGGGCAGTTATCGGGTCGGAGATTGTTGGGCTGGTCGGATTCTTCGGGCTGGGTAGGTGCTGGAGAGCCCTACTCTATGTTATTTCCAAACAACATTACTTACATTCCATTTATTTTCATTCATTAATTTTAAAACATCCAATTCATGGTTACTTAATTCCATTATTTTCCATTTCTTTTCTTTACTTAAATACATTTTATTCCATTTCATTTATTTTCATCCCCTTATTATCATTTCATTTAATTCCCTTATAAACTCTCAAACGAAACCTTAGAGTACGGTGAAATACTGCTCTCTTCTTATATTCATGGTGGACTCTGTCATAAATATGAGAAGAAAGAACATTATTTTATGTGCTCTAAGAGCATCTCAGGAACTCCATTTTAATATAAAAAGTCAAAAAAATCAATTGCTCATTTGATAACCTTTCCTTTTAACGATAAATCTTACATCTTATCTCTTTATTTTCTATTGAAAAAAAAAATCACTTTTATTGTTCCATAATCCGTACTACTTTGATCCTTTTTTTTTTTTGGAAGCCCGTACTACTTTGATCCTATCACAAAACCAACATCATTAAGCAATCAAAATTAAGTCCCAAAGCAAATCATAAACCTAAAAGATAAGAAACCAGTGATTCATCATTCCAAATTCCAACCACTGCACTCAACACCTACTCGCTTATTATTCTTTTCCTTTAAACAAAATCAATTCCACGTCATCATCCCATTAATTAAATTAAATTAATGGTGATTACAAACTTGGCAAATCATTCAAAAAGTAAACTTTGGCCAAATGAAGCATCTGATCTGAGAATCTCTTTTGCATTCCCTACATGTCACGTAAACCTTAACCTTAACGTACGTGTCTCAAAAAACACAAAAAAAGACAATTGAATACTAATAAATAAGTTAATAATAAATAATTTAAGAATAACAACAACAACAATACTTTTCATTTCATGTTGTCCATCACCACCGTCCGTCACTTTCTCATTCAAATTCAAATTCAAATTCAAATTCAAATATTTCAACAAAGCACACAAATGTTCGGTCACTCCAATTGCTAAAAAAACCAAATCCCACTCACCAAAAAAAAAAAAAAAGTTACTATTTATATTTTAGTACTTGAAATTATATTGTTAATCATTTTGTGAGAGAAAAAAAAAAGTGGTTTCATTTTTATAATTTTTAATTTAATTGATGGCTGAGGATTTTGTGAAAGCTGTGGATGACGGGTTGAAGCTAGCGAAGCGCGTGTATGGAGGGAAGGCGCCGCCGAGGCCGGTGGCGCATATGGTCAAGTCTCCGGCGGCGGAGACCGAGGGTCTGCCGACGGCGGTGATGGTTTACGCGGTGATATATGACCCGGCGATGGTGGACAATCCGGACATACCGACCTACCAGCCGCACGTGCATGGGCGGAGGGACCCGCCGGCGCTGATTCCGTTGCAGATGAATGGGGTTGAGTTGGAGGTTGATTGTTATCTGGACACTGCGATCGTTAGAGTTTGTGGATCGTGGAGACTGCACTGTGTTATGGGAAGCAAGAGCTGTGATTGTCTCGTAGCTATACCCATGGGAGAACAGGTCTGTGTGTTTTTCAATTCAAGTTTTGGTTTTGAATTTGGGTTTTGTTGGGATTTTAGTTTGAGTCTCTGAATGAAGTTTGAATTTGGGTTTCTTGGGTTACAAACAAACAGTGTGTTTCTTTTGTTATAGTATAAGGCAGAGCAGGTGCATTTCTGAATTGAAGTTTGAATTTTTTTTTTTTTTTTTTGTTTTTTGTTGGGGCCAGTTTGTGAAATTGAAGATTTTTTTTAGGGGATTGTGCTAAAAATTATGGGTTACAAACAGTGTGATTCTTTTGTTTGTTACGAGGTGAAGCATTTTCTGAGTTGAAGTTTGAATCTTTTTTGGGGCCCAGTTTGTGAATTTGAATTCATTTTGGATGCTTGTACTTTTAGGTTACAAGCAGGGTACTTATTTCTTTTGTAAGTGCAAAAAGTCTAGATACATAATATATCTCCAAGAAAATTTACAATTGTTGAAGTGACATGTTGTGATTAGTGCACAATAAAAGTGATTCGTTTCATGTGAAAGTAATCACAATTTGCAATCTCATGAGCTTAAGCTTTTTTTGTAGTTAAAATTTGAAATTTGGTTTTTTGGGGTTTCTAATGCTTTGCACATTCAGGTTAACAATGAACTTATTTCTTTTGTTTGAACAATAAGTCTAGATGCATAATAAATATCAATTATTTATTTATTTTATCTTTACAATTGTTGAGATGATGGGCAGTGATTGGTGTAAAATAAAATGATGTCAATGTTGGTCCCATTGTGAAAGTAACATTAAACTAATCACATACTGCAACATAAACCTCTTATGTTGTGAAGAGAGTTGTGAAATTTGTTGTGTTTGTAACGGATGAAATGTTGAGAGCTTTGTGAATTTAAATTCTTTATTGTGGATGTATAATATAGAAGTTGAAGGGTTGTATTTGGAGAGACCACTTGTTAGACACTATACGATCCCTAAGTTTAGAAAGAAGTAAAGAACAAGTGTCAATTTGAGTTTTAGAAAGAATGAAGAAATGGACTTGGAAATTGTTTACAATTCGGAGAAAAGGAAGCTATTTTTTACCCTATTTAGAATCTTTGTCCACTTGCATCCAAAATGGGAGTCCAGAAGTGGAGGAAAATCATTGTAGAGTGCCTTGTTTAATCAAGAAGTTTGATATAAGATAGCTTCCTTTCCTAGGTACTCATAAACATTTTCAAGTATAGAGAGAGGGAGAGAAAGGGGGAGAGAGAGCGATAGATTGTTTGGGATATCTAAGAGCTGTTATAGAGGTACTGAATCATGTGGTGCATGCTATGTCCCCCCCCCCCCCCCCCCCCCCAAAACACGAGAGAGAGAGAGAGAGAGAGTTACACATGGTTTAACTTATAGTAATATTACATCATTTAATAATTTTTTTATTGGAGGTGCATCTTGACATACCCATTGTGGGATTACATTTCTTGCTATACTCTCTATGGCTACGAAATTTGAAGATAATCATTAATAAATAGCTATCTAATTTATAATTTTTTTTAATAATAATCTATAAAATTTTTAAATTTCAATGGTTGTTTGTGTTTTGTTTTGTTTTATATATATATATATATATTTATTTATTTATTTTGTTTTTTGTACTTTAGAATTATGAATAAAAGATGAGTTTATGGATCAAATAGTAAGTAACAATCAATTGGCATGAAATTCTATGTACTTGTTAAGAACATAAAGAAAATGTAATTTCACTGTGGGATTTCTAAAATATTAATCCAATAAAGAATTATTTGGCGATGTAACATTAAAGAAAAGTTGCTCAAAGTGTAACTTGATCCTAATCCATGGCATTGCCTTCTCTCCCTTATCATGGGAACTTGGGTTCAAAAACCCCCTCTCCTATTGTTGTAACTATCTAATTGTCAAAAATATTCCTCTTGGTTTAAAATATAATCCTTTGGATGTGTACTACTTGTGGAACTCTTTGTTGCTATATCATTACTTCACAGGTGCTGGAATTTGATTTTATGTTCTCAATTAATATATTATTTGGCTAACAGGGTTCAATTCTAGGTGTTGTGGCTGATGTGCATGGAAAGTCATATCATACTCAACTCATTGCAACGGAAGACATTGATGGGACAGCAAAAACAGCTCGAGCCGGTGATTGTGGCTTTTTAAAACCCCACATATTTACCCTAACAATTCCACAGGTAACTAATTATTTAATAGAACAAACTTTGAAATTTTTGTTGTGTGTAAGCACTTTGAGTTATTTATTGTCTAAATTTATTTGGTTTGATTCATTTTCAACTAAAATTTTCTTTTCCTATCTTCCAAGGTTGATGGGGGTTCCAATCTATCAATAAAAATTAGTTGGTCTCAGAAACTTTTTTATAGTGACGGGGAGTTATTCTTGAATGTACCATTTACTTTCCCCGAGTATGTCGCTCCTCTTCTAAAGAAACTTCCAAAAAAAGAGAAGATACAACTAAATGTGAATGCTGGTACTGGAACTCAAGTTTTGTGCAACAAAATTAGTCATCCTTTAAAGGTGCATATTTCATTAACACTTCCATGGTAGTATGGTACTTTAAATTTTTTATATTCTTAATGACTGATGTGGTTCTTTTACCCTGGCTTTTAGGAAATAAGTCGCCAGGTAGGAAACTTGGGCTTCTTATATGAATCAGAAGTTCTCTCATGGTCAAGTACTGATTTTAGTTTCTCCTACACTGTAAGATACAGATTACTTTTTTCTCTTTTTGGTCACCATATCTTTATCCTGGACAGTTGAGTGCTTATCAAAAGATGGTTTCTTAGAATGTGAATGTAAATAAAAAAATCTGATCATATTGGAGATGCATGGGTATTTTTGTGAGAAGCCCTTTCACTGTGATATGTACAGATTCTATAGAAGCTTATCGTTCTAGCTCATCTGCTTGCTTTTCAGGTCTCTTCAAGTCATATATTTGGCAGTGTGCTCTTGCAATCTCCGTCTTTGGATGACAATGATCAAAGAGAGATATTTTGTGTCTATCTTTTTCCGGGAAATCGGAAAAGTAGGAAGGTTGGTCTAGTACTTCATCATTTAACGGGTATGTTTTGTATTTTGATTTTCTTTTATTATAATTTTTTTCCCATTTAATTTAATCTGATAGGTGTTCAGAAAGGATATAGTTTTTATTGTTGATATAAGTGGAAGCATGCGGGGAAAGCCAATTGATGATACAAAGGATGCACTATTTGCGGCCCTTTCTAAGCTTGATCAAGAGGATTCATTTAGCATTATAGCTTTTAATGGAGAGACTTATCTGTTTTCAAAATCACTGGAATTGGCAACCAAGGAAGCTGTTGAAAGGGCCATTCAATGGATAAATGTGAACTTTTTAGCTGGGGGTGCTACAAACATTTTACTTCCCCTGAACACAGTATGATTTTGCAGTTGGTTCAGTATCTTTTTATCTAGACTTTACTTATCATATGCACTTCTAGTTTTGACTTTTTTTTTTTTTTTTTTTTGACATTGATGCCACTTGGGAAGTATCAAAAGATAAGTTGCTCTTCTCTTTCAGGCAATGGAGATGCTATCCAATGTCCAGGGTTCAGTTCCCATCATTTTTCTAGTTACTGATGGGGCTGTAGAGGATGAGAGACATATTTGTGATACAATGAAAAATTATCTAAGAGATGGAAGACCAATATGTCCACGAATTTTCACTTTTGGAATAGGTAATGGTTTTTGTTTTATTTTTATTTTGTGCTTGGAAGCCTTGTGCTGGTTAGCTGCCTCAAGACTGTTTAGAAGTATTTCTGATATTTTCACATGTGATGTAAACAAATCTTTGCTTCTGCTGAGTATCAGTGACATTATTTTCCCTGATTAATTAGAAGTTTAGAACATGTTTGGTATTTATGCACTTGCACCTATTGGAATTATGATTTCTTATTTTATGTAGTACTTCTAGTTGACTGGTTATCTGGATGTATTTCAGGTTCATTCTGCAACCATTATTTCTTGCGAATGCTTGCAACAATTGGCAGGGGCCAATATGATGCTGCTTATGATATAGGTCAGTCCTGTAAATTGAATTTGCAAAACTAAATTTGAATTAGTTAATTCTTGGGAGCTTGTTGATATGGTTAAGATGACATAATTTTGGATGTCGATATGAATGATTTGTGTTACACTAAGCAATTGGAAAATTTTGAACTCTCTAGAATTCAATGCGATAAGTTATGTTAGAATTATGTCGTTAAATGATTAAACTATCCATGTTCCAAGAGATTAAGCTTTTGGGAGAATTGTTAATTTTACATGGTATCAGTGTAGGAGGGCTTGAGTTCAATCCCTTTCTCTCTCCACTCCACCTCTCATTTGAAATCCCATGTGTTGGGCCTCACGGATTAAAAAGGAATTTGAGCCCACACCCGAGGGGGGGGGGTGTTAGAATTATGTGGTTAAATGATTAAATTGACATTTTCCGAAGAGTTTAAGCTTTTGGGAGAATTGGTAATTTAATAAGTTAAATGAGTACAGTTTTTAGGTCTGGTTGTTGGGTACTGTTCCTCCATTTTCTGGCAATGTCCATTCACTTTGTAGCAAACTCTACAAGAGATTTGAGTGCTCAATTTTTTTTTTTTGGGGATAAATTTGACAAACTCAGTGAGTGTGGATGTAAGTCTTACAGCTTATATGTGAACTTTGAGCCCTTATTACATTATAATTAGACTGTGCATATACATGGATTAAATCTGAAGCCATGAAGTGCAAGTGCATGGGTTTTATTCCAAAATGCTCAAGTTTAGGACTATAAGAACATCAACCTCCAAGACCCTGCCTTAATGGGACCAGCAATAGGTCATGGCCTTTATTTGCAATGGTACACAACCCAGTAGTTTGCCAGTTATGTGATGTTAAGAATGATGGGAATTGAAACGAGTTGTGTTTATATTTAGGATTAAGATATGCATTCCTATTTGTCTACATTAGGAACTACTCTTTTAATTAGATAGTATTTATTAGTCAGAAACAATTGTAAATTTATTATTTTCTCTTGTATCAATAAAACCCGAGCTTATTGGTTCTTTCTTCTTCTTGTTTTAACTGTCAGATTCTGTTGAATTCCGAATGCAAAAATTGTTTACCAGAGCTTTGTCTCCCATTTTTGCAAATATAACTGTGGACATTTTGGATGATCTCAATGAAGTTGAGGTAACTCCCTCTCTCGTCTTTAAGTGTTCTCAAACATGTCTCATAGTTTTTACCATGAAACTACATTATTCCAATAGTTTCACATGCATATAGTTAAAATTGTCTCTTCCTTTGTGCGTTGACCTTTATATCTCTAAGGACCAACTTAGGCTCTGCCTTTCTATGCTAATGATAAATTAGGATTTATGTTTGAGAATAACTTCTGTCATCACTGTGAGGAAGATCTACCATCATGCTTTCTATAGTTCTATAACTTTCTAGATTTTCTTTCCCTGATGTGTGAGGTTTATTCTCCAACTGTCTTTATGTCTTTATTTCTTTTTACTAATTATCCAAGGGATGATATAAAATTATATTTCTATGCATTTATTATGGAATCAGTCTTAGACATAATGCATCTGCTGAAGGTTGACAAATATATCCAAATTTATTAAATATGGTATTCTATTCTTACCTGACATATCTGCAAATATTGTGACAGGTGAACCCTTTTCATATTCCAGATCTTTCGTCTGAGAGTCCATTGACTGTATCTGGAAGATACCGGGGAAATTTTCCTGACACTATTGAAGCTAAAGGTGTCTTGGCTGATTTGAGTAATTATATGATAGAATTGAAAGTAGAAAAAGCAAAGGACGTACCTATTGACAGGGTAAGAAACCAACTTGTCAGTCTGCTCACCTTTACTTATTTATGTTGTATCTTTTGGTCAAGTATGGTGATTCCAGATGTTCTTACATATACATATGCATACATGCATTTGTGTGGTTAGCTTAATTTTAATACTCTGTCAAGAGAAGCATTACCTGATTTGGAATTTAGGCTAATTACATGATGGCAAAGATTTGACCCATGTTGGAACTGCCACCTCTTAAATACATATCTTAACTTGTCAACATGGTTATTCATTTTTCATTTAGTTTTTAAATATATGTCATGGGTGATTTTCTGAAAGTTACACGATGGCAAAGATTTGATCAATGTTGGAGCTGCCACCTCTTAAAAACAATCTATTAACTTGTCAACATGCTTATTCATTTGCAATCCATTTTCTTTTTAGTTTAAAATATATGTCATGAGTGATTTGTTGAAAAAGAAGCTTGTGTCCCTCGTATTTCTTGTGTGGCTTGTGTATTGTTTAAGGTAGTGGCGCTTTCATATTATAACTACAAGGCTTGTTTTCTTGTCACTCATTTGTGTCTTTTCTGTAACAGGTGTTTGCAAAAGAACAGATAGAACTACTCACAGCTCAGGCGTGGCTTTCAGAAAATAAACAGCTTGAGGAAAAGGTATGTAGTTTAGTGTTCAATTATCCCCTTTGTTCAACACCACCAACCCCCCCCCCCCCCCCCCCCCCCAAAAAAAAAAAAAAACAAAAAAAAAGTATGTAGATACAAAATGGCTTGATTTGAGCTGGATCAAATTGAATGCTTTTTAGCAAGTTCAATTCTAAACTAGGATCGAATCTTCCTAGAAAATTTACAATAGCTAGTTTTCCGAATGATAGAATTCTGATCACTTTAATTACAACCTTCATTTGGATTTTTTCCCATATGCTTGATTGTTTAGAAATGTTTCTGACAGATTAAGGCTCTTTATCTCTACCCTTAACAATACCATATGTTGAGTACATCACTAGCAAGGCTTTTTTATTTTTTGGATAAGTACATGACTATTTAAGTCACTGACAGATATATGTTTATAGTGCATGATATGACTAGGAAGGTCATTGACCATTTCTACCTATCCTTACTTTAAAGTTTCTTATTCCTGGTAATGAAAAGAATTTCTGGTCCCATACCCATTTTTTTTGCAGGTTGCGAAAATGAGCATACAGACTGCTGTTGCGTCTGAATATACCCATATGGTCCTATGTGAGATAGTAGGAGGAAAGACAGCCAAAGAATCATTTGGGGTAAAAGAGGTATGCATTCATGATTTGACTAGATATTTCAATATATTGTCATATTTATGCCATAAAATTTGTTGGACATTCTTGTGAGCGTTACCTATCAAAGTTCTAATGTTGGCTAACCTTCTCCCACTCTTATATTTCATTCCCTGTGAATATGAAGTAAATCATCTAATCAAGAAAATCCAATTTTGAGATTACTCTTGAAAAAAAGAAGACTACTTATGTTAAAATCAAATGATTTCTGATGTTAATTATAGATGCATTAGCTGAACCAATAATTTGTCTATTTTCACACATCAACTTGTTTAAAAGGGTTACTTTTGTTAGTCCAAACCATTTTTTATTGTCTAATTTTGTGTACTTGCCTGTTTATATAATGGCTTATGAACTGTTTTGTGATCATTTTGAACCATTCTCAGAAAACTGTAGACCCTAAAGGCCAGAAAATGATAATCCTGGGAAACCTTTGCATTGGCTTTGGCAACTTGACTGCAACTGCTGATAATATACCTCCAGGATCTGAAGAACCAAAATTACCTGAAGCAGCCGAAATATTCATCAAGGCAACTTCAAATTGTTGTGCCAGTTTGTGTAGTCACTGCTGTTGCATGTGCGGCATCCAGTTTTGTTCCCAGATGAATAACCAATGTGCAATCGTGTTTACGCAGCTTTGTACTGCTCTAGCGTGTTTTGGCTGCTTTGAGTGTTGTGCAACTGTTTGCTGTTCTGGAAGTGATGGACGATAAGAAATTCACCCTCCCTTCCCCTATTGGGGCTGAGAGGAGCTCAAAAGTATTTCATACTTTGCTTTATACTTTATGAGAGGATGGTAGAATTTAACCTCATTAGTATTTAATACTTTAGGGTTATGTATAGCAATACATGGTTTTTTATAATAACTTAGATACTCATAGACTGGCGTGAAATACATGGGAGTTTTAACTCCTGTACTATTGAGCACACTTAGATTACTTCGAGTCAACAGATTTGCAGTAGACCTTTTTTGGCTGACTCTTGTGATAGTCACCACAAGTTCAAAATATATTTGATATTGAAGATCCTGTTTTTCGTTTCTCAAAAAAAAAAAAAAAAAAGAAGAAGAAGAAGATACTGTTTTTCATGGATTGGTTTTTTAAATTTTGCTGGCTGCATTTGATTTAATTTGCAGTTGCTGTGCCCCACCCAACCTGAAATGAGGCTTGAAGTTTTGGGTAGAAAGTGCTGTAAATTAATGTTAGCTAAACATGCATCAGGCTTCAGAAAGTTGGAGGGCCATGATGCAAACTCGATTAGGATGCCTGGCATTGAATTTCCGGTATATTTTTGTGTTACACCCAAGCCTTATAAATTGGGTTAAGAACTTCATTCTAACCAGGTCTAAATAGTAGGAAATCTCATTCTAACTAGGTCTAAGTGGTAGGCATACTAATTGAGTAGAAGGGAATTTTACTTCCCTAGATTTAAGAGAAAGAAATTCTGCCTTAAAAACACTATTAGTTAATAAGATAATAGACAGTGAAAACTTGAAAACGATGGCCTTAAATAAGATATAATAGCAAGAATGGATCAAACTTATAAATGGAATCATGGAGACAATCCCAACAATAGATCAAAGTTATGTCTCAAGATCCCCTCAACAAAACATTACAATTTGCACGTGGTATGTTTTTCTTTGTTCACTGTCATAACCATTATTTTATGTGTCCACGTCTCTTCCAGAGTTTACATGAGTTTCATTTTCACTATGATTTTCTTCTACATGTTGCTCTACTTTTTCTTCTTGGTCATCTGAATCCTCTGCCTCTGATTTGTGGTAGAAGGTCTCCTGGATTTTCGTCACACCCTTTTCCACAGGCCCTATAGCTTGATTAATGGTCAACACAACGTCCTGGACAACCTGATCACAATGTGTAGTATCTAGAAAGTTAAATATTGAATATCTTGTATGGAATGGCTCATAAGCAGGGACAGAACTTACATGTTGACCACCTTCAACAACAATATCTTGAACACTCTCAGTGACACTTGTCCCAATAGCCTCTACTTTAGTTTTCTTCTTCTCAAGCACGGCTGATTTCTCCTTGTCACCTTCCTCCAATTTCAGTGCTTCTTTGGTTGTTTCAGTAGTGACCTTCCCATACTCAGAGACTGGGAGGAAAAGATATGGTTCCACCGGAAAAACGTACACATGAGCAACAGCTGCAATGGCCATCTGCCAAGAGAGAGAGAGAGACACGTATGACCAGGGCTATAAAAATAAACAGGCTAATGTGACGCTTTATAGTCTTCATGGTTTAATAAAAAATATTCTGCATTGGATCTACATGTAGTAACTGAAAAGCACTTCAAGATAATTACTTGTAATCAACTACAATTAGGCAAAGAGCTGAAATGAAAAGAAACTGAACAGAAACTGAACAAGTACCTAATCATTGGACTAATACCCTTCTAGAAACATGTATCCTTGCAAACCGGTAAACCTAAGCAGTTAAGAGGTGTGAAAAATCCCTAACCAGAACTTCATCTAATGACTCACAATTAGACTAGAAGCACTTCTATTCCATTCCCTTAGATATCCATTTTTTTTTTCTGTAACATGTAGAAAGGGACTGATATTTCTACATAAACACGTGAGACCATCCTTTGTGGGACTGTGGACTGTGGTTATCACATTCTACATGTCAGATATTTCTCTGCATTGTTAATCTCCCTTTCTAGTTGATTTGGATATTAGATATTGTCAATTACCATTTAAGGCTTCTTGAAAGTATGTATTCAAGTGATATAATATAAAGAAGAAAGGAATCTTAGAATGAAAGGAAGTTTTAAAACCACAGCAACAGAAACAACTTACTTCTATACAAATCAAGAAATCCTGCAGTCCAGTTTGTAGTTTTCCCTCCTTCGGCAGAACTCCAATTGTATGCAATAGTGCGATACCCACACCTTGCCACCAAGTAGCAAACACAATGGCCTTGAAGCTGATGAACTTTGCAAGTGGCTTTATTGATTGAAGTCTTTCATGGGTTACATTGTAGAACTTCACGAGGCAATACAAAGCCCACATCTGGCTGAAGTTCAATACAACCGCTATGTATGGATAACTGCAGGATATGAGAGTGCAGCAGATATTAGCATGAGAAAAGAGAAAAAAAGGGGGAGGTCATATTTTTTTCTCACTTGCTATTATCTACCATTGCCATATATAGATATCAGGAAGAGATAAGAGTACAGCAGCATTTAGAGTGAAAAAAAAGGGTGCGCATAAGAATGTTTTCAGCGCTGCTAAGATTGCTTGGATCCACAATTTAACTGAGAAAACCAAAGAAAATAATAATATAGCTATTGTTGGGGCTTGTCCACTGTTGCTTATGAAGGGCAATGAAGAATGAACAAAAATTAACTAATATGTAGCTCAACCATATAACTACAAACTTAATGACAGATGTTTCCTACAGCATAATCAAGAAGAAAGAAATTTCAGTTGAAACCACTAATGAGAAAATCAAAATAAGTCAAGGGAAATTGACAAACTCCAAACATGACAGCAGAATCAAATAGGGATATAAAAGCGTGCATGAAGGACACTGGATAATGGCCCAAAAGAAAATGCATATCTGAGTTATGTCATTATGTGATGTAAGCACTATGTTATAATGAAACATGTACAAATGTTGGACTTGCATATAAGATACATACCCATAGTTCCACTTGAATTCCCCATCACCATAAACACCAAAGAGTTCTAACAATAATGATAAGAAAGCACAAACTGTCTTCAAAATCATCTGGGCTATCCAGAAAACATTAGTCTAAAAGAGAAATTCAAACTGCACATAGTGGAAGTTCAGTGACTTACATATTGTACAAGAGCAAATTTTTCTATTGCAAGCAAATCTTTCCCAAGAGTACGAGGTTGAAAGAAGAAGTTGTTGAACGACCTTTCCTGCACTGTACGATTCTCATCTTCCCCTTCTAACAATGGTTCGCCAAGCTGTTTCCGTGATTTATTTTCTAGCAGTTCAATGACTCTGCTTTCACCACCTACCATAGTTTTTATTTTAAAGAAAGAACTTTATGAAAACACTATAGCAACATTATAACCTCTTGAAGTGTGATCTTTTCTAACAAACACAACAGAGATTAATGCAAATATGTGAGTATAGAGACACCATATTTTAATGCAAATATGTGAGTTAAAGATATTAATGTTCAATAAAAGAAAGGTAACAATCTCTTATGGAGACACCACTTTTCATGGTTTTCTTTCCTATTAACTTTCATGGAGGTACTATATTTCATTAGGCCTTCTTTAAGCACTTAAAGTCAAGAATATTTATCCATTTACTCTCCGGCAAGGAAGTACATAAGGTGAAGATACATCTCCTTGACCGTAAAACGCTTCCAAAGATAAATGGTTAGTCTTAATCTCCCAAGTGTTTCCCAACAGTTTGTTAAATAACCTAAACAGTTATCAAATTAGCCAAGGAAGATGGCACAATTGCATGGAAGTAAAATTAGTGAATGTTGCTCATGAAGATCTGGTCAGTAGTAGCTTACCCAGGCAAGCAATCAAATAGCTCCCAAAAGAATACAAGGCAAATGCTTCATAGCAGTTTCTTAAAATGTCGCATGCAAGGGATGCTTTTGGAAACCACAATGATATGATCTGGGTAAGAACAAAACATAAATTTACCACCACTGTTAAATGATCAATCATCAAAATCTCAGATCTGAACAAGATATCTGGGCAATTACATTTTCTCTATTTCTTTCCTTGTCTTTCTCTATCTCCCATTTTTTTTCCTGGAGAGAGAGAGAGAGAGAACCATGAAAAGAACAGCAACAATCCATTTTTGTTCCTGGGAAATCAATTAAGATTAGATTAAGTCAGGCATCATTTTTGTACCATTCACTATGTAGAATTATGAATGCAAGTTTACATAAGCATTAAGGATATGTTTCTGTAGATAGGGGAAATGACACACAATTGTTATAAAATGTTCAAATTTTAGAGCCATGATTAGATTAAGTCAGTCATCATTTTTGTACCATTCACTATGTAGAATTATGAATGCAAGTTTACATAAACATTAAGGATATG
This sequence comes from Quercus suber, assembly GCF_002906115.3. Classification (NCBI taxonomy): domain Eukaryota; kingdom Viridiplantae; phylum Streptophyta; class Magnoliopsida; order Fagales; family Fagaceae; genus Quercus; species Quercus suber. The sequence goes on from NW_027069484.1 coordinate 121,792, forward strand.
TTTCTGTAGATAGGGGAAATGGCACACAATTGTTATAAGATGTTCAAATTTTAGAGCCATAGCAGGCAAGATTCAAGTTGAAAGACCATTATCCCCGTCAATTGCAAGCTTAAAACAGAAGTAAAAGAAAAAAAAAATTCTGATCCAAAACCACTGTCCTAAAGTTCTTTGATTAAAAAAGCTGATGCCGTTGAGCCCCATCGGTGCCAATGGAACCATCAATACATAAAACTTATCTTTGGCAGGCTTGGAAAATTTTTTAATGGGTAATAAATTTCACTGAAAAAGCACAATGAGGGGTGCAACCCTGGTACGCAGGTGGTGTAAAAGAGAAAGCACCCTCAAGCAAATCTAGTGTCTAAGATTCTGCAGGCATGAAAGTTAAAAAGGTGCTATTAACAATATGCATAAATGCATAACAAGTTATGCTCTTTAGGAGAGGCTTTTAGTCCTACTGACTGAGTTTACCCATATGCTAAATTGGCTTAAGCAACACCCAATCGGTCAAACACCATAAAAATTTCAGTTTGGCTAATAGTGAAAGAAACATAAATTAATACAAAGTATGGCATTCATAGAACGGTCAGGATGCTTATTAGGGAAACGAATTAACTGCAGGATTGGTGTAATATCTGAGATGTTGGAGAATGAGAAAGATGGAGAGGATCAATGCTACAACTACAAAGCATCCTGCAGTGATGAGGGCCGGTTGATGAAGCCTTTGGTATGTGTCTGCATAGGCTGAGCTAGAATTTGATGCCATTACTTGCACATCTTCCACTCACAACTATCTATAACTTGAATAGAAGCTCTATGCTATGACTTACCACCTATGGTTATGCAACCTGAGATATATTACAACATTAGATGATAAATTAAGTATCTAGTAAGAAAGAACATACATTCAACAATTCGGGAAGGTAACTTGAATGCAATGTTGGAGAAAAATGTAAAAAATGCATGACACTGTTCCACTATGATTGGCACATATATATTTTTCATTAACTTCCAAGTATTATAGAAGTCGTTAATTGTAGGACTCGTATCCTTCTACTACAGTACTGTAATTGTATTTATTGGATTCTGTTTCAATTGAATTTTTCATTGTTGTTACTGATAGTTCAGCTTTCTTATTGTAAACCATTATCATTCTATTCCAAACAGTAAAACCATAAGCAATTGCAAGAATTAACTAATTGCACAAGAATTAAGCCACAAATTTTTTTCACTTTAAACAGATTCTATAATTTTTCGAAAAAAGAAAAAGTAACAACCAGAAATGTTTCTCTTTCCAACAAGAATAACAAACGCTTTCTCTTTTCCAAATTGTAAATTGAAAGTGACCCATCGGAGCAACTTCAGCACTTAAATATTACAAGGAAAATGTTAACGAGCACCGTTCAGATTTCCCTTTAGATTTCTCTATATGGGTCTCACTTAAAAAAGGGGAAAAAAATTGTCAAAAAAGATAAAAAAACTATCAAAAGCTGCCAAAAAAACTGTTGTTACTAACTGCCAAAAAAATTGTTGTTAATAATGCGCCTGTTAAAACAACCCATATTAAAATATCTAATATTGAACCCCCAGAGAGAGTGAGAGAGAGAAAAAGCCAAATGAAGAACTAATAAAAGTAAAAAGAATGATTTAAGTCCATGAAAAGTGAATATTGCTGACCTCTGAAAAGGGTTTGATGCAGAAGAATCAAGAATGTAGCTTCTTCGAAATCCAAAGAATTTATACGAAACAACAACGGTCATATCCATATAAGTTATGAGAGCATGCATGCATATTCCATGTGTATTAGGCCACGGAGTAAAGTTTGCGTCCGAGGTTGACACGTTCCACTATTCGGATTTGTAGCAGTTCAAACACTGACACGTACAACTCTACTTTTCAACACTAACTGCTCTGTATATGATACATGCATCAACAGATCAGCCACTAGTATTTTTTTTTTATTTATTAAAAATGTGTAATTCTAAATTATATTAGATGTAAATTATTAAAATTTTTTAAAAGAAATAGAAGTGTCTTTTAGTACGCTCGTTTGGATAAGAACCTTCTCACCGTTTGATTGTTAAAAGTGATAATCCGGGTAAGTTATGTTCATCTCAAGGACTGTCATTTTCCAGATTTTATTTTATTTTTTTTAATGAATGATTATCTTTCTCATATAAATCATCCTCTCTTCCTTTGAATGTAACTCTTATATCTAAAGCCAAGTGAGACTTTAAATATTGTATAAAACCAATAAACTAAAAAACTAAAAGAAAATGTGTTTACAATATAGACACTCTTATTAGGTTGTACAAATGCATATTATCACCTTTTCCTCTCTCAAATTTTCCATTGGGAATTTTGAAGGACAAGATCTATACTGCACAAAAAAATTTTTAGGTATTTTTTTTTTTTTTTTTCATATCATAAATAAAATCTCCACTTTTCATATTAATTTTACTTTTAATTAATTACTTCAACTATTGCTCCTATTGTTACTATTTATCCATTACTCATCATATTTAGCTCGACTAATTCTTATTTTGCCTTACTTTTGTAGTCCATTTGAATGAGCATGTGATCATCTTTTAAAAGATGAGATGTCATATAAACATGTTCTACTAACTTGCGACTACCAATGGCTCTATTTTACCTTTGTTTAATTATTTATTTTCTTATTTTTATTTGCTTTGTATTTGGTCGGAAAACTTTAAATTTTAGTTTTGGTTTGCAATAACTATTTTTTTTTTAATTTCTTTGAAGCTATTTATTTCTTTTGGTGTAATTAAGATGCTATTTTGTGTATTAATTGTTAATTTGTCCTACATATTTGATTTTAGTTTTGAAACATTCTCCCCCTTTTGGTTATCAGGTTTTTCTTTTTAGAAAAAAAAAAAAAAATAGCACAAGCTTTTCTATTCTAATTAATTATTTTTAAATTTTATTTCGCCTTGGTGGAAGTAATCTTTCCAGTGGTATCAATGATTCCTTGAAAAAATAGAGGAGCTTCTAAGCTCGCGCGTGAGCGCGTGCTTAGAGGCTAGTGCATATATATACACTTATATCTCCTGTTTGGGATAGTCATTTTATTAGTCTAAAATACCCTTGCATCTAATGTTTAATAAGTGAAAACAGTAACAATACACCTATTAACTCCCCCCAAAAAAAAAATGTCCCACAAAACTATTGTACTCTCACTCTCCCATTAGTTTACGGATGCGTTTGTGTAACGGCTGTGTTTGCGTTTGTGTAGGTTGCGTTTTTTTTGGCTGGTTCATTACACTGTTCATGGACTAGCCAAGTGATAAAAACGTGTAAATAGTAATTTGCAGTAATAAAAAATATTTTGCTACAGTATTTTCAACAATAAGTTTTCAATTTTCAGCAAAATAAACGGTATCCAAATGCACATTACAAATTGAAATTTAAACGTTCAATTTTCCACTCATCTACAATTTTAAATTTCCTGTAGTTATCAAGTAGTTACAACTTACAATGTTTTCCAATCTCTATCCTAAAGTCTTTTGATATTTCGAAAAACCACACACACAAGAAACCAATCTTCCTATGTTACTCAAAGCATTAAGAGTAGCGAGAAACATGAGTGGGGTCAACCACAAAAACAGTTCCAAGGTAGTATTTAGTAAAATATTTCTTTCTATTAATGTCATTATCTAATGACATAATTAAAAATAGGCTAAAATGTAAAACTCGCCTTCTAAGTTTCTCCAAAATTCATTTTAGTCCTCTAAATTTGTTTTCATTTATTACAGTTTTCTAAGTTTTAGATTTATTCTACAAAGGTCTTTTCGTCAACTTTTGTTATAATTTTTTGAAAAAAAATTTGGAAAATATTTTTCAATCATTAATTGAATTTTTAATTAAAATTTGAAGAAAATTTTTAAAAATTGAAAAATTAACCACAGCGTATAAAATTTTTTGATGGAAAATCCTTAATTGAATGAACTTAAAACTTAGAGACTGAAATGAATGAAAGTAAAATTAGGAGACTGAAATGAATTTTGGTGAAACATAGAAAGTGAGTTTTGTACTTTAGCCTTAAAAATAAAAACACTCATGGGATGGTTTTAATATTTTGTCCTCATCAAAAGTTGTTCATATAATTTTTAAAGATCCGTTTTTAAAAAAAAATTTAGCAAAAAAAAAGATCCATTATTTTTAGTACTTCACTGCCAAATTTTTTTAGTACTTAGATAAAGTTTTTGTTTAATTGTTTTCAGAATTATATTTTCCTTGATTCTGATTTTTTAGTTGGTATTTTATTTATTTCATGATTCCCATTCTTCTGCTTGAAGGTATTTTCATTTTTTTTTTCTCTCTTATATATTTAATTTGAATGTCGTTGATTAGATTTAATAAGAAGGCACAATAACTTTACCCTCGCTAGCTGTCCATCAGCGATTATACTTTTTAATTATTTAACACTATGGAAATTGCCTTCTTGATTATGCTACTGCTACTTTGATTAGATTTATCACTCAAGCTAATTCAAAGATCTTAATTCAATGATTGCATAATTGCTAACCTTTGAACATTTAGTGAAAATAAGGGAATAGTGATTGGAAAATGTAGAACCCCCAAATTGAGATGAATATAAAATTATAAAAATAAACTTAAAAAAAAAAAAAAAAACCCTCATCACACGTGCAAAATGCTTTTGATGAGACTAGAATAAATAATGTAAGTTGTTCATATGTGCACCTAATTCCAAACCCAAAAAATTAAAAATTAAAAAAAGAAAAGAAAAAAAAAAGAAGCTTTGAGATCCAAAAACAAATATAAACATTGAGATGGAAAAATGATTAATCGATGAATATGACAATTCAAGAAAAATTTAGTGAGAAGATGCAAAAATCAAACAATTTGACATGAAAAAAACACATTTAATTTGAATTTATCAGAAACACTCAACATTATACACTCACCAGAAATACATACCCAAAAAAAAACAAAAAGATTTTCCAAACATTATATGTTCTCGATTCTCTTTGTTATATACTTATATCAACATGTTTCTCAAAAAAAAAAAAAAATCAACATACAAACATATATACATATTTAACCTATTTTTGAATCTAAAAGTTTAGGCATTTTGTAGTCATAAAAATCAAAATCATTAATAAGATTGATCCCCCCAAAAACAAAAAAAAAAAAAAAACCCTCATCACACGTGCAAAATGCTTTTGATGAGACTAGAATAAATAATGTAAGTTGTTCATATGTGCACCTAATTCCAAACCCAAAAAATTAAAAATTAAAAAAAGAAAAGAAAAAAAAAAGAAGCTTTGAGATCCAAAAACAAATATAAACATTGAGATGGAAAAATGATTAATCGATGAATATGACAATTCAAGAAAAATTTAGTGAGAAGATGCAAAAATCAAACAATTTGACATGAAAAAAACACATTTAATTTGAATTTATCAGAAACACTCAACATTATACACTCACCAGAAATACATACCCAAAAAAAAACAAAAAGATTTTCCAAACATTATATGTTCTCGATTCTCTTTGTTATATACTTATATCAACATGTTTCTCAAAAAAAAAAAAAAATCAACATACAAACATATATACATATTTAACCTATTTTTGAATCTAAAAGTTTAGGCATTTTGTAGTCATAAAAATCAAAATCATTAATAAGATTGATCCCCCCAAAAACAAAAAAAAAAAAAAAAAAATCAAAATTAATTCCAAAGAAAAAAAAAATGAGGAACAATGGTGAAAGCCCTTGACCTATTTGATATTATTGATAGCATTGAGAATCTCAAGGTACTAGTGGTCCGTGGATAAGCTGACAACACTACTCATTAGTACCACTTGAGTTTAGGTATTTATTGCACCAATTAAGTAGGTAATTGCTTATTACTCTCTTTCACTCTTTTTTTTTTTTTGATTAATTTACTCTACCATTCCTTTTAACAGCTGTTTAATTAAATAACAAAATGTATTGTTTTGATGTTGGGGAAGACAAAAGCTTATGGTAAACGGTTGTTCCCATGATATAATTAGATTGAAAGTGGGTTTCCAAGATGACATGGATCTATGTGAACAAGTCTAGGGAGTAGGGAGAGCCTTCTGCGAGTGTTACAATTTCCTTTGGAAATCAATTGAGAAGGTAAATACCCTGTCTCCTTTATAAGAACAAATGTTTTGTTTAGATGTTGAGGAAGTAGGGAATTTGAAAAATTACTTTCTATTTGCTGTTTTGTTTATAAAACCAGTATTACTTTGTTTGATTAATAAGAAGCGTTCTTAAGTCGACGAAAGGAAAATTTTCAGATTTTATGAATTTTAGGACAACGTGTTTCTTTAATTATTGATTAGGAATTTTAATTACTATTTTTTAAATAAATATATTAAATTATTTTTATTACATCACAAAAAATATTTTATGAGAGTAAAAATTGAAATTGTTTCATAGTTTAATTGAATTCCTTAAATAAACTTTTTTTTTTAATGATAGGATACGAGTGCTCTTAGGGTAATTGTTAATAAACCATATTAAGAAAGTTTAACATCATTTTTATGAGAAATATTAGCTATCAACATGATTAATTTTTTTTATTATTTTCTCATAAAATATTTCTAAAAATAGTTACTAATTAAACCAATGATATTATCAACAAGCTTTGTCTTATCTTAGTTTTCTACTTAACTTTTTAGAGGTTTAATGAGTTATTGATTAGGCTCTATTTCATTTGTTAGTAGGTGTAAATGTCACAAAAGTTCAGCTGTTGATGTTGTGAAAGATGGCGACCTTGACCATCTTTTAACGGTTTTATTGGGTTAAACCAATGTGAATGAGTGAAAATAAGTTAATGCCTCTTAAGGTGGTGATTTAACTTATTATAATTTTCCTTCTAGATTGATGGTTTACATGGAGTCGTCACTTATTTTATTTAAATTGCAAAAAAGAAAAAGGAAATTCAAAGTGAATAAAACATAATTTGATTGAATAATTGAATTTTAAATCAAGTATAAAAATACAAGGTCTTGGTCCTAACTCCTAAATACAATCTAAGAATTACATAGTTTTGGTCTTAGTTACATTTTAAAAAATGCACAATTGCATAGATAAAACCTTATTCCATGAACTTTTGATCTAAGTTTGGGGGCTAAGTTGTTAAGAAAAACCGTGTTTAGGCACTCACCTTACCTAGTGAAACCGATCTTTTAGAGTATGGTGGCCAATTGACATGTCACATTATTCAATCAAACAATATGTTGTAAACACATAAAGCATATCATTAATTTGAAAGTATGGATCAAATAGAAATATGAAATTATGATCATGAATTGAAAGGAAGAATATATATATATATATATATATGAACATGTGATTGCAAGCATTGATTGTCAATTGTCAATCCATCATGATGCGTTTGATAAGGATTATTGATCTAACATATGAACGCAACAATGTAATCAAAGAACATGTTTTTGCATGCATGAGAATTTTAGAACATGGAAAGAACAAACATGATTTTTCATGGATTTGTTAACAAACTAAGATCTAAATTTTCCTATGAACGATGAAGGAAATTCATGCATGATAACACCTAAATCATTACTATTGTCCACGCCAGATTTTGGATGGGTGACCCCCCAACCGATTTGTTAATGGAAGTGGGAGTTTGTTTGGTGAGACACGTAGTGAAAATGTGTGATGAGTGGACAATTGAGTGTAGATATGTTTTAGTAAGTTCATTTTTATCTTTCCATTTTATTAAAGTCGCCATCAATCATTAGTTTTTAAGTTGTGATTGATTATCTATGTCTAATCCATTTTTATACCAAATTAACTAAGGATTTCCCTAAGGTTTCCTAAGTAAAGGGGTAAGACAAATGTCTTGAACCAAAGATACGGACTTAAAAGTTTGATTACGTGAAGGGAAGGTGTTAGGTGCCCCACACACTTATCCTAAGATAGTACCGTGTTTTGATTAATCCTTAATTTTAATTTTTTGAAAAATAACCCTTATATTTGATTTTTTGAAAAGGGGGTGAATTTAAACTACCAAATTCATTTAAATATATATGTAGCATGTGAGAATATATATACAATAGCGTATGAGGTAAAATGTATAATAAAAATCTAAGTAACAACATGTGACTAGGGTTGGCAGTTCGTGTTAGCCTGTCGGGTTTGTGTCATGTCGACTCATAAGTATTCGACTATATTGATCAACCCTAACCCGACATGTTGATTAAACGGGTTAGGATTCCTCAACCCTAACATAACCTATTTATTAAACTGGTCAGTTGTGTCGACCTGTTTATTAGATTTTATCAAAAAAAAAAAAAAACTTTTTTTAGTATTAATTAAATTGATCTGAATTATGAAAAACCAAACAAATAAATATTTTTAATATAAAATTCAGAACTAACAAGTAATTGCATTACAAATAATAATTCAAAGTTAAAACATATCTCAATATCACAAATAATCAATCATAATATGTCAAAGAAAATAAACCACAACAACTAATAAGTTTATATACCTAGGGTTTGAATGGTATATTGGTAAAATGTCATTTAATTAAACAGGCCAGACTTGTCAAACGGGTTATATATGATGGACACTAACTCAGCCCATTTATTAAACAAGTTAGTCGTGTCAACTCGAATAAGATATGAACCCATTAAACCTCAATCCATAACTTACTAATTTCATGTCGTATCATGTCGGGTTCACGAGTTGTGTCAAATTTTGCCCCTACATGTTATATGGAGAGCACTAACATGTGAGAATACATGGCGTGAAATAAAATTTTAATAACGAAGGCATTTTCCAATTGAAGCATATGTTCTACAAAATCTAAAAAGGTTCTAAGAAACTCACCTCCACCTTTCAGAGAAATTTATATAACTTACGTGCAAAAGAGGCAAAGTATAATGGTTAGTTTCCAAAGGGAGAGGGGAATGTAGGCTTGATTGCCTCAAGTACCCACTAACTTAATCAATTTAAGTTGGAGAAAACATTTTGAAATTGATCTTTGGAAAGACTTTGAAAAAAGATTTTTTATTTTATTTTATTGTAAAAAGGATTTTTTTTTGGGAAAAAGGAATATTGCCGTTTAATATATATATATATATATATATTGAAAATCTATCTTCAAAATCTAATGAAATTTTTTAGAAAATGAGGTTTTATGAAAATGATGCAAATTCTTATGAGGTTTTTGAGAAAATGAATTTTTATAGAAAAAAGGTGCAATCTCTTGAATTTTTCTAGAGAAGAGAATTTTTATTAAAAATGGTGCAAACTCTTTAATTTTTAAAGAAAATGGATTTTTTGTGAAAAGGGATGCAACCTCTCTAATTTTTCAAGAATAGGGAATTTTGTGAAAAAGGTTGCAACCACTTTGATTTCCAAGAAAATGGATTTTAGTGAAAAATGATGCAACAACTTTAAATTTTTCAAGAAACATAATTTTATAAAAAAGTGTACAACTTCTTTGATTTTAAGAAAAATGATTTTTTTTTTTTTGAAAATGGGATGCAACCGCTATGATTTAAAGAAAAATCAAAATTTTAATGAAAAAATGTTGCAACCTCTTTAATTTTTCAAGAGAATGTATTTTTTTGTGAAAAATGGGTGCAACCTCTTTGCTTTTTAAGAAAAGATATTTTTATGAAAAAGGGTGAAACCTATTCAAATTTTCAAGAGAAGAGGATTTTTATGAAAAAGGGTGCAACCTTAATTTTTCAAGAGAATGGATTTTTTTTGAAAATGGGGTGAGAAAAGGGAATTTTAGGAAAAATGGGGTTCATAGATGTAAAATCCCATGATTTGGAAAAGAGATTCCATAGAAAACTTCTTTCTAAAACACATATGTTGGAGAACATAATCAGTGAAAAAACCCTTTTTGAAATCAAGTTTCAAAGCCATTTAAAACCAATTTTAACAAATTAATTCTGTAGAAAAGTTCAGTAAAGAGAGAAAGAGGTCAAACATTTATTGTGGTGTATTTGGATTTGCAATAGAAGCTAGAATGACACCATTCAAAAATCCTTACACAAAAGGGAAAGCAATAACCACGTAACAAATGATAATGGATATTAGTTTGGCTAGCTTAAGGCTACAACTTTCACTAATAAAATTAATATGACTATATATTTTGAAAATTTAACTGTTGAATTACGTTGGCTTTATGTTCTTAACACACCTATCAAATTTTTGCCAATCAGATGTTATTTACTATACAATCTATAAATTTATTTTTTATGCATAAATTTAGACTAAAAAAACTTGAAAATTAAACATTTAATTGATAACATAATTATTGATCTCTGATTTTCTAGAAATTTTGCAAGTATGAGGATATAAGAAGAAGATGTGATTCAATGATGGATTTATTAAAATTCACATCTAATAAAAAGATATTGAATCAAGTTATAGTCTTAAGCTACAACTGAGTTTGTTGCAAAACTTTGTCCAGTGACGATATTTAAAGAGGGGGAAAAAAAAAACAAGAATAGAGCAATATAACACTAAACTTAAAATCAAAGCATATTAACATGTATATAATAATCTCCAACAAAATAAACATGTAGTCTATTGATTTATTTAAACAAAGTAAAATTCCAACAATAGTTTAAACATTCGAGTAAGAGTTGGAATAATCCAAGCAAGGCAACATTCCCATCATGATGTTCTTACCCAAGCATAAGAGAAATGGAATAAATGAATGAAAATGGATTCATAGACATGTAATATCCGAAGTGTAAGAACATGTATTATCTATACTCATTTTGAATCCAAGAAAAAACAAGCAAACAAAATAAGAGTATATAGACCCATATTTCACAATTTGTACACATGTAATTCCATGAATAAAACTCATATTATAAATATGTAAATCTAATACATTCATAAAAAAATGACATACAAAGCATGTCTACATCAAGGAAATTCAAGTACATAACATTTTCATCCCAACCATAGAGCATGGAAACAAAAGGAAAAGGGGTAGAAAATACTAGAAAATCACCTTTGAAGCACTTTAATTTTGGGAGGTGGGAGGAGATTCTAGAGAGCTTGAGAGTCTATGGAATTTTGGAGAGATTATTTGGTGATGAATGAAGAAGAGGGAATGGTCAAATTTATAGGAAAAGACCCCTACCCTTGGGCCCATATTTTTTGTGGTGTCAAGAATTATGCCAATACATAAATGGTGTCAAGAATTTGCCCACACTAAGTATGATGTCAAGAATTTCCCAATTACCTAACTTTTCTACTCCAAAATTTTTTCCAACTTCGGGTACCAACTTTGCACCTTCTATTGGAGGCCGTAATGGACTCCCTTTTTTTTTTTTTTAATAATTTTTTTTTTTACTTTCTTTATATTTCCGAAAAGCCCTCGTAGCATAATTTCCAATAGTTCTGACCTTGAGTCATTTGGAGCTCTGTACAGAAAGTTTTGGGTTGTTGAAGTGGGTTGGTTCATAGGTGACTAGGGTGTTCCAGCTTCTAAGTTGGTTTTTGTCAAACTTGTAAGCGCGATATCTTCCAATCCAGGTAAGCTCTTACAATGTCATTTTTACTAGGATGTAGATAAAAATCACTACTTTGAAAAGCTACCAACTTTCTAGTTCCAATCTTCACGAGTTGCAAGGAAATCATTCGCAAAGAGGGAACCCAACACTAGTTTTTATGGGTTTTGCACAATTTATCCTATTTCTGTGGTGTTTCCTGACTCTCTTGAACTCCGTTTCACTCAAACTTAGGTGTCATTGGAAGGATCATAACACCTACTTTCTAAGTCTATCCGCTCTTTTGGTCCAATTTTTGATATTGGACTAGTAAAATGCCTTGGAAAGTAGTGTAACAAAAAAAAAAAAAAAAAAAACTAGCTTTTGTTAAAAAGTTTTCAGTTCTTTGTTTTTGCAAATTGACTTTGTTCCAAGTGGAATTTTTGTAATTCAACCATGGTAATTTAAATTCAATCTTTCCAACAAATCCTCATTTGGGCCAATTGGGGATCGTTTGATTAAAATCGAATCAAATTGGGTTAAAATCAAGCTTATGGACAAGTAATAGAAAGGCGAAGTGTTTTGCACTTTTTTACTGTTTTCAAGATATCTTGCTTGTTTTAAATCTAATTTGAGCTCGTGAATAGTTATTTTAATGGGAAATCAAACATCTATGTTATGAGCTCAAAATTATTCTAATTAGGTGGTCAGATTTTGGTCAAATCAAGATCAAGTACAAACTGATGGTCGGATTTTGGTCAAATCAAGATCAAGTCCAAACTGATTGTGGTCAAACTTGTGAAAATACAATCGTGTCTGTAGGTATATTTTTAATAAGATATATTGCAAAACACTAGTCAAATAGTTTTCGAAACCTATGAAAAAAAAAAAAATCTGATGAAAAGTCTGAAAGTTCAAGGTCGCCATCACCATTACAGGTTATTAACTTATTTACATCATATTCATGTTATGAAATTTGATGTACATTTTTGGCAATGTGCCATATACTTTCCCTTATTGGAAAGTCATTTGTTAAGGGTTTCCAAGTAAAGCCTGGACACCACCTCAATCCAAGATGGATGATTGTCCCCATGCATGGAAAAGCATCACATGGTTTGTTTTGTTGAAATTCCATAAACCTTTCTTGGATTATGTGGTGTTCTCGTAGCTGGAGACCCTCTTCCTTTGCCTCACAGTAATAGCATCTCGAGAATTATACATTGGGTTCCCCTAGGCATGGCAGTCAAATTATATTTCGAATTTAGCAAACCTCATGGGTAATAAAGACATGCTTGCTTGCTTGTAAATATATATGAGATGGGAAACTATTTTGCTGATGATAATTCACAAGGTTGGAGTCAGGAGCAATTTAGGTGCACTGGGATTCCCGTGGAAATAGAAGTACTGTTTGTCACTGTTTGTGCTTTCAGAACATTTGAAATTTGAAATTACATTTCATGCTACCGAGTTCAAAATTCGTGGTTACACCAAAGAAAAAAAAAAAAGGTCGGTGTTGAAGAGAAATAACTAATCATATATATAAGTAAACTGTTAGAATATAATGTCATTTTCTGAAATTACTTGATAATGAGAATAGGATTTTGAATATTTTGATTCTCACACATCCATGCTATTTCATCTATATATATATATATACATTCTCTTTTATATTTCAAGATGTAGACATTTCTAAATTAATTGTGAATATGTATGTGAAATAATATGTATGTGAAATAGTACTAGATGTGGGGAGTCATACCTCTCTATAAAAGAAAGACTATTTGGTTTAGTCATATCTCTCTCTCTCTCTCTCTCTCTCTTTGACTCGACCAAGAACGCTCTACTGATGACTTTTTCTTTACTTGTCCAACCTATTTCTCTCCAACCTTAGAGCATTTCTGGCAGATTCTCCAAATTTTTGTACTATTTTGAGAATGAACAGTGACTTTTACTTTTTAGCTATTTACTTTTTTAAATACACTTTCCAACAGATTCTCTATCACATTTAAATATTATTTCTTCATTCATTCTTTATTATTTTTTTATCATCATTTTTTCTTTCTATATTCATTCCTAACAATTATATTTTTCAATAAAAAGTGTTATATTCACAACATTTTTCGCAATACTTTCACAAGAATCACATTAAAATCTTATGTGGAAAGTTGTTATTAGTTTTAATTTGAATTCATCGCTGAAATTATTTTTTTACTCACCAATATTAACTAATAACAATGTGTAACTTAAAATTTATTACGAAAATATTGTGAAAATATTGTGGTAGCATTTCTCAATTAAGATTTTTTATTTTTTATATTATTTTTCCTTTCTTTCAATTCATTCTCATCCATACATTTTTATTTCTTTTTTTCTTTTTTCTTGTTTTTCTCCTCCACACACGTGTCCAGCCTATTTCTATCCCCCCACCCCTTCTTTTATTTTCTTTTTCTCCCTCACATTCAAGAACATTCCAGCGAGCTCACTCTCTCTTTTCTCTGGCTCTCTCTCTTCTTCTTTTTTTACTTGATTCCAAAACATTCAACAGCTCGCTGCAATAAGAAAAGAAAGAAAAGGGGAATAGAGGGAAAGAACAAGAGAGATGGGTCATTGTGCTGTCACTCATCTTCGTTCCCAACGTTGTCCAGATGGGTCAGACAGCTTCTTCTGTCTTCTGTCTTTTTTTTTTTTTTTGTTATGATTTGATTAATTTTAAAATTGTGTTTTTGAGTTTGTATTTTGATGATCTGATTATGCTTGAGTTTAGAGATGTTTGAGAGAAAGATTGTTGTGTTTGTAGCTATTGTGTTTGTAGCTATGAGAGGAGAGAGAAAGAATTGTTTTTTTTTTTTTGAGATGTATGAATTTTTTAAGCAGAAAAAATTGATTTAGAGTTGCTACAGTGCTTTTCTTGATTGCTACAGTGTTTTTTAAATCTAGAAAAGCACTGTAGCAACTTCAAAAAATATTTGAAAAAGTTTTGTGTTTAGAGGATCTGTTGGAGTGTGAACAGTAACATTTTTTCTCCAAAAAAAATATATATAAAGCATCTATCGGAGATGCTATTAGTCTCCTAAATCCTAATGCTTTTCAAGTGGGTACGTGGCTTCAATAGAACTCTTTTAATCAATTAATAAATTCATGGTAGAAAAGTCAACACAGTCAAATTTGAACCCACTCCAATAGATGTAAACCAGTATGGAAAAATATTTAGCCATAAAAACATATATGCAATGCTATTTAGAATAGTGAATTGGTTTCATTTCCTCGAGAGCTCAACGTTAACATAGGGTTGCTATAATAATATAATCTAATCATACTCAAATCTCGTATAGAAAAAAACTATGCTCCTTTTAGTACCGGAGGTGATACTGCTGGTTAAGAAAAGTGAGAGACAGTTGGATAGAATAGATAGAGTAAACAAATCCAAGACCAATATGAAAAAAAGTGACTAGAAAATAGAAAATGTACGTTAAGTGAGTTCGTTTTTAAGACATAGATCTAAGAGATAGATAGTTGTTTCCGATGAACTTTAATTAATTTATTTATGTTGTAATAAAATGGCAGAGACTTATTAATTAGACTCATATTTGAGACACGTGTTTGTCGCATACGGTTCTATAAGCCGTCATCAACATTTCGTCATCTGACACCTGGCATACCATACCCTACTTGCTGTTTGTTGAAATTGAAAATGGAATGGACCCATGTGGTGGACAACTTCACGTGGTATTAATAGCAACCCCCCATGCAGAGAGAGTGTAGGCCAAGCCATAGATTTGAGGGATTTCGATTCTTCACATATAGTTATTTTTTAATCAATTGAGATAGGAATATATAACCTAAATCGTTTATTATAAAAGAATGATTGAGGTATTAAAAGAACTTCTCTCGACAAGGATGTAAATAGGACTTGGAGTTAGGGCCGGAGGCAGTTCTATTATTAGTTGCATGCGGTGACTTCGGCTTTCAGCTTCATTACTTAGTCGACAAATGTTTTCTTTTATTATTATTATTTCTATGTGTGTGTAGAGTGTGTCTTTTGTTGGTAAAGATAAAATAATTTTGTTTAAAGTTTTTTAAAGAGTTAAGTTGTTTGTTTTTAGTAAAATTAGTTAATTAGTCTCAATTTTTGTTGTTGGGCTAATATTTTGGGCTTGTATATATATATATATATATATAGAAAAATGATGTAAGTGGTGGACCTAGATGCAAACAAGTAAAAATTTGTTATTTCAATAGTTTGTAAAAATGTTATAAAAAAGTTTGTAATTGTAGCATTTCTCTTCTAATGATCAATGATATTATTAAGGGGGACAAAATGTAATTTTATTGAACGAAATTGCTAAAATTAGTACCTAAATATATAGTTATATAGTTATATTCTCTTTTTTTTAAAAAAATTGGGGTGGGGGGGGGGGGGTGTGGAGGGGAGGCATTGCCCCCTAGTCCATGAATGGCTCCGTCCATGCTGCTCTAATTATATATATATATATAAGTCAAAAGACTCCAAACATAGAGTAAATCCAATTAAATTTCAAATTGGATTTCAATTAAAGCAGCCTAATTTCGTGCCATGTGTTCCATCTAATTATTTTAATTTTTGTGCTAAACGAATTAATTTAGTGTTGAAAACAAGAAGTTCAATATAAATAAACTATAAAAAAAAAAAACCTTAATTATACATCTAAAATTAGAAGAAGAAAGAGTTTGAATGATTTTACTCTTATGAGCCATTTTTTTTGTAACTATTTAATAATAATTCAAATGTATAAGTTATTTATGCAATACTATGAATATATGTGGTCCGTTACTAATTAGATAGAAATATATATGTGTGTGTGTGGGAGTATGTTAACTATGATTGTTTTTAACAGTACCTGTACATATGCGCGGGGTTATAAACTAGCTAGTTATAAGAACTTTAAAGCATATTGATCCTATCATATTAACTATCTACCATTTGATTCATATTCCACAAAGACTAATTAAAGAAGTAATTATTTATGATTTTGTCTTAATGTTCAGGTTTGGATTAATTATATAACTTCCCTGTCTAAACATATATGCTAATGGAGGAAGTTACTTATTGAAAGCCTAAACAACATGGACAATATATATTTAGTAAGAAGTTGTTATAATTTGTCTTTATTTAAAAAAAAAAAAAAATAAATTAATAACATGGAAAATTTGATTTAGTGTAGGTTGAAACAGGACTGCCCATCCTGGAACTTTCTTCAAGGATATTTTTTCGCATAGAATTGATAACCTTGACAACCGGGGTCTGTAAATATTTTTGTTAATTCCAAGATCCTCGTTTTAGGGGATTGTATGGCTAGTTGCATTGTAAACCTGCCACAAGATCCTATAGATTTCCAAAGTACTTAAAATTCTAATTTGACAACAAGTACTACATCTCCTTTACTCCTCAGGTTAAAAAGGATTTCCCTGTGCTCATATTTCATGACTTTAAATTAATAGGAAGTTCCAACTTGAAGTATTAGGTTTCTTTTTAAAAGTACTATTTTATTTTAACATCCATATATATATGGCCCTGAATTTGTAATCAAGTAATATGCACACCCCCCCCCCCCCTTCTCAAACCCCCTTTTTTTGAGTTTCGAAGCTGTTTATTAGTTTAGTTTAAAGGTTTAGAGTAAACCTATAGTCTTCTTGATAATTGCACAAGAGAGATATGTGAGAGATACACGGAAAATTCTTAGGTATTTCTAGAGTACGGAGAAATTGTACTCTTTCCTCTCATATTTATTGTGGACACTACCATAAATTTAATAAGTGAACTTCACCATGAATGTAAGAGAAATGAGCACCATTTTTTGTATTACGAGAGTAGCTAAGAATTACTTGAGATATATATATATATATATATATCGAATGTCATACTTTCACATGACAATTAATGGCACAATTAATTACATGGTGAGCCTACTATATCTCTTGAGAAAATTATTCACTTGTATAGGTAGACCACGAGAAATTATTATTTACATTACGAGGACTACTGATGTGGTCCTTCTTGACTAACGAGATGATATCATCTATGTAAATATATATATGAGCTTCCTAATCAGCACAAGTAATAAAAAATAAAAATTATCAAATGATGTCACATTTGCATAAATAACAACATTTTATTGGTTGGAGATTAGGGAGGACCACGTCAGCAACTCTCCTGATGGACCTAATAATTTCTCGTAGACCACCCTGTGATCTTCCCTACTAATAAATACTAATAAAAAGAAATTATTTCTTATTAATTTCTAAATTTAAGAAGTCTACGTAGTCATGAAACTGAAACCTACAATAATTTACCTAATGTATATTGGTTAGGACCACACGTAAATATTGGTTAGACCACAATTAATGAATAATTTGATTAATTTCTCATATCTTTGGCCATGAGTACCTTTGCATATTTAAGGAGAATGGAAACCGAGCAATGATCAAAAATCATTTGATGTAGCATGCTCAATAATTAGCAGCCGCTTTGGATGGGGGCATTTCAGGAGAAAATAGAATAGAGGAGGAAGTCTCTTGGAAATCATGTGTTCTTCCTTTTAATCCTTTTTTTTTTTTTTTGTTCTTTTTTTGTTTTCAACATCTAAATGAGAGGAAAATATCTTTTATCCACTCAACTCCGTCTTAATTTATCTTTATTTTTCATTTCTATTCCATTAGGTTTTTTTATTATTTTATTATTTTTTATCAAATCTTAAATCATATGAAAAAATGAAAAAATAAGAAAATTTTAATTAAATTATAATAAAACCTAATAGAATAGAAATGAAGAAGAGGATATGGGATGTCAAAATTGCCCCACCCTACGCAAACTATGTTGTCCTACTTTGTCTCATATTGTTTTTCCTGCCACAGAGGGTTTCAGTTTTGCAGATTAGGATCTCTGGTGCAATTACCCCCTCTCCACTCACAATTTTTTTTTTACCACTTTTACTTATATATATATATATATACTTTAAACTTTTTTTTTCCTACATATCATATTTATATAAATATTTATAATTCTATTAATACTTATATATATATATATATACTTTAAACTTTTTTTTTCCTACATATCATATTTATATAAATATTTATAATTCTATTACCATCTCTTAAATACACTTCTTTACCATCTCTATGTCATCGGCACCATAGCCACCTAATTAAGAAGAGCAAAATGCACGCACCTTGTGCCCCACTATATATATATATATATATATTTCTTTTTTCTCTCCCCAAAATGGCAACGAGGCACCCAAAATCTAACTGTAGCTTGCCCCTTTACTATCCCTAATAGGTTTCTTTCTTCAATGTATTTAAGTTAGATTAATTAGATAGATAATTTATGCAATTATTTATTATATTCAAAGAATGAGAGAGCTCTTGTATTTATAGATATAAGTACATGATAAGATGTATGACAAATTAACCATTCAAAAATACCTGTAAAAAAAAAAAAATTCAAAAATACACTTGAAATACAAATTTAAATTTTACATTATCTAATGTTCCCTCTCAAGTAGAAAGATCATAGAAGGAGAGCCTCAACTTGTCATGGAGGTAAAATAAGATGATTAGAGGAAAGATTTTTGGCCATGATATTAGCCATTCTCATTAGACATTCAATTCTTTGTTTGATATTCAAATGTTTGCACACCCATGCAACCGCATGATTGAAAATTTACATGCACACACACTTGGATAGTAACATGTTTATAGGTTGTATGTTTATATGCTTGGATGTTTATGTGTTCATATGCTTATATGTTTACATGCTTGTATGCTTATGTATTTGCATACTCACCTGTTCATATGTTCTATCGCTCTCTTATGATCTTTATTCTGCCTTTGGTTATATGTTGATTCACATGACTTATAAATGAACTCTAGGCTTTAGACACAAGTGTGTATTCACGTGAGCTTAATTATTAGATAGATCCCATTTAATCTAAGATTTAGTAACAACTTATGAAGGTCAACTATGGCTAGGCAAGCTTGAGTGTCTAACATCTTCCTATCTTGTATCTTAACTCTTGTTTCAGTGGTGTGTAGACCTTCATGTAGTTATTTTTTGGTTTTTGGACCTATAACCAGGTGGCAACTCACTTGTCTATTTCTTAGAGACATTAGAGTACTTTCAAACTCGTTCTGGTTTCGAGTCCAAATTGCATTTAGGGAGATTGGGTATTGTGTACCTCGCCATCATAAAAAGGAACCAACATGACGTCATATCAAAGCCATTATAAGGTGTACCATATTGGACATTGTTTACCTGAGTTCTATCAAGTGAAAAGAGATTGATGGAGGAGAAGGCATTGGAATGGATGAATTTATGGCTTAATTAGTAGTAGACTATACCATGTAGGAAAATTAATGGGTGTAGGTCAAGTAGCAAAGGTTGTGGCAAGATCGCAAAATGTTAAAGTCTTGGAGAGATAAAAGACTACCAGATGTCGTTAATTTATTAGGCAAGACTTTAGCTTTGTGCAAGAACTAACTGACAGAAAGATCAAGTTGCTTAAGGTTTTGGAGTTACATATGTGAACGATTCGAGTGTTTGAAGTCGTTGCAAGAGAGGACTATAAGTACTAAATTGGTCTATATTATGTGTGATGAATTGAGGCCAACAACTAGAGGTATGATCTATTGAATATTAGTTTTAATATACTATGTTGAACATGCTACAATAAATGCAGAAGCAGAAGTATAAGATAGAGAACACAAGAAGGTTCAGCCTAACGATCAATGTTTATGGAGGAAACCCTTAAATTACATCTTTATTATATGAGAATGTAGTATAAATCATGTGTTACAATTAACATAACATGAGTATATATAAAAGGCTAAATCCTAAACTAACCATACACTAACTATGGTTAATAGACTTATAGTACAAGTAGGAAGTTTAGTTTGCACATAGGGTAAGATTGGGTTTAGGCTTATGCTATTGGGCTAATATATTTCTAAAATGATCTATTTAGATAGCGAGACAATGATCCTACTCATAAGAAGTTAATCTTAATGATTCCAAGCATCGTGGGCTAGATTAGGATTTTATTCATTATTGGTTGTGATATTAGGAGGTAGACATGGAGTCGACCCATCTATGAAGTCAACAAGTTTTTGGTCTCCAAGGTAAGGAATAAGTTGAGTTTTCCAATAAAGATAGTTGTTGTTAGTGAGTTTAAGGGAAATGAAATGGGGGGCAATTGTGAGAGGAGATGGTGAAGGATAGGTAAGAGATGAATAAGAATTAACAGTAGAAGAGACAGGTTTTGATACCGGGTTAATTAGAATAGAGAAATAATTTTATGAAATCTCTCATCATAAGAGAATTAGAAACCTCTTATTATTATAATATTATGTATGTAAGATGTACACCAAATCAATAATTCAAAATGCACTTAAAATACCATCAAGGTCTTGATAGTATACGTGATATTATTCATTATCATCACTTGGTGTGAGGTCAATAAGTCCACACAAGAGACCCCATTTTTTCATTTACTCCAAAAAAATATATATATATTTTGTATCCTCAAACACTACTTTATCTATTTTACCAACTCATTTTATAATTTACCTTACATCTCAGTTTTTATTTTTACATTAACCTAATAAAATAATATAAACTACCTAATAAAATAATATAAAAAGCTCTTTCCTCCCACTATCTTTTCCTCTTCACACACAACCACTAGATTAAATATTAAATACTAGGTTGTATATATGCAACCTTACTATTCATAGGTTGCAAATTTTTTTTAAGTATGCAAACCCAAATGCAGTGGGTTTTTACTGTCTTGAGTTGTAAAATAGCAATTGCAATGCTAGTGCTCTTAAAATACAAATTCCAAAGGTGTATAATCTAATAATTTGGAAGTATAAACAAGGGAATTGAGAGAAAGGTCATCATTTCCATTCTGGAAGGATCTTTTATTTTTTATTATTGAAAATTTAACGGATGTCCTAAACGCATTAGTTTAACAAACATTTTTAGAATTTTTTTGATAGAAAAAGAAAAAAATAATTAATTGTTTTAACTACTTTTTATATTTTCCATGAAAGTTGTATTAAAATTTTCCTAAATTAAAGTATTAACAATTATGGCATCCCTGTTAACATAACTTTTTTTTAAGTGCAAGACTTAAGTACGGTACTTATATATTGTTTCTTAGATTTCCCTCTTAAAATTCAGCTATGTGGATTTTTGCTTATAAGATGGAAGTGTATTGTTTTAGTTAAGTAGCCATATGACTGAATCTTAAAAGGGGAACCTACGAACAGTACCTAAGTTTTGTCATTTTTTTTAAGTGTCTAGTTAGGGCACACATTAATCATTCATTTTGGGAAAGTTTTTATGGAAAATTGAAAAAAAACTGTCAAAACAGTAAATTACTTTTTCGTTTTTCCATAAAAAATTTCAGTGTAAATACACTTTTAGTCCCTATATTTTGCACTTTTTCCATTTTGGTCCCTACATTTTATTTTTACCACTTTTAGTCTTTAAACCAATTAACGCGGGACATTTAAGTCCTTGAAACACTATTATGTTAGCCAACTAATGGGGAAACTGATGTGGGCATTAAAATATTATTAAAAAAATTATTTGCATTTTTTAAATGCCAAAATTAAAAAAAAATTAATTACTCAATTTTAAGAACATGAAGATCAAACCCCTCTGAATCAAAGAATATGAAACCCAACAAAGAATAGAAACCTAGCACCCAAATTCAAGAAATAAATCTAGCACCCAAACCAATATATGACAAACCCCAAATCTAAATCCAGCAACCAAATCATTTTCAAAAAAAAAAAAAAAAAAAAATCCAGCAACCAAATCTAATCTCTATCAAATCTAGAAAAACAAGAAACAAATCAAAGAAACCAACAGTGCATGTCGAAGAGAACAAGAGCAGACCCAGAATCAAACTTCACCTTCTCACAATCAAACCCAAAACAAGAGCAACAATACCCAGCAAACTTCATGTTCTCACAATTAAACCCACCACCACCACCATCGATTAAGAGCAAGTCAAACCCAACCAAACAAAACCATCTCTTAGCAACCAAACACAGCAACAAGTAACAAAAATCTCAAACAAAAATTCTATGGTTTTTGGGTTTGGAGTAGATTTGAGTTTTTGGGTTTGGAACAGATCCAACGGCATCATTTCTGCCTCCTCAAATCCAACGAAATTGTTTCACACCACCAACCCTAACTCCACCAAAATGATGCTGTCAAACCCCACTATTTCTACCTCCTCGGCCACTCCGTCCATGCGTTGCCCGAACTCGCCCTCGATACCATATTCGAGACTCCTGAGAAGTAAAGCGAATCGGACTCTGAGGCGGGGATTGGATCAGGTGGGGCCGAGGTGGAGGAGGAGGAGGAGTCAGGTTCGAAGATCGGGTGCCAGGAGCCATGGTTGAGCTCGTCCTCGACTTGTGAGGTGAATGGGACTCGGAGCCAAACTCGTCCCACTTGGACAAGTCATGGGGAGTGGTGGGATCGGGGGGCGAGTCATCGTTGAAGGATGAAGTGGCATCTTTGAGATCGTCTTAAGAGAGAATGAAGACGAAAGGGCAAGCGGTGAGTGAGAAAGGGTAGAGAGAGAGAATTACAAGAAAGAGAGTAATTAATTTTTTTTTTTTTAAGTTTTGGCATTTGAAATATGAAAATAATTTTTTTAATAATATTTTAATGCCCACGTCAGTTTTCCCATTAGTTGGCTGACGAAATAGTGCTTCAAGGACTGAAATATCCCGCGTTAATTGGTTTAGAGACTAAAAGTGGTAAAAATAAAATGTCGGGACCAAAATGAAAAAAAGTGTAATATATAAGAACTAAAAATGCGTTTACGCCAAAAATTTTCTAAAATGAATTACTAATACATATGCTCTAAGAGTACACGCTAGTAAAACCCTTTTTTTAATAAGAAGAAGAATCTTTTGGGACTTACTTAAAAGCTGGGGTTTGTGAGGGTACCGTACGCTCTGACTATTATCCTTCCCATAAAGGATATCATTAATTACCTCCAAGCTCCACCATCCAAATGGTTGTACAGGCTTGTAAGGACGGTGGTCAAAGTAGATTTGTTGTTGTCTGGGGTAGCCTTACAAAATAAAGTCGGTCCGTTTGGATAGCACTTATTATTGCTGAAAGTTGCTAAAAACTAATTATTGCTGAAAACACTGTAGCAAAATAATTTTTAAATGTGTGAATAGTGTTGTGGGACCCACTTTTAATATTAAATATTGTGTGAACAGTGCGTGAACAGTGTATGAACAGTGCGTGAACAGTGAAGTTTGTCCCCCAAAGTCAACAGCTGCGGCAGGAAAAAAAAAAAAAAGAAAAAAAAAAGGGAGAAAACGCAGAAAGGAAACGCGCCGTGCCTCTGTATCCAAACCCTCACCTTGTCCGTGTGGTAGTAGTGAGTGCTTGGTGGTTCGGTCAGTGAGGGACAGCCCCACAGGAACGTGGCCTGTTAACCTATTTGCCCCATAGTTTCCTTTTCCCCACCTTGTTTGTTTTGTTTTGTTTGAGCTTAATTTATATTAAAACCCCATGGTCAGTCAAAATCTAATTACATGCCAATTTTGTGCTTCACCAGACTAGCAAAAAGGGTTTAATTAAGGTGTTTTAACAGTTGGCCTATTAGATGCTGCATAGCTGTTAGTTGGTGTTGGACCACGATTTCCAATGCATTATACATAATAATGAAACAAGTTTAAGAGTTCGAATTGTGCATGCAAAAAAAAAAAAAAAAAATGATTTAGACCCCAACAGACTAGGTAGTAGATTAATGAAAAACCATTAAGCTGCGTGCTAAAAGGAAAGAACAAAAAAAAAGAATTCACATATACGGATCAAATTTTCTGTTTGTGCATGCAATGCATTCCATATTTCACCTAGTAATCAATTTTGCCTGAACACTGCAGACCTGGCGCGCATTGGTCCAATTGAGGCTATGAAATATTGCCCAATGTAAAACTAAGGAACGTTAATAATATTTTCCTCACAATAATGTTAGTTTTTTTTTTTTTTTTGGTTTTGTTTTGTTGATAGGCAATAATGTTAGTTTTAATTGGAAAGGATTTGTGATTTCTATATTTTTACTTTTTAGACGGTATTAGAGTAAGAAAAGACATGGTAGAGTAAGAGATTATAGGATGAGAGAGAGAGATAAAAAGAGAGACGCAAAAGTCAGTTTTTGGAACTTGAACCAGTAACAACTATGAGCCCTGCTCGATCTATTTATAAGTGATTTGCAGCTCAGCTCTCATTGGCTTATGGGATGTGTACATGTGTTAACACTCTAATTTCTATAAGCCAACCCTAAAGCCATCCATCCATCCATCTCTTGAGGTGTGTTTTGACGAGCTCTCTTTCAATAGTCAGTAGCCTTAACCAAAATGAAGGTAAGAAAAACATTTTAATTCGGTGATTACAGATATAATGTCTATATGCTAGCTCTGATGTGGCTCTATAGCATACGAGGTTATTAGTATTTTTTATTTTTATTTATTTTTATATAGAATTTTTAAACTTTTTTATTGCAGATTTTCACTTGGATGCAAAATAAGTTCAGTGGGAGACATGGGATAAAAAAACCAAGCCTCACAACAGGTAACAGTAACTAAGTTTTCATTTTGTGTTTTCTCGTACTTTTCTTCATTGGGTTTTATCAGCTGAAACGTGTATGGTTCTAATTTTAAAAACCTTAGTGGTTTCGATTAGTCAAGGGTTATCAAGTTGTTGGGAGAGTTCTAACACATTTTCTCAGTCCAAGGTTCTAAGTTGTAGCACATTTTACTTTCGTTCTGTTTAGGAAATTCAATAATATAGAACTGTTGAATATAATGGTTGTGATTCACTACAAATGTTATATGGTTGATACTAATAGAGAGAAGAGACTTCGTACCAATGCTTCGGCCTTCCTGTTAGACTAAATATTATGAAAAACATTAGGATTGTACTAATGCTTTAGGTTTCTGATGTTATTTTTGTTTTTATTGTTCGTGTAATCACATCTAAATGAAAATTGTTTTCTGAATCAATAGATCAAATGCTACAAGAGCCTCAAAAAGAAGAACTCAGCGACTATCATCATGGAGTGCTAGCAATTGGGACATTTGGGGAACACAATTTGAAAGATGATCGAGTGAGGAGAAATCTTGAAGGGAATTTATCTTCCTCCGAAGATCATTTACAAGATCTTACACTTGAAGAATTGGGAAAGCTTCTGAAGGATTTGAACTTGTTATTGCATGAACAGGTTGAGTCAACTTGCTCTAAAGAATCGGAAGCAATTAATCTTCAATTGCTGGATAAAGAGTCAAGCTTGGAAGCTGGTCTAAAAGTAGATATAAACTCATATTATAATGAGTCAAAGAGCGAAGATAGTAGTCTCCAGCGTAGCACCAGCATAGTTCTGAAAAGAGGAAAAGATATTGGTTCGGATAATATTAAGGGTGCAATTGGCAAAAAATCATTGTCTTTTCTTCTTAAGAAAATATTTGTTTGCAGAAGTGGATTCTCACCTGCTCCAAGTTTAAGAGATCAACTCCCAGAATTAAGAATGGAGAAGGTAATGCGTAGATCATATACATATATATATATATATATAATAGGTCAGTTTATGGAATATGCTTTTGTTTTCTTAACCAATTGAATAATACAATCTTTTATTCTGAATGCAAATCCTCTCTTCGGTTTTGAATGCAAAAAATGAGACAAAAGATTTGTATTTATCTTATTTTAATAATAAAGATTAAAATTAAGTAGGTATGATACATTTAAAAAATATAAAAGTGCTCTTTTTTTTAGTAGCTAGCTAGAGTGTGCTAGCTGTAGAATTCTCTATTATTATATAATATATCAAGTACCAATAATTCAAGGTATTACAGAATTTTATTATTTTAACCTCATAAATTGATGTATCAACTTTTAAATAATAGACAAAAAAGTCAATAAGAGATTTTTTTTTTTTAATTATATTTTTTGTTGTGGTATCAATCACATTCTTTTTTATGTCAGTCTGTAAGCTATTATAATAAAATTGATTGGAAAATGATAAAGTCATTGCTAGTTTTACTATTAAAAGTTTACAAACTAATATGACAATAATTTTGGTTAATTAGCGTCACCCAATAAAAATAAATAATAAATATCTTAATCACTTTTCTTTTATTATTATTATTATTTTGTAATTAGTGACCTAACAATTTGTATGGCTTAATAAATATCTTAATCTATCACTCAAATTAATTGATAATAAATGTAATATTTCCATCATGTATTTAGATTGGCATGTACGATGTGTGTACTTTGAGACCATATGGATGCATTAGACATTAACAATGACATGCGTACTCATATATACATGTACATTTCAGATCATGCTAACCCATCCCTTTATAGCTTTGAAGCAATGTTTTTTTTTTTTTAAACATATGTTGATTTCTTTGTAAATTTTTTCCTCTTGGCTGGTTAAAGATTTTGAGGGCAATGCTTCGCAAGAAGATACATCCCCAAAGTTCTAGTAAAGCACTGTCTATGAAGAAATACTTGGAGAACAGACATATGCCAAAGTCAGCGGCCGAGGATGAAGTGAATGATAAGTCCAACAACGGAAGTAAATGGCTCAACACAGATTCTGAATGTGAGTTCTTTTATATGATATAATATTCAACATATAAAGTCTCCCAAAAAAAAAAAAAAATGAACACAAAAATAATATATATATTAGTTGGTAAATGTTGCGTGCCTCATGGCCAAGAATTTATGCAAGACTCATTTAAACCTTCTCTCTCTGGAGGTATTAATAAAAATTTTGATAGTCATTTTTTTTTCTTTTTGTTGTAGATATTGTTCTAGAGATATAGATTTACTCTACTTTGGTCAGCAGTGAAGACCGAAGAATGATTGGTAAGATTAATTGTTACTATGTCTTTTTGATAATTAATTTTTACTGTTTAATTTTTTATTTTTAACCTTTTACTTGAAATCATGTTCTTTTTTTTTTTTTTTTTTTTTGAACAGAAATCATGTTCTTAATTATTAATTACTCGAAAGTTATACAATTTTGCACTACAATACCACAGAATACACATAATGCGACATTTGCTTCACACAGGTAAATATGCACATAGATATATAGTGCAGTTTGTGACACGTTTAATATTACTGTGTAATCTTTCACATGATCAATCAAAACCATCTAAAGCTAGGGAACAATGCAAGCTTTCATATATAAAAACCTAGGGGTGGATCCAATAATGGAGCATAATACGATTTAACAGAGGATATCAGTTAGTCATCCTTGACAGAATCAAAATTTCTAAGATGCCTCTCCAGTCTCCACATCATCCATTCATGATTGAATGTTATGATTCAGCATATGTTCAAGTTCAATGCACAGTCCAACTTGTCAGCAGTTTCTGCATTGAAGCTACTCACATTGGACTAATCAAATCCCTCTGGAAATGTTGGTAAAGATGGGTTATTGCCCATGAGTGTCTTACAACTTTCCTTGTATTTCCTGAATCCTGTATCATGGGATGTCATGTCTATTGCTACCCCTCATTGTACTAATTTATATTTATATAGAACTTGGCTCAGGTCTTGTGCATTGGATCCATTACATAGCGACGCTTGATCAAAAGTATACATGTTATCATCACAACGGTCCAGTGCACTGAGCACTAGACCCAATCTTTGCCCTTTATTTATATTTTTTGGTACCAATCAATCACAACAACCGTCAATTTATAATCATTTTGCAGTAAAACTAGTAGTAAATTTAGCATTTTTTTTTTCTTTATGCATTGGTATTAATAAATGTGTAACACAAGGGTGGGTAACTGCGTACCGTAATAGGTTCTCCCACATAAAAATGCCATGTTTTTGCACATGGTATACAGTGGAGGCTAGACACATTCCCAGACGGTAGAAAAAAGTAAATGCACGAACTCACTGCACGTTCCACCTTGTCTGAAATCATTATAAGAACACAAAAGTTATATAGAAAAACAACATAGGATTCATCATCATCATCATCACATATAAATATATGTTCTTTTATCGTAACTTACACTGAGGGGGAACCTGAGACTTGGAGAGAACGATACAGTTATCTCTGAAAGTTTCAGAGTAAAACCCACCTTCTGGGTGGGCAGCCAGATTCAACTTGGCTACAATCTCTGATGCCGAACCCATGTTTGCTTTCCTTTGTTTAGCCTTAATCGCACTCTTTCACCTGATCAAATCACAATTCAGATCAACCTAACCTTATATAATATTAAGCCCCAATTGACTAGTATATACTCTTTATCTTGAATATACTGTACACCCACTCAGCCAAGGCCCCGTTGGCTCCTTTTCAATTTAAAGATGTACAATGTTTAAGTCTTTTGGGGTGATTTTGCATTGCTAATGTTCAAGATTGACTTGATTTCATAATGATTTTTATTTGCCAAGAGCCTTATAGCTCAATTGACACATTCTAGTATTTTTAATAAAAATATTTAGGGCTCAAATTCCTCATCTTCATTGTAATTATTGATTTGGTAATGTAAAGCTTTTTTAGAAGGGAGGGAATGGTTGTATGAGAATTAAAAATAATAAAAGAAAAAAAAAATAACTGTTATCTTATGTGATAGCTCAATTGTTATGGCATTTTGTTGTGCTCCGTACATGTGGTTTGAATCTTATTTTTTATACTCTCACTATTTATCATTTAAACAAAAAAAGTATAGAAAAAATTAGTATAACTGAACTAATGACAAGGTTGACTTATAATGTTTTTTGGCTCATTTTCTCTACTATATATGGGATGGAAAACGCTACTTCTAATTATGCATCTCAAGTTTTATTTTGGGGTTCTGGTCAAGAGGCTTGTTGCTTTGCTAAGAGAGTTGCAACTCTTTTTTGCTTGCTTTGCATGTTTTTTCACTAGTTTATGAGCTACTTGACTTGTTTGTAATTTTGTTTTGTTTTGAGAAATTTTCTTGCTTGTTTAGAAAAAAAAATTTTCATTTCTTTTCTTGTTTTGAGAAAAAATATATAACAGTGGAACATGTTGGATTGTCCATAGCAATTTTAAAATACAACAAAGATACAAATAGTAATGAAAAGTGTCACAAAATTGAATTGAACTTTTTTTTTTTGGGGGAGAAAAAGAGAAGAAAATCTAAACTCCGACAGCAAGCAAAGATTGAAGGTAATGTACCATTGCGTTTCTACATGTTGTTCAAGGGGTATTGGGGGGAAAAAAAATTTATCTATATATAAAAAAAATTTTACTAGTTTAATTTTATCTTAGAAATACTTTTGCACACTCTGATTTAAATCTTGCACACCCTAATCACATTTTAGCCCAACCCAAAATCAAGCAACAACATAGATTTGCCCATCCCAAAACCAAACAACATAGGTCATAAATCTCTCTCTCTCTCTTTGATCTGATCTTTGATCTTAGTATCATGAATCTTATCTAATCTTATCTCTCTTCTCTATTTGACTATCTCGGTATCTCCGACTTTAAAAGTAAAGAGTGAGTGTTTGTAAGTTGTGAGTTGTGAGTATTTCTTTCTTTATTATAAATTTATAGTATATATGTGTGAGTTTGTGTTTAATACTAATTGTGTATTGATAGTGTGCATTATTTTTCAATTATTATTATTTTTTTTTGTAATAATGTTATTTGTGTGTTTATAGTATAAATATAATATAACTTTATATAGTTTAATAATTAGGAAATACGTATAAATATAATATAACTTTATATAATTTAATAATTAGGAAAATACAGTATTTGTTACGTGTGTATGTATTGTTATTGTTATTATGTTATAGTATCATTTCATTATAAAGTTAGATTCAAGAAAAAGAATAGTAAAGTTAGTGATTGACTGATTGTTTAAGCATTTGATTAGTTAAGTAGAGACTTCGTGTATTATTTATGTATAGATGAGTGTGACTATGTGGATCAACAAAAAATAGAGTGCCAATGGGTTTAGTTTTGTCATTTAGTTTAAAATATGTTTATAAAAACAATGACAAATAGATAATGACAATTGCATAAAATAAAAACATTATACAAACTTGCTACACCTACCTGCATTAACAATAGATAATAGCAATTGAGATTGGACAAGCAAGAAATCTCTAAGAACCAAAGCAAAAAAAAAAACATATATATATATATATATATATATATATGAATTGTCCATATCAATTTTAAAATGCAACAAATATACAAATAGTAATGACAAGTGTGTCAAAAAATTGAATTGTACCTTTTTTTTTGGGAGAAAAATAGAAGAATATCTGAATACCAACAGCAAGCATAGATTGAAGGTAATTGTACCATTGTACTGTCCACCGAAGGCATAATGGGTTTAGTTTACTGCAAGCATACATTTGAGTAATGCATATATTAATATCCATATTAAAATCCAAATACAATTTGATAAGAGAAAGAAATGTAAAAAAAAAAAACCATTTAAAAAAAAAAAAAAAAAAAGGGGGAGAAAGCTACCTTTATAAATAAACTTTTTTTTGAAGCGTGTTAACATTGCCATCTCAGCGTTGACCAACTTAGCAACATTTCAGTTTTCGTAGCGATCCCCAACCCGTCGAAGTCGATGATGGTGTCTCTGAATGAGGAACGATGCCAACGATGGGGATGTGAGATATTTTATGCCAATCCTCTCCACTGTCTTTCTTGCACCGCTTCTCCAGATGTGGACATCCTCCAATTTCAAGTGTTTTGAGTGCCGTAAGATTCTGTAGCTCGTCTGGTATAGACATTAGATTAGGGCAGTTCCCAATATCCAAATATGAAAGCGATGTGAGGCATCCAATCTGCTTAGGCAGAGAAGATAAGTCTTCACAGCTCCGGATTTGCAGATGACGGAGAGCAGTTAGATGTTGAATACCCTCTGGCAATGAAATTAACTTAGGACAGCTGTCAATATTTAAATCCTCAAGTGCAATTAAATATTGAATTCCCTCAGACAAAGGGCAGAATTTGTTGCATCTCCGAATGGATAACCTCTGTAGTGAAGATAAGCCCTGCAAAACATTCATTGGTAAGGACAAAAGATTATTACACTGCCCTATGTACAGTTCCCGTAATGAATGTAAGTTCTGGAGTCCTTCTGGAAGACTTTCGATCTTGTCACACCAATTAAGATAAAATTGATTCAACGCAGAAAGATTATCCAACTGATTAGTCAGTGACTTGAGATTGGGCATTCTGTAAATCTCCAACTTTTCAAGCATCTTATGATTTTGCAACAGTCCATCTGGAAGAATTGTCAATTCATCCATGTCATCAATCAGAAGGGAAGAAAGTGAAGTGAGATTCATCACTGACCTAACTAACATTGCATTGTTTCTTCTCATAGTCAAACGTGTAATGGAAGGAATACTAGGAATTTCAACTAACTTTAGGCAATCCATGATATCTAATGTGCTTAGGCAAGGAAAATTTTCTCCTCCAGTCATTGTTCTCCATTTCTCCAAATCACGCATATTATAGAGCCCAAATTCCTTCAATGAGGGGAATGAAATTGCACTGTCTCCATGGAACTCATTGCCAATATATTTCACAGCATGCCAGCCAGTTATATTAAGAACCTTGAGGAATGGTAGTTTGCCAAGAGGTGGCAAATGTTCACATCTTTCCCAATAATTTAGCGAAATTTCAACCAAATTACAAAGAACTGAATTTTGAATCCATGTTGGAATTTTTGAACCATGATAGTTGCATATAGATAGTTCTTTCAGATTTGAATGAGGTTGGAGACCATCAAGAACATCTTCAACATGGTCCGGTACATGGCTTTTTTTGTCACTCTGCCAAACCAAACTTAGCGAATGAAGATTTTTTTTTCCAATCAAATTTGCACTTTTGGCCTCCTCTGAATTTTTGACATTATCAAGTTCCTTTATTGTCAACTTGTTCCGAAGGTTTAGCCCTTTCAACTCACTTACATGATAACCATTTTTGTTGCCAACAATGAAGAAGCTCAATGATTGGAGGCAAGTTAATTGTCCCATTCCTTTAGGCATACGAGTAAGAGAATCACAACCAGCGATGCCAAGATACATAAGGCTTTTCATGTGCTTCATACCTTCGGGTAACTCACAAAGATAGAGACAGTTCTCTAGTTTCAGAGTTTGCAGGTTCAAGAGGCAGGTTGTTGATTTAGGTAAAACTTTGGTAAAAGACTCAGACATATCAAGATACCTCAAATGTTTTAAATTGTTGATTGATCTCGGTACTTCCTGAATCATAAATTTAAAATTCAATACCCGAAGATACTTTTGTTTTAAGAAGAATGGCAGAGAAGCTCTACGACCAGATGCACCAAGGCACGAGCGTAGAGATCGAACTTTACAAAGATCCTCATTCAAAGAAATGTCTTGTGATAAGGTCATGCCAAAAAACATATGAAAAATCTTGCCTTCAACCTTCATAGCTTTGCCGGATTCCCCTGCAATGCATTCATGTCTCATAATAGATTGAGCAAGGTCATGCATAAGGTCATGCATTTTACATGTTATATAGCTGGGATTCCTCTTCTTGACATCTTGAAAGAAAGACCTCCGTACCAATTCATTGAAGATATCTACGCCAAAATCATACAACTCAGATGGTCCTTTGGAGGGAATAAAACCATTAGCCATCCATAGTTGTATCAACATATCCATCTCAAGCTCATGATCTTTCGGAAATACACAGCAATAAGCAAAACATTGCCTTAGGTGTGGGGATAGATGGTGATAGCTCAACATGAGGGCAGGCAGGATGAAATTCTCACTTTTCGGTAAATTCCAAATCTGACTTTCTTTCACAATTAACCATTCACTTTTAGTTCTTTTTGAGTACACAAGGCTTCCAAGAGCATTTATTGCTAGAGGTACGCCTCCACACTTCTTCACTATTTCCTTGCCAATTGATTCCAATTCTGATCTTTCTTCTACCCTTTCCAACCCAAATGCACGTCCTTTAAATAAGGACCAAGATTCATCCTCTGACAAGCATCCAATGTGGTGTATAGGAAGTACTGTGGCCATCATCAGTGCAATTTTTTCAATCCGAGTTGTCACTATAAGCATACTACCTTTCGCTCCACACATCAACACATGTTTTAGGCGGTCCCATTCCTCTTGGTTCTCATTCCAGACATCGTCCAAGACAAGCAAGAATTTTCTCCCACGCAATTTTTCTTGCAACTGTTTCTGTAGTGGATCCAACTCTGAAGGAATACTTGCATTACAATCAATGGATTCTATGATTGCCCTCACCAGCCTTATTATCTGGAAATCATCTGATACACATACCCAAATTCTCAATTCAAAATGCTTCTCCACCTTTTCATCATTGTAGACTAACTGTGCAAGCGTTGTTTTACCCAAGCCCCCCATGCCCCATACAGCATAAATGGCCAGATTATCTTGATCATCGGACACATTAGTGAGCAACACATCAATGATCTTTTCTTTTTCCTCATCTCTTCCATAAATCACACTTTCATTCACAAGTGAGCAAGTTTTTCTTCTTTGGACATCAACAACTTCCGTGTTCATAACTCCCTCACTCAAGTGGAAATCAGATCTCTCCCTAGCAATGGCATCCAGTCTATCCCTCACATTCTTCAATTTATGTGCCATTTTCATGCGAAATAAAAGTCTGTTTGGAAGAGAAAAGAAGCTACTTACTTGGCCTGTCGCACCTTTCTCTCTCTCCACCTTTCGTATTAGAGCTTCAGTTGCAAACTCATCCAGAACATTATCCGCATCACGAGCTCCATCTTTGAGCTTTCCCAGCCAATCCCTGATAGCTTCACTGTTCCACTGCTTCTCCTCTGCATCTTTGAGAACGGATTTGATGGTAGACATCGTGCTCTTAAGTTTGTCAAGCTCAGCTCCCAAGCCCCAAGCAAGTCCAAATTCTTTAAGTGCAGAAGTACTCAAGTTCTCTACCACAGTGCTCACCAAGGCAGAAAGAAGTAAGTCCGCCATATGATCTCTCTTTCACTCACTCTAGGAATAAATTGCTATACGAATAGAGGATAGTTGAAGAGAAGTGAATCACCAGAAGGGAAATGCTTAATTAGCTACTATTTTGCTTCAAGGCCTAATTTACCTGTAAGTCTTTCTGCTTTTGGCTCCACTGGGCGTGGACTTGAGTTGACTATAGCATATTCTCTTTTGGATGGTATATTCCTAGTGGGATTTTAATTAATTTTTCCGTCTTTCTTTCCTTCTCACTTTAGCAAGCATTGATTAGTGATTTTCACATCTGGCTCCACACGGTTTTGACTAAACAATCCATTAGTGGATTCCACATCTACTCCAGCTCATTAGTGATTGCTCCTTTGTTGCTTTATAACCCAGTAATTTCCCGGAAGGATCAATCAACCGCTCTCCCAATTCTGTCCAATTGGAAAAGCATGATCATTTACACCCGGTTTGATACATGTGATTAAATATATATTTTTAGTTTTTAAATAACACTAGTCACATTCTTGCATGTTGCATGTGATAATTTTTTTAGGACGGTCTCGTTAAATATTTTATTAATACTATAATTTTAGTTATTAAGCATTAGTTTTTTATTAGTTTTTAAGTTAATATAAACCTTAAATATACATTTTTTTTACCTTTATACACTTTTTTTCTCCCTCTGGGTTTGTATGAATATGTGTTTGAAGGTTGAATTTGAAGCCAAATGCAAATGGGTTGCTTGATGATTTGCTACTAAGATTTGTTTTGTATGTATTTGTGGAAATTTGATATCTTTATAAAGTTTTTTCCTTCAATTATTATTTATATGGGTGCAATTTGCTTTATAGAATTCAATGAAATATGTTTATGTATTTAGTTACTGTTAGATTTAGAGATTCTTTTTTATTTATTTTTATAACTAAATTTTGGATATAAGGGGGTTGTGATAATGTTTTGTGGTTGATTAAGATGTCATTTAACTTTGAATTTCTTTTTCTTTTTCCATTAATGAAAGCCTCATTTTTGGAGTGTCTGTATAGTAGTTATAGCAATTTTGAGTTTTCGAAGTAGTACTAAAACCATGAACAATTGTGGTATAGGTCTAACATCTCTATCAGTGTTTTAATTTCAGAAAAAGAGTCCCCCCTCCCTTTCTCCCCTCTGTGTGTGTGTGGGCAAGCATCGAATTTAGTCACCTTTTTTTAATGAATGGATCCATTATAGATATTGGAGTGTCCCTATACATGTGGTGGACCTGTTTAGTCTGTTGAGGATTCACAACGGACCCCAAAAGTTTTGTGACTAACGCATTGTTATATAACTCCTAAATTCATAGATTTAGACATTACTTCCTTCTATCATTCAACTAATAACGTTAGAACTGTCACCTTCAACATAATGCAACAATAATTTAAGGATGGTTGCTTCATTTGTTGTTGACTTCCTTTTATAATTCAACTAATGACATTAAAATTATGACCTTCTACATAATGAAAAAATAATTCAAGGATGATTGCTTAAGCCCATTGAAAGCACTCTTTACCTCATTTGGTGGTATACTATTTCTTCTTTTTTTGATAGGTAATATAAGAATTATTATTGATGAAAATGGAAAAAGAAACATACAATATGTTCATGAGAATGAACACAGCAAAGTACAAAACAGAACTGGTGGTATACGATTTCTATAATTGAAAAACCTGCAGAGTATGAATATGCAGAAACTTTAACTACTTCTCATAATTCTACTCAGTAGTAATTGACCTGGACCTGGACCTGGATGCCTTAGGAGCATCTACACTTGGTCAAGCTTAACAAATTTTAACTCTTGGAATCTATTTCCCTCAAACAGACATTGAGGGCTCCAGTACACAGAAGCCTGTGATTGGTGCTATGGTAGGCTCTTCTTTAACGTTTGCCAATGTCTAAACTCACCACTTTTTTATAATAAAATTCTATCGCCCAATGTTGAAATTCTTGCACATTCACTGCTTTTGTTTCAATGCAACCCATGCAAGCACTGTTGTTTCTATGTGAGCCGCCCCTTCTACCCCCTTCCTTTTCATTGGTATGAAATCAAACAATTGTACAAATAAGGCATTTTGTAACTGCATAATCTAGAAGTCATCATAGATTCAATCTAATTGATATCAGAAAATCTCTTTGTTATAAATTATTTTGCTTCTTAAACTTCAAATATCTTGCAGAAAAACTTCTTGTCTTGTTGAGAGATGGTCGAAAGCTCATGGGGATACTACTCTCTCTCTCTCTCTCTCTCTCTCTCTCTCTCTCTCTCTCTCTCTCTCTCTCTCTCTCTCTCTCTCTCTCTCTCTCGGCAACCTATCGTTTTCCAAAATTTGATGATGAATCTATGACATTAAATATGCATTATTACTTTTTTTTAGTGTTTCTAACTTTATTTGTTTTGTATTTCATTCTTCCTTTGATGTATTGGGTGTGAGAATGAGTGTTTCCCTAGCATTACTCCACTTAATGCAGACAATTTTATTTATCTAATTTAGGCAAAATATTATATTTTAAATTTTTTATAATAAAAAAGAAGTGGAAATATAAATAATTTAATGATATATATGGGGGATGTGGCTAAAAAAATAAAAATAAAATATATAACAATAACCACTAACTTATCCAAATAATTTTATGTAATATAATAATAGTACATTCTTATATGCCATTTTTAATTATTTATAATGCAATATGATAATATTTAACAATCAAAGTCATAAAAATATAAAAAATGAAAACTTAAAACACAAAACTAAATCCCATCAACCAAAATAGAGTTCTAAAGAATACAAAACTTTATCAAACTAAAATAGAGATGCAAGAAAAATAAAAATAAAAATAAAAATCCACCAAAAAATTGAGGGAGAAAGAGTGGGAAATAACCATTTTTTTTTGTGAGAGAAAATTATGTAAAGAATGGAAGAGTGAATGACAAATTTATACTTAGAGGATGATAATAAAAAGGAACAAAATAAAGGAAAATAAAAGGAAAGAGGAAGAGTTATATCAATATAGAATGTTTGGGGAGATGAAAATGTAAAGAGAATGAAAAAGGTTGGAGAAAGTGAAAATGTTAAAAAAAAAATGAGTACAATTTGATGAACACAATTTTCTTTTATTTGAATTTAATTAAAATATTACATTTTTTTTTACTTTTTAAAACAAAAAGAAAGAAAAAATATAAATAATTTAATGATAAGGAGGATGTGGTTGAATTTCAATATTGAGTAAAATAGAAGAGAAGAAAAAAAATAAGAAAAATTAAAAGATATAACAATAAACACTAAATTATCCAAATTATGCTATATAATGGAATACTATTTTATTTTTAT
Organism: Quercus suber; assembly: GCF_002906115.3. NCBI lineage: Eukaryota > Viridiplantae > Streptophyta > Magnoliopsida > Fagales > Fagaceae > Quercus > Quercus suber. Next base: position 159,697 of record NW_027069484.1, read on the forward strand.
CTACTATCTTTAATTTTTTATGATGTAATCAGATAAAATTTAACAATCAAAGAACAAAATAATAATAATAAAAACTTAAAACACAAAACTAATTTGTATCAACCTAAATTAGAGTTCTTAAAAACACAAAAATTTATCAACCTAAAGTGGAGATTTAATAAAAAATAAAAATCCACCAAAACATTGAGAGAGAGAGAGAGAGAGAGAGAGAGAGAGAAAACATTTTTGTGAGAGAAAACTATGCAGAGTGACAAATTTATGATAAGAGGGAAGAGATAAGAAAAGACAAATAAAGGAAGATAAAGGGAAAGATGAATAATAATATTAAAGTAGAGGGTAGTGGGGAGATGAAAATGTAAGAGAAGAAAAAAGGTTGAAGAAAGTGTAAATATTTAAAAAATAAGTGAATTTAAAAAAAAATTATAGGAAAATTGGAAATAAAAAAGAAATATATAAAGATGTTAAAATCGACAAAGATAAATATGTAAAGTCAATAATCTATTTATATATATATATATATATTTGTAAAAAAAAAAAAAGGAATAAATAATAAATAATAATGATATGGTGAATAACGTGGCGATGAGGTGATGCAACAGAAAATCAGCAGCAATAAATGTCACGCTTCAGTTTTTGAATATGTGTTTGAAGGTTGAATTTGAAGCCAAATGCAAATGGGTTGCTTGATGATTTGCTACTAACATTTGTTTTGTATGTATTTGTGGAAAATTGATATCTTTATAAAGTTTTTTCCTTCAATTATTATTTATATGGGTCCAGTTTGCTTTATAGAATTCAATGAAATATGTTTATGTATTTAGTTACTGTTAGATTTAGAGATTCTTATTTATTTATTTTTATAACTAAATTTTCGATATAAGGGGGTTGTGATAATGTTTTGTGGTTGATTAAGATGTCATTTAACTTTGAATTCCTTTTTCTTTTTCTTTTTCCATTAATGAAAGCCTCGTTTTTGGAGTGTCTGTATTGTAGTTATAGCAATTTTGAGTTTTCGAAGTAGTATTAAAACCATGAACATTTGTGGTATAGGTCTAACATCTCTATCAGTGTTTTAATTTCAGAAAAAGAGTCCCCCCTCCCTTTCTCCCCTTTGTGTGTGTGTAGGCAAGCATCGAATTTAGTCACCTTTTTCTAATGAATGGATCCATTATAGATATTGGAGTGTCCCTATACATGTGGTGGACCTATTTATTCTGTTGAGGATTCACAACGGACCCCAAAAGTTTTGGGACTAAGGCATTGTTATATAACTCCTGAATTCAAAGATTTAGACATAACTTCCTTCTATAATTCAACTAATAACATTAGAACTGTCACCTTCAACATAATGCAACAATAATTCAAGGATGGTTGCTTCATTTGTTGTTGACTTCCATTTATAATTCAACTAATGACATTAAAATTATGACCTTCTACATAATGAAAAAATAATTCAAGGATGATTGCTTAAGCCCATTGAAAGCAGTCTTTACCTCATTTGGTGGTATACCATTTCTTCTTCTTTTGTAATAGGTAATATAAGAATTATTATTGATGAAAATGGAAAAAGAAACATACAATGTGTTCATGAGAATGAACACAGCAAAGTACAAAACAGAACTGGTGGTATACGATTTCTATAATTGAAAAACCTGCAGAGTATGAATATGAAGAAACTTTAACTTCTTCTCATAATTCTACTCAGTAGTAATTGACCTGGACCTGGACCTGGATGCCTTAGGAGCATCTACACTTGGTCAAGCTTAACAAATTTTAACTCTTGGAATCTATTTCCCTCAAACAGACATTGAGGCCTCCACTACACAGAAGCCTGTGATTGGTGCTATGGTAGGCTCTTCTTTAACGTTTGCCAATGTCTAAACTCACCACTTTTTTATAATAAAATTCTATTGCCCAATGTTGAAATTCTTGCACATTCACTGCTTTTGTTTCAATGCAACCCATGCAAGCACTGTTGTTTCTATGTGAGCCTCCCCTTCTACACCCCCCCCCCCCTTCTTTTTCATTGGTATGAAATCAAACAATTGTAGAAATAAGGCATTTTGTAACTGCATCATCCAGAATTCATCATAGATTCAATCTAATTGATATCAGAAAATCTCTTTGTTATAAATTATTTTGCTTCTTAAACTTCAAATATCTTGCAGAAAAACTTCTTGTCTTGTTGAGAGATGGTCGAAAGCTCATGGGGATACTACGTTCTTTTGATCAATTTGGTAAAATATCCAAATAGCATGCTAAGTTCTAATGCTTTTTATGCTTTCTGTTTCTTTTTGAGCCTTAATTTACTCTAGTACTCTTCCATATTCACAGCTAATGTTGTTCTTCAAGATGCATGTGATAGAGTTATTGTTGGCGAACTTTATTGTGACATCCCCTTGGGTCTATATGTAATCCGTGGGGAGAATGTTGTCTTAATTGGAGAGCTGGTATAATGTTTTCTTTATTACGCTGTGAGACTTGTCTGTTGTTAACAACTACTGCAAAATTTAGCCTCTGATTTTCTTAATTTACATCTCATTCTTTAGGACTTGGATAAGGAAGAGCTTCCCCCTACTATGACTCGTGTGTCAGAAGCAGAGATAAAAAGGGTAAGTTCCTGGTAGTATATTGTGTTTGGCTGCTTTGAAAACTGAACATTGATTCCAATCTATACACATTAGCCCTGTGTACGTGTAATTAATTCATTGTTTTCTTGTAAAATTGCCTTCACCATAATCCAATAATAAGATAATGAGAATTTTGCATATTTTGTAAAGATATGCAGCAGCAGAACAGCAATACATATGTTCTGTCTTGGCAGTAATCCACTTGAGTCAAAAGTCTCCAATTACAAATGTTGAAACCACTTTACAATAATTTTCACCTATAAGCCCCCGCAATGCATATGTGTATATATATATATATATTTATAAAAGTGTTGATTTGGTTAAAGAGTGGAATCCTTTAACTGCACTACTAAGATTAGTTGGTTGAGAATTCATTGCTTTTGTGTTTTGCACTTTCAAATAACTCAAGTGCATGTTCTCTCTCCAGGCTCAGAAAGCAGAAAGGGATGCTACAGATCTGAAGGGCTCCATGAGAAAAAGAATGGAGTTCCTTGATTTTGACTGACTGATCCTGCCATGGTATGAGGTCATGCCTTGTCCGCAAATATTAGTGCGGCTGTGACCTAAATATGAACTATGCAGGGTAAGCTTACCAGATTTACACCATCTTTCTGGAGGGGGCAGCAAAAGAACAGTTGCATCTGTTATGCGGACCTAATTCGCCAAGGCTAGGAGGGAAGTCAAGTTTTGGATCTCTTAGAGGCAATGATGCTTCATCTCCCCCCTATTTGGTCTCTTGTAGTCCTTACATTTGGTTTTTCTTATCTATCGAACACAATTTGTCTGAAATTATTAAGAGTTGCTGATTTGGCACCTCGTTTTTTATGGTGTCATCATTTCACTTCATGTGTAAGATGGTTATTCTTGTTATTCACATTATAATTGCATGCAGCCGGTTCTTTATGTAACTATTGCTTCTATGCGCTATCTTGGCATGCCCAATTTTCTTGTCATTTCCAATGTTTTAGATATAGGATTTTCCAGTCCAAGAGACACTGCTGTTCATTGGTCCAATGTCGTGGAAACAATTAAGGTATAACTTATAAGCTTTATTGCTGCCCCCCTTTAGTCAATTATAGAACGTATAGTTGAGTCCTATACTGATATTTTCTCAATGATCAATGGTAAGATGTGGAAAATTATTAGGTAAACCCATAATACAATTAATCTGCCATTATATATATATATATATATATTAAATGACTTGCACGTATTGGCGTGGAGTACCACAGCAGCTATACTTTGACAGTACCTATTAATTACTCATAATGGTTAATTGTTTTGATAGCATTGTAGAGTTGCAGATATCTTGATGGAGAAATAAGATGCTTATGGGTCTTATTTAATCAGATTTGAGTGAGAAACAATCTAGCTAGTGCTTCTTTGGGAGCTTGTTGCAGATAGGACACCGCTGTTTTGTTAGACATGGAATTTAGTGTTGGCTACGAGGTTTGTGTAGGGTGTGAATTTTGTGGATCCTTTGTGGATGGCTTTTTGATCCTCTTTTCTTACAGAAAAATGCCATTGTATGCAATCAAGTTTTAAGTTTTTTAACACTTGAGATTTAACCAGAAAAATAATTCAGAAAACTTAGTATTGTTAACTTTTATTATGATTTGTTACAACATACACCAAATCTTGAAAGTTGCACAGAAGAGGTTCATGAGAAATCAGCTCTGATCATTATTTAAACATGGCATTGCATGTGAAGTGCAAGCCTAATGTTTCCATGTCACACTGAAAATCGGACTCACCTCCCCTTCATTCAGGGAATGTAAGCAAAAAGATAAGGACCTCACTGAGCGTTTTGCCAGTTCGAAGTCCTGAAACTGAAAGGCAGGTGCACAAGTGCAGCCCACGAAAAAGAAGTGATTCTCAACATCCCTTGGAGGTGCTTTAAGCATCGTCCCATCTGGGGAAATGCTGATGTCCTTTGTTGGAAAGATTGTGTACTGCAGTTGCTGATTGTCAAGCAGATTGGGTCCAAGGCAAGTTAGTTTGACCTACCTATCTCTGTCATTCAATTCCACTATCTGAAAGAAAATATCAATGGTGGTGGAAAAAATGTTACAATAGAAAAGAGTAATTACAGTGGGAAGGAGGGCTGCAAGACTGAAAATTGTATAGATTTTCTATTAGTTTTAGGCGTTTAAGCATAGTTCGTTCTATCTTGCTACTTTATGCAAAACAAGCTGTAAATGAAATAAGCTGAATTAAACCAAGTTTTAAAAGTTTGGAATTGTTCATTAATTTTATTTCAAACACAAGTTGAGTTAAAGTTTAGCACCAAACTAGATTATATATTCAAGTTTGGTTCATTTTTTTGTTTAACAAGCTTGAACTTGCTCACAAACTACTTGATTAACTTATTCTTTTTTCATATATAGTACTAAATTTTGTAATCCCTTCACAAATCTATGCTGACAAGTAATAACTAAATTATTTTTGAAATTACATTATTTGAGTTAATAAGATAAAATGTTTTTCATTAATGAACTTATAAAAATTAAATCCACCTATTGGGCAATGTGGAGTTTGGTTTTGTGTTCGATCTAGTTTGTGACCCGACCTAACCTGAACCAACATGGAAGCGTTACAGATTTAAATGAAATTTTGATGAGGCCTAGTTCATAGAGCGAAGGCTTGGGCTGATATTTTAGCTATATTTCAAGAATGCCTAATAATTACTCATAACATGTTTATGATGGTATAATTGTTTTGACAACATTCTTGAGTTACCGACGTCTTTGGTTAAATAAGATGCTTATGATTGTGGGTTTTATTTAAACAGATTTGAGTGAGAAACGGTCTAGGTGATGCTTCTTTGGGAGCTTGCTGCAGATAGCTCACCACTGCTTTGTTAGACGTGAAATTTAGTGTTGGCTACCGGGTTTCTGCAGGGTGTAAATTTCTTGATCCTTAGTGCCCAGCTTCTTGGCCCTTTTTCCTGGCAGAAAATAGCATTGAATATTTGTATGTAATGAAGTATTAAGTTCTTACCACATGAGATTAACCAGATAAAGAAAATTCAAGAAACTAAGCATGTTAACTTTCATTATGATTTAATACAACACACACAAAAGTTGAACAAAGAGGTTCATAAAACATCTGCTCAGATTATCATTCAAAGCATTGCATGTGAAGTGCAAGCCTAATGTTTCCATGTTACAGTGAAAATCGGACTTGACCTATCTTCATTCAGGGAATGTGAGCAAAGAGATGAGGGCCTCACTATTCGGAAAGTGTGAAAAAAGTTCTGAGCGTTTTGCCAGCTCAAAGTCCTGAAATTGGAAGGCAGGTGCACAAGTGCAGCCCACAAGAGAGAAGTGAGTCTCGCCATCCCCTGGAGGTGCTTTGAGCACTGTCCCATCTGGGGAAATGCTGATGTCCTTCGTTGGAAAAGAACCAAACCACACATTTGGAGGCACTGTGTACTGCGGTTGCTGATTGTCAAGAAGATTGGGTCCAAGGCAGGTTAGTTTCACTTGCCCATCTTTGTCATTCAATTCCACTACCTGAAAGAAAATATCAATACGGTGGTGGAAAAGAATGTTAAAAAAGAAACAAAGTAATTACATTGGGAAGGAGGGTTGCATGACTGAAAGTCATACAGATTTTCTATTAGTACTAGGTGTTTAAGCAAAACATGTGATCAATCTTGAAATGCAATCTTTCAACTAAGAGATGAACTAAACACAACTTTATGAGTACTTTTCATGTTTCAGTCGTTTTCAATGACAATTTTATGAAGACCATGCTAAAACACAACATCTACATATACTAGAACAAAAGAGAGAACAAGGGATCTCATGACATGAGTGCTTTTGAGTGTTTCATATGCATTTTCTGCAACCAAAGCAGTTATACAATTTTGCACTACAATACCACAGAATACACATAATGCGACATTTGCTTCACACAGGTAAATATGCACATAGATATATAGTGCAGTTTGTGACACGTTTAATATTACTGTGTAATCTTTCACATGATCAATCAAAACCATCTAAAGCTAGGGAACAATGCAAGCTTTCATATATAAAAAAGGGTGGATCCAATAATGGAGCATAATACAATTTAACAGAGGATATCAGTTAGTCATCCTTGACAGAATCAAAATTTCTAAGATGCCTCTCCAGTCTCCACATCATCCATTCATGATTGAATGTTATGATTCAGCTTATGTTCAAGTTCAATGCACAGCCCAACTTGTCAGCAGTTTCTGCATTGAAGCTACTCACATTGGACTAATCAAATCCCTCTGGAAATGTTGGTAAAGATGGGTTATTGCCCGTGAGTGTCTTACAACTTAGGACTTGGCTCAGGTCCAGTGCATTGGACCCATTACATAGCGACGCTTTACCAAATGTAGACATGTTTTCATCACATCGGTCCAGTGCACTGAGCACTAGACCCAATCTTTGCCCTTTATTTATATTTTTTGGTACCAATCAATCACAACAATTGTCAATTTATAATCATTTTGCAGTAAAACTAGTAGTAAATTTAGCATTTTTTTTTTCTTTATGCATTGGTATTAATAAATGTGTAACACAAGGGTGGGTGACTGTGTACCGTAATAGGTTCTCCCACATAAAAATGCCATGTTTCTGCACATGGTATACGGTGGAGGCTAGACACATTCCCAGATGGTAGAAAAAAGTAAATGCACGAACTCACTGCGCGTTCCACCTTGTCTGAAATCATTATAAGAACACAAAAGTTACATAGAAAAACAACATAGGATTCATCATCATCATCATCACATATAAATATATGTTCTTTAATTGTAACTTACACTGAGGGGGAAGCTGAGACTTGGAGAGAACGATAGAGTTATCTCTGAAAGTTTCAGAGTAAAACCCACCTTCTGGGTTGGTAGCCAGATTCAACTTGGCTATAATCTCTGATGCTGAACCCATGTTTGCTTTACTTTGTTTAGCCTTAACCCAGTTATATAATATTACCCCAGCTGACTAGTATATACTGTATACTCTTCATCTTGAATATACTGTACACCGCTTGATGCGAAAGTCGTCACCTACCTGCTACCAAATTTTTTTGTATTTTTTTATATTATAATTCCATAATTTGGAGCAGTTGAATTTTGAAAGATGGGCACATGAGACAGGAGAAGCAGATGCATTACGGAGAACAACTTAAGAATACTCGCTATTATTTTAAGAAAATTTTGATACCAATTATTAAAAAAATTAACGAGTTTTCTAGAACGAAATTGGTATTTAACCATAACTGTACAACTATACAGTTAGTTGGACACGATTAGGGAGTATATAGATTACTAACATCTCGAGTCTATTAGACTCGATTTTCGTCTAAATAAATCGACTCTTTCAGGCTCGGTTTTCTTAAATTGACCTGGTCTACAGCCACGTGGAGTACACGTGGAATTCGAGTCTTATAAAGTCGATTTCTGACCGAGCATCCACGTGGCATACACCTGGCAATGATAATGACGTGGACGACACTTAGATCTCGAGGCTTAAAGACTCGGTTATCGATTCTCAAAAACTCGATTTCTAGTAGTGGTCACCTGTCTTGTCCGTTTCAGTTGGCACGTGTGAAAAATCAGAGAAATCAGAGACATTTTTGAAAAATAACGCCTCTCTCACAGTCTTTCATCTCTCACCTCTTCAGTCTCACTCACAGAGCTCTCTCACCTCTCCATTCTCACGGTCTCTCACTCGCCCTCTCCCTCTTCGTCTCACTCTCACACTTGAGTGCCTCTCTTAGTCACCCTCTCCACTCTCAGTCACCCTCTCCACCCTCAGTCACCCTCTTCGGCGAAGAGTTTGGTAAAGGCACAGCGAGGTGTACCGTCTCAGGCCTGTCCTCCGAAAGTTTGATAAAGGCCACCGAAGTAGAAAAATCTCACTCACAGAGCTTTGATCAGTCTACGCGGTCTGTGAAAACCAAAAAAAAAAAGGTGAGAAACAATGTTTATATATAATGGGTTTCTCCGTTTGGTTGCCGAGAAACAGTGGGTTTGTGGGTTCTGTTTTGAATTTCTAAAAAAGGACAACTTTATATTTGCTGAGGATTTAATTTTAGTGGGTTTGTGGGTTTTGTTTTGAGAAACTTTATATTTGTTGTTTGAGATTGAATTGGTTTGTGGAAATCGGATTATGTTGCTGGGTTTGTTTATATTTGCTGAGGATTTCATTTTAGTGCTTTGCATGTGTATATTCCTATGATGAGATGCAATTGTTCACAAGTCTATAGAAATGTTAGAAATTTTGATTGAGTTTATGTTTAATGGTGTGATGGTACTCTGTTTTAATCAAGAGAGAAAGCTCTAGTTATTTTTTGGGATTTTGTCTTCACCCGGTTTGTTTTTTTACATGGATGCTTAAATTGTGAATTTAAAATTGTGTAGAGGTCATAAAAATACAATATGTTGCTCTGCTCTGAAGTTCTCAATTATTGATATGTGTTAAAAATAAGGCTGATTTTTCATTGTACTTATATGTGAAGGTTGATACTTCAAATTATAGTAAATTTAGGTTTTGGAGATTAAATTTGAAGAAGTGTTGCTTTATGCGATTGGGAAAAAAAACTGACTTTTGATTCACTATTCTTTTGCAGGTTGGGCCAATCACATTTCAGACCAACTTTCAGCCACATCTTGTCTGGACCTTTCATCAGGTTGGGCTGGTCTCATCTTAATCCTTTATTTATTTATTTTTTATTTCATAAATATGCTTATCTTAATCCATGCTTATAGTAATAAAATTAATATGTATGCCTCATTTTTCAGTTATGAAAGTGGTAAACAGGCTATATGTAAGTCTGATGGTAAAATAGGTTGTGATATGTTTTAGTTATAAGGTTTTAGTACGAACATTAAATCAGGGATTGGAAAAGTGTCCCTACAGGTGACCCTTATTTGAAAACAATTAGATATCATTCAAAGAGAAGATCCAACCCCGCAAAATTATGTTGAAGAAGCTTATATATGTGAGGAGTTTCATGAGTTCCTTTATAGAGGAGCAATTTCGGAAATACAAAACCAAAATTCTCTAGTTAACAAGCCCAAAATTCAGAAGTATAAGGCCCGGAAAAATAAAATAAAAGAGTCATATATAGATAAAATGAGGAGAAATAATATTTAAGAACTAAAAATATACCATTGTGCACCTTTGGTGCTATAATCATTTTGCAAGTATAACGCCAGCTGCTTGTTTATTGGTTTCCTTGTATGGCTAACTGCCCCTTTACATAGATGCGTTGTTTAGATTAGTAAGGTCCAATGCTAAAATACCACTTCTCTTAACTGTAGGGGATTGTTAGTAAGGTCCAATGCTAAAATACCACTGGTCATCTAATCTTCATCAGATTTTTTTTGGCTCTTGCATGTCACAACTCACTTGTACTAATGCCATAGAGAAATTCTTCTTAGTGGCCAGTGCTAATGCTCATATGACATGCCACAGCAGCTTAAAAAAACATGTCCATGTAACTCTAGTGGCCAGTGCTAAGAAATTATTCTTAGTGGCCAGTTTATTATCACTAATATTTATGATCTTACTTTACATGTGAAGTTTAATTAATCTATGTATTGCAGGAGTATACTGCAGTTTGTATAATTTTTTAGGTCTATTCCCTATAAATTTTGGCTTTGCTGGTTAATTGAAGGGGAGCGAACCCTCCTAAATTTCCCATTTTAGTTGGACAAAATGACAAATATGAACCAAACTCAATTTTCACCTCTGGCTTAAAAAAAAAAAAAAACAAAAAAAACAACCAATGCATCTAGCATTTAGTTATTTTTTTATTTTTTATTTTTATCACTCGTATGGCATCTAGATTTTGTTTTGATCAGTCATATAGCATTTAGATATATATGGAAGAGTAGTATAACCAAGACCAACTGTTCATAATGGGGTACCACTTGCACGAACTTTATTTATTGGGTTAAAATATTTTTTTCTTCCTTGAAATATAGTTCAGGTTTTATTTTTAAAAAAATTTCTATATCCATCCATTCAAATTTAGAATATTCTATATTTTTTTCCTTCTTTCCACTCCCGTTAAGTTTTTTGCTGAGATGTCTAATGAAAGAGACAAAAATATAATTTGGACAATATTTTAGGGATAAAAATAGAACATAAACTATATCTTTTCATTTGTAAAATATAGGCTAAGTGCTATATTGGTCCCTAAAAGATGCATTCTGTCAGACACACCAACCAAAATCTTAATGAAAGTGGATGAAAGAACAAAATGGGGAACATTTTAAATTTTCAGAGACTGATTCTAGTTCACATTATAGGATGGTTCACATTACCAATGGCTAATTCTAGTTCATTTGCCTTAAGTGAAATCGTATTGCCTATGGTTGAAGAATTTTGTGGCTAGCATTTCTTGTTTTTACTTTGTAAGGTTGAATATTTAATATTAAATCTTCTGTTATTGGTTCTCTTTATGAAATTCAACTAAGATATTTTTGTTTTAGTGCTAAAATAGTTCCATCTTTTAGTGGTAACTTAAGAAGACTATAAAACTAAATTGTTGCTTCTGCCTACATGCATATATAAGGCAGCATATTAATGGGTTCTAGGATAACTTGGTACTGAGTTTCTAAGCTGTTACTATTTCATGTTACCTTAAAATGCTTTTTAGGTTGATTTTCCTGCTTTTAATATCTAGGCCAGCTTGGTTTCCCTGATGGATTATCTCCTGGAGGTCATCAGATATTGTGTAAGATGGATTGATATTTAACGTTCTCTAGTTGTAGGATATGTGTTATGTGGAAGAGTGCGTCCTGCCTGCTCCTGTCCTAGTTGTAGGATGTTCAAGCTGCACATATACAGGCATATGACAGCTTCGTATCATGTGTGTCTGTGCCACATATACTACATCAATGTTCTTATTTCTACTTTACCCCTTTGAGGTCCTATATGATACTCCATCCATCCCATATTGTTTGGTCTGTTTAGAAAATACAACTTTTTAAGGGAACACCATGTAATGCATTGTCTTTTACATAAAAATGTACAAGCTTCGAAAACTAACCTCCATAATTTAAACTTTAGTGAAAGAGGGGTATTAACTTTTTAAGTAAAGTAAAGGGTGTGTTAAGAAATTTATTTATTGACTTTTCAAAGAGGACTTCATTTTGGGATATCTCAAAATGGAATAGAGGACTAACAATTTGGGACATAGGGAGTATATAGGAATGGGACTATGTGAATTCTTAAGATTAAGGAGTCACAAGTACCCAAATGCCACGAGATTTATGATGTGGATCTTTTACACTTTGGGCTTAATGTTGACACCTCAATCCTTTCATAAGGATAAATATACTGCCATTCAAGTAAATGACCCCCTCTAATTCCAATCTTTACATACCCAACCATTAAATGTGTGGACAATGGTTATTTTCTTCCCTTAAAAGGGAAATCCATCAGACTTTCTGAAGTCCACCTTCATCCTTTAGTGTACATTGGACTAGCTGGTTGTTTAGATCCTATAAGCGAGTTCAGGGGTTGACCAAAAGAAATCCCAAATGCTTGATCAAATGGATCTTGAGATCTTCTCCGGAAGTGGATCAAAAATAGATGTAAATGCTTTCAAGCTCTTAAGGAGATCAGCTCCGTTCTTGTGGCGTATGAAAGTAGCCTTCTTTCCAATTGCTAATCCAGAAATTGAACTTGTCCAAAAACGACTTATTAGGACGATAGTTTTCGTCTAAAATCTACAAGGCCACCGTAAAGCTCTTTAAATTTAATTAGTACATCAATTAGTCAATGGAAAAGGAAAATAGCATGCCATATATTAATAGGACCCTTGGAATTATGGTTAGACCAGTTTTGCTGAAAGGTGGATAAAGACTTAGACTAAAGAATTCAACTTGAACATTTTTTATTATTGAAAACCAAGTTGAACATGGTTAAAGTTAGCCTTTGATAATTTTTTGGTTCAATTTTGTATATAAGATTTTTCACAATTTATTAAGATGATGAATTGTGATTAAAGTAATATCATTTTTACATGCCAATAACTTTTAGTTTAAATGGAAATATTCATAATTCAAATCTCTTATCCTCATTGAAAAAAAAAAAAATAAAATACTACGAGTCTTTTCTTTTTTCCTTTTTGAGAATAAAAAATACTATAAGAGTCTTGTAGCTCAACTGTTACTTTTTAGTATTTCTAACAAATTATTCCATAATTCAAATCTCTCTCTATAATAATCAAATTATTAAAAAAAAAATTTGTTTAAAAAAGAAATCACTTTCACATGAGTTATAAACAAAATTTTTAATTTTTATTATGCACCAAATATAATAAATTACACATTAATAATTGTGAAAAAAAAAAAGTTACAAAAATTTGGTGGCACTAAATTTACTGTAAATGTTTAAAAAAATTTTAAGAAAAATTATTGTAAATGTTATCTAATTTGGAGGTGACGGTTAGAGCACTGAGAGAGCGTGGTCAATGGCGTGAGCTTGGCCTAAAATTGACGGTCCAATGGGACGTTGTTACAATGCACTACCCATAAAAGAAAATCAAGATTAAACCTAATCCTCCATATATGAACGATTTATTTATATTTCATTTCTTAATGTTTATCCGATGAATACTTTGATTTATTTAATTCCCAATATCTCTCTCCTATTTTTTAATCTAGTCGTTAACATTTGAAGTTTAACAGACTTGTGAGCTATGACTTACAAAAGGGAAGGTGACTCTCATTTTTTTCTTCCAAGTTATAGGTAGATTTTGATTTCAATTTGTAACTTGTAAGACTTTCTTGTTGAATCTTACCGTAGTGAGTAGGATTATAGTGATTTGTCTTCATAATGCTTGACATTCAACAAATATATGGTGGGTATACCATCTCTCTCATATTGTAGATTGGAGTCTACTGTGAATTTGTTGAGTCATACTTAGGTAAGGAATACCTGACAAATCTCGATATATTATCTTCTTTAAGGAAGACCCGGCAAGTCTCGATATATTATCTTGTTTAAAGAAGGCCCGGCAAGTCTCGATATATTGTCTTGTTTGAAACTTTTTTATATTTTGTTTGAAACTCTTTGTAAATATTTAATCAGGTCTAAATCATGTAACCTTTTGCCTATAGAAGTGATGGTGGCTTATCACATTCCCACAAAATGGTGCCAATTGATGACAAATCAATTGTCACGCTGCTAACTTTGCAATAGAAAATTGGATGATTGAGCACCTAAAAGGCACAAGAAAGGAAACCTTGACATCATTGATGTGGTAACAACCCAAAGTTCTTTAATGCTTATATCAGTGACCGCATTAAAGGAATTATCTTTTTTAGTATATGGATTTCTCAAACCTTGTTATAGTAAACCATGAATTTATAGGTTTAATGGCGACATACATTATTTCTAGCCCTTACCTTGATTGTGGTCTAACTGGCCGTTGATGTGGCCATTGTGGACAAGCAGGGACGGAGCCAAACTATCAAGGGAGGGGGGCTAAAAAAAATCATAACTAAAATACTTTTTTTTTATAATCAAAATACTAATTTGTTAGTAAGATTGTTGCTAAGATTTATTATTTACCTAATAATACTTTGTTGTCTCTTTGATATAATTATAAAGATGTCAAACTATTTATAAAATTAAAAAAAAAATGACAAACTAAAAGACAAAACAACACAACCATGTCAATGACTCAATAAAAAACAACACTGCCACTGACCCATTCTACCACTACCAATAGTTTTCTTAAAAAAACTAGCAAAGAAAAATTTACACAATTCTTTTCATTCTTTCGCCACAGCCCCCCAAAAAAAGGCACAAACTTTAAAAATTCAAACAAGACCATCACCACGCACACTAAGAGAGCTCAAAATCATAATCTGACCCAAATCAAAATTTGAATAACCCTAAAACATAAAAAAAATATAAAAATAAAAACCAAACTTACTTTTAAAGGATCGTTCACCTCAGGTTTAAGTTCCACCTTAACTTCCTCTAGTAGATCTGGTGGCATGTGGCGACAATTTACTCATACACTCTCTTCTAATGGTGGTGGTGTGACCTCTGATAGACTTTGTGTCTCTATTCAACTAAAACCCTCTCAGGGGTATTTCAGTGTTTTTTTTTTTTCCTTGAAATTTTGTTGGGAATTACGGTGAGAGTAGTGAGAGTGTGAGACTGACATACAAATGTAGTTTTTTTTTTTTTAATCCAGGCTTTGGGCTGATTTTATGTTGTTTGGGCTTATTTGTGTGGTTCTTTGGGCTCTTTCATAGTTTTAAAGGGCAGTTGGGGGACCAAATTTAATTTTTCATGGGCCAGATTCAAATTTATTTATAAAACAAGTGTTCTTTTTTCTTGTTGGACCAAGGGGGCAATAGCCCCCCGGTCCAAACATAGCTCCATACTTGTGGACAACATTAGGTGATTCACTTTATTTGTGAACGAGAATCTCACTTTTAGGCCATTAATTATTGTGCATGTAGTTCATAGGTTCCGATTCCCACACTTTTCTCGTGAGGTATAACTCGTCCAACATGATCATATACAAGGCCCCAAATTTTGGGGCAAAATTTGAAATATGTTTTAAAAATAATTTTTTTGAGATATAGGAAAAATAATTAGTTTTACACTTTTTTTTTCTATTTTTAAAAAATCTCAAACAATTGAGTAATATTAGAGATAATACAATTTTAAATACATAGGGCTTACAAATATGTGTCATTAATCACAAGAAATAATTTAGATAAGAAAATGCTAGAAATATTATAAATTTTACTTAAAAACCTTTACAAATTGATGTGACAATTAATATGATTTGTGAACGTTAACAATCTACTAAATGCATTTTTAAATTACTTTTTGTGATTGGTGATACATTTGTATATGCCTCATGTTATAAAATTTATAACATTCCTAACATCATTCATTCAAATACTTGTTTATTTATCTTCTTGAAGTGTCATTAATCACATTTATTGTTATATTTTTTGTAAGTTTTTTTCTAGTAATTTTTTTTTATAGTTTTAGCATTTCTTCAACAAAAAGTAGAAGCATCATTTTGGTTCCCCTCCCATGGCCATGAGTAATGAATTCACAGATTTAAGATTAGGAAAAAAAGAACTTCATGGAAATTCTGTTGGCGGCAATTTTACGACTCATGAAATGGAGGTCACTAGTTCTAATCTCCTCTTTCCCTCCTTGGGATGAAATCTTGCGCATATATGTATACGAACATTGAAAGTGAAAAATAACAAATGCCACCTTGCTTTCCTACATGCGAAGTGTTTTGCTAAAACTGGAAGAAATTTGGATATAACTTGCAAGTAATTGAAAATCAGAAATCTTTTTTAGAAAGAGACTTGGTTGATCCAAATGTCTATTTATTGAATATTAAATCATGTTCATTAAACTTGATCATTATGTGTTGGTTGTTCAAGTTGTGAAGTGGGCTTCATCTATGTATTGGTTTCTTGAGATATGCATTAGGTATTGAGGTCATTAAAAATTATTACCTCATTCATATTTGACCCTTTATGTTCATCAGTAAGGTAGGAATCAGTGATCGTTGCAGCTTTGAATCCTTTTAAATTCATACTTTTGTGATGGTCGTCATTTTGTTGATATTATGTGCATTGACCTTCTTTAATGGCCATAAAAATAAATGAAACATGAATGAATTCAATTTATTTGTGCAAAGTAGGTATCCTTGGTGCTTTTTGTTATCTTGTACATTATTGAGTGCATTTGGAAGGAAATTTTACAATAGAGAATCTTAAATTGATATAATATTTCTAGAAGCATTATGGCAATCACTCAAGGTTCAGTTTTCCCTTCCTGTAATATTACATTTCCATATGCCGAGTTTTGTTTTGTTTTCTTTACTGCTTTTGGATCTCCATTTTCTTGCACTTAGATATTAAATTAGGAAAACTGTTTTAATTATTGTTGATAGAGTAGTTAACATCCTAACATTCTGTTTTTTAAGGATTTTTTTTTAAAATTAATTTTTATGATTAATAATAACTCCACATATGTCTATGCTTGGTGTCATATATTTTGGTCACAGTTGGTCCCAAACCCGGAAAAAGGAGGAGGTTTGCAGTAGGTTGACTGCCAGCGCGTAAAATTTGGTCACTCTATTATGAATGATTCCACTATAGATACATGTTAGGAGTTTCCACTAGATTACATGTGGCCAACCTTGATTAATTTGTTAAGGATTCATTGCTAACCCCAAAATGTGGGACTCAGGCTTGGTTGTTGTTGTTGTATGATCATAATCTTTGAATTAGTAAAGGCATGCTGCACTCGCTTTGCATTATAGATATTTCATAATTTTTAAGCTTGCTTTATTTTATGAAGCTTTGTTCTAGGGTGGTAGAGAAAATTTGACTTCGTGTTTCATGGTGTTTGGAAAGTGGAAGGACTATTATGACATTCAATGTTAGGGCCAAGAATGGTCCGACATTAATGGACATAGTAGAATGTAAATATCCAATTGATTCGACATGTGAAAAGTGTTCACTTCATAAGAAAATCTAATCAAGATTCTGGGAATTAGGAATGGAAAACTGGATACTTTCAATTTTATGTAAATTGCAATACTAATTACCACCTAACAAGCTTTCTCACATAAGCTAATGAAATCTTCTGTGTTCTAAGTTCCAACAGACTAGGACTGCAAGCTTTATTAGTTAAAAACATGCTCATATTAAATTTTCCTAGCATTCATCGCCTCAAGAGAGAGCAATGTGCTATTTTTAATATGAAAATGATGATTAAATAATAAATGTGTTAAGCAACAAATTAAAGAAACCCTAATAATAAGACTTTTTATTTTTTATATAAGTAAATAATTCATTAATAAAATAAGTCACGGGAGGCTCATGACTTTGAGCACTACGTAATGTAAAAGAATTTCTTAAATTATTCGAAAAAATAAGTGATTATTTGAAATCCAGTACAGTGATTCTACCTGTGAGACCCCGTGTATGGGTCCAATTAAACAGATTTCAAATTAGCAAGACTTCAAGCTTGTTTTTTGAACTGATTGTATCCTTAAAAATACGATCATTGTGCTCCTTCCACAATTGCCACACAAAAAATAATGGTGCAATTTTTAAATCGCCTTATAGTGCTTCCCAAACCAAAATCTCCATCCAGTTGATCACACTCCTTTGTAACACCCAATGGCTCCCAAACAACCTAAAAACTAGGCTCCATAAATCAAAGACAACTTCAGAATGGTGCAACGAATGGTCTACTGTCTCCTCACTACACCAGCACATATCACTAAAGGGTCATTCCCCAAGTGGTTGTCCAAACAAAGAAAAAGACCCTCTTAGGTGCCTTAGCACACCAAATTCTCTTCTAAAGGAAAAAATTTGTCGGTGCACCTCAAATAACCTCATTTTAAGAGCACATAGAAATGACACCACTCCCTTTTCAATTTCCGTTCCCGTCACCCCTTCCCTCCTAGGAATGTTGTAGTACCGAAGATCTTGGAAAGAACTGGCTGTTTCCAACTCCCAATCATGAAAACCTTTATGAAATCTCATGTTCCAGGTCTGCCCTACTGCTCGTACATGACAATCCAAAATTGAATGGAATGAGGCATTTTGATTAAGCAAGCAAGCATAAAGGTTTGGAAACAACTCTTTAAGAGAATGACTCCCACACCACACATCTTGCCAAAGCCTTAAACATCCCCTACCTCAAAAGACACAAATTGCTGCAAAGTGTCCCAGCCTGCCCTAATACTCCGCCATAAGCTACAGCCATGAGGTACCCTAACTAATCCCAAAGTCCAACCACCCCATCCCTCCCCATATTTCTTAGTAATAATCTGTCGCCATAAATGAGTTACCTTAGTTCCAAACCGCCATAACCACTTAACGTAAAGGGTTGGATTAAAACTCCCTAAACTTCATATCTCTAACCCACAAGTGGCAATAGGAGAACATACGGCGTCCCATGCCACCAAAGAGAACTTAAACTCTTCATCCGAGGTGCCCCACAAAAAGTTTCTCTGTAATCTCTCCAGCTGTTTAGTCATACTAGAAGGAATAGCAAACAAGGTGAGGTACACTATAACATCATACTTAAATATTGTTGGAATCAT
This sequence comes from Quercus suber, assembly GCF_002906115.3. Lineage (NCBI taxonomy): Eukaryota > Viridiplantae > Streptophyta > Magnoliopsida > Fagales > Fagaceae > Quercus > Quercus suber. The sequence continues at coordinate 178,437 of NW_027069484.1, forward strand.
ATTACTCATATGCAAGTAAATGTATATCCCTGGGCAATCAGAAAATGCCACTAAACTCTAGATATGGACGAAGGGCTGAAATTGAAATCCAAATGATTAAAGAAATGCTTTTAATAATAATATCATCAACTTAAGATAGTTTACTATATGATTTCCTTTCCATAAAATGCATTCAACAATTAAATGAATGTTGATAAGAACAAATGATACCACTTTACGCAAACAAATAGGAAACATTTGACCTTTCAGCTTTTTATCTAGTGACCAAGAAGAATATCATAGTTTGAAACATTTGTAAAAGGACAATTAGAACATAAAGATGGATCTAAAAGGATTCCAATTTACAAATGTCGCTAAGTTCTAGTAGTGTAATGCGAGGTATTAAAATTTTCCACAACTTGCTACGGTGGCAAGTTATGATTAAAGTAACCATCATTTTCACATGGATGCACCATCGACACCACTTTAGTATACTGAAGTATATGATATGAATATGTGTTGACATTACTAAAATGCTTTTTAGTTTCCTTTTAAGCTATTTCCTAATTTGTTTTAATTCTATCAACGCGTGTTGCCATGCCAGAAAGCATGGTGGCATGCGTTATTTTTTTTACTTTAACTTCTTAAAGAACTGCTATGGAAAGTAACGATTTTTATTTCAACTTCTTAATGAACCTCTATGGAAAGTAATGACTCTATTTAAGAAGTATAAGTCTACTTGTCTCTTACACTATACATTGAAAACAAAAGAGAGGAGAGAGAGAGAATGTAAAAATTTTAAGAAAAGGAAAAAATAATGAATCAAAAGAAAGCATATCATACTACCAAGTACAACAACAACAAAGCCGTAGTCCCAAAATTGTTGGAGTCAGCTGTGGATCTTTAATAGATTAGTCAAGATCGGCCACATATTTACCACCAAGTAGGAGAGCAAGAAATTTGAATGAGTGTATTTTGTTATAATATCTATTGTGTTTATAAGAATCAAGGCTCTATGTCAAACATATTATGCCTTTTAGTTTCAAACTATGTTCTTATTCATTTCAACTTTAGCAATGCGTGTTGCCATGTTGAAAAGCATGGAGACATGTGTTATTATTATTTTTTTAATTCATTTTCCTAAAGAACCACCATCATTAATAGTGGGTCTCAATTTAGTAAAAACAATAAGACCACTCACTACCAATAGGAGCATGGGCATGGTTGTTGTTTTCTTTTCTTTTTACCTTCTTATAAATATTTTAAATTCATTTAGATCAAGTTTCAAAATTCATGTGTATAATTTTCTAGAAACTTTAGAATTGTAGAACTTCTATTAATGTCGTAATTTTGGCTACCGGCCATGGTATAATAGTTACGAAGTATGAAAGATGGAACTCTTGAGGATTTAAGTTAATGAAAAAAAAAAAAAAAAATCAATCTTGAGTCCCAAGCATATTGTTTTGAACTGTATGCAGTCGAGGTATTCATCATAATAACAAGTTCAATGAAATTGTGCCTATATGCCTAAATGGACCTTTTCACACCTAAATTAGATCCAATCTAACACAAATTTTCTTTTATACTTTTTTTTTTTCAAATGATGTCCCGGTTCTTTCAACATTTGCAACACTTTTCACCACGCTGCAAAGCATGGTGGCACATGCTATTTTATTATTTTAGTTTCATTAATATTATCATCAAAAGTAAGTGGTGTAAAACATATTACTTGATGATGCTGAAAAAATCAACAGTGAATTGCACAATGCTCGTACCCTCGAAACGACACCTGCACAGAGAAAAGAGGACCTAACAGAGAGCACCGGTGTAGTGCCGGCCAAATACCCCCCGAAGGTTAAGTTAGAAAGTATGCTCACAACTCTAGAGTGCTAGAGATGGTCAATTATGCGTACCTTGGCTTATGAGGGTATTGGGGCTTTTATAGTGGCTTGAGATTGACATCCCTTCCTTGACGCGGAAGTCTTTTCCTTATAGGACTCTTCTTGTGGAGTCCAAAACGTGATGAACAAGTCTCCTCCTTACGCGGAAGATTTTTACCAAGTATACCAGATTTCCAAAGTCCTACTAGCGCAAGGACTCTATTTGGGCCCTTACGAGAATGGGCCAAAATATCCCCCCCTAGGGGCTCAGCAGGCCCATGGATAACTTGCCCCTCATAATCCAGCCCGTCCATGTCCGGCCCGTTCAAATGATGGATCCGTCTATTTGGGCTTAAGAGATTTTTCCCCTTTCA